>NC_057807.1:513977142-514314123 GCF_018294505.1 Triticum aestivum
CGGTGGAGGTCGGGGAGGGGTGCGGGGCGGTGGGGCGGCCGGCTACGCCGGACGAGGTCGGTGGCGGCGACGCGGGCCGGTGTGGGCAGGACAACGTGGAAGGGGCGGCGGGGGTGCTGTGGAGGTCGGGGCGCCACAGGGGAGGGGTGCATGGCGGCAGGGCGGCTGGCTACGGCAGACGGGGTCGGCGGCGGCGGCGCGGTTGTGTGTTGGGGAGGGAACGAGAGCGAGAGAGAGTGGAGAGAAGAGATAGAGGATGGGGGCGGGACGGCCGATAACGTACTCGCCTCTTTGCCGTCCGCTTGCGGATGGCAAAGAGGTGGGGCCGATGGGCTTGAGTTGGTTACAAAATAACTGGACCCACCAACCTCTTTGCCGTCCGCTAGTTGATGACATAGTTTCTTTGCCGTCAGCCAGCAGACGACAAAGAGTTGGCTGATGGCAAACACCTTGTTTGCCATCAGCCATTTCTTTGCCATCCGTTTCCTCGTGGCTGATGGCAAAGACCTTCTTTGCCGTCCGCCAGCGAATGGCAAAGAGCTGGCGGACGGGAAATAAGCTAATTTCAGTAGTGAAAGAACTAAGATTTATCCCTCCACTGTGAGGGGAGGTAAGGAACTGCCATCTAGCTCTGCACTTGATTCTCCTTCTGTTATGAGTAAACTTGCGACAGCTAAACCTGCTTCTGTTATTAGTTCTGATATGTCGCATGTTATTGATAATGCCACTTCTACTATGCATGATACTTGTGATGAAACTACTTCTATGCTTGATACTACTGTGCCATTAGATGAATTTCTTGATGAACAACTTGCTAGGGATAGAGAGAATGAAATTCTTGAAACTGATATTATTGATGATAGTGATGATGAAGGTTCTCCCCCTAAATATGAATTGCCTGTTGTTCCCGAGGGTTATGTTATGGATGAGGAAACTACTAGAGATTTTCTTGCTTGCAATGATAGATCTGATCTTAAGAAGTTATTAGCTAAACTGAAACAAAAATCTCTGAACGCTAGAATGAAATATGACCTTGCTTTTGCTACTTCACCTATCTTTGTTACTGATAAGGAATATGATTTCTCCGTTGACCCTGAGATAATTACATTGGTTGAATCTGATCCTTTTTATGGCTATGAATCTGAAACTGTTGTGGCACATCTTACTAAATTAAATAATATAGCCACCCTGTTCACTAATGATGAGAAATCTTGCTACTATTATATCCTTAAGATATTTCCATTCTCATTAAAGGGTGATGCTAAAACTTGGTTTAATTCTCTTGATCCTGGTTGTGTGCGTAGTCCCCAAGATATGATTTATTACTTCTCTGCTAAATATTTCCCTGCTCGTAAGAAACAAGTTGTCGTCGGATATCGGGTTCCGGCAAAACCCTTAAGGTTCGAACTCTGGGTTGCGCACGAAAATCTTCTCCCTACCGAAACACGCCCACAACCTCGCCGCGGTTCTAAGCTAAATCGATGAACAACACAAGAGACATGAGGTTTATACTGGTTTGGGCCACCGTTGTGGTGTAATACCCTAATTCAGTGTGTGGTGTGGTGGATTGCCTCTTGGGCTGATGATGAACAGTACAGAGGAAGAACAGCCTCGCGAGGAGAGGTGTTCTTGTGGTGGCGTGCTAGAGGAGGAACCGATCCGTCTCTCTTGGCTCTCGATGAGATTCTAGATGCCTTCCTACTGTGGTGGCTATCTCTATTTATAGAGGCCCTGGTCCTCTTCCAAAATATTGAGCGGGAAGGGAGCCAACAACGGCCATTTCGAAAGGGGACAACTAGTACAAGCTATCCTGACTAAAGGTGGTCTTCGGCTGCCAAAGGTGCTGGCGATGACGCCGTCTTGGGTTCCACAGTAACCTCCTTCCTGCCGTCCTGCTGGTCTTGGTCTCGTTGCACCGATATGGAAACCTTTGCCTGATGCCTCGGTACTCCGCGCCTGTGCTTGCCCCCTTTGCACCAAAGAGGAAATGAGGACACTGCGCAGGTTGGCGCCCGCCTGGTCTTGATCGTCATGGCTTGCGTCATGGGCACCTCACAAGGTACCCCTTGCCTTGATCTCTCCGCCTCCTCGCGAGCCTGCCTGGTGAGGCCGCCCCTAAGGAGGCCTTGCATCGTTCGCCCCCGCGAGGCTTGATCCCTCGAGAGGGTCTTGAACTTGGGTTGATGAAGACGGGCCATACTAGGCAACTGGCTGAGCCATGCTGCAGGTCGCAGGCAGGCAAGTCTAAGGAACCCCGTTCCCAGAACGCCGACAGTAGCCCCCGGGCCCAAGGCATTCTCGGACTTGGCTTAGCATCAAAGCCAAAGGGCAAGTGCGGAGCGTCGCGGGCCCCAATAGCCTGCAGCCTTGGTCACCGCGTGGCGACTGATTGGACGTGGGCATCACCGCTTCCCCACGCTCCCCCAATATCCGCCCGGCTAGGCAGCCATGAAGCTTTACACAGTTATTTCCTCTTTGCTTCCCGCATGCTTCCTGTTCCCCTTTCTTCCTCGAGCCTCTGTTTCCGCTTCCAATCTGACATGAGCTCTGCCCACTCCATCGCCATGGCGCCAACTAGCAAGGAGAAGGGGAAGAAGTCTCTATCCTCGACTAGTTCGTCCCACACAATCGAGCCCACTGTCGGCCGGTGATACGTCTCCAACGTATCTATAATTTTTGATTGTTCCATGCTATTATATTACCCCTTTTGGATGTTCATGGGCTTTATTTTACACATTTATATCATTTTTGGGACTAACCTACTAACCGGAGGCCCAACCCGTATTGCTGTTTTTTTGCCTATTTCAGTATTTCAAAGAAAAAGAATATCAAAGGGAGTCCAAACGGAATGAAACCATCGGGAGCGTGATTTTTGGAACGAACGTGATCCAGAGGACTTGGAGGGCAAGTCAAGAAGCAGCCGAGGCGGCCACGAGGGTGGGGGGCGCGCCCACCCCTACAGGGCACGCCCCCCAGTCTCGTGGGCCCCTCGAGCGGCCACCGACGTACTTCTTCCTCCTACATATACCCATGTACCCCGAAAACATCCAGGGAGCCAACGAAAAACAATTTCCACCACCGTAACCTTCTATATCCGCGAGATCCCATCTTGGATCCTTCGTCGGCGCTCCGCCGGAGGGCGAATCGACCACGGAGGGCTTCTACATCAACACTATAGCCCTTCCGATGAGTTGTGAGTAGTTTACCACAGACCTTCGGGTCCATAGTTATTAGCTAGATGGCTTCTTCTCTCTTTTTGGATCCCAATACCATGTTCTCTCCCTCTCTTGTGGAGATCTATTCGATGTTACTCTTTTTGCAGTGTGTTTGTTGAGATCCGATGAATTGTGAGTTTATGTCAAGTTTATCTATGAGAAATATTTGAATCTCCTCTGAATTCTTTTATGTATGATTGAGTTATCTTTGCAAGTCTCTTTGAATTATCAGTTTGGTTTGGCCTACTAGATTGATCTTTCTTGCCATGGGAGAAGTGCTTAGCTTTGGGTTCAATCTTGCGGTGTCCTTACCCAGTGACAAAAAGGGTTGCAAGGCCCGTATTGTATTGTTGCCATCGAGGATAAAAAGATGGGGTTTATCATATTGCATGAGTTTATCCCTCTACATCATGCCATCTTTCTTAATGCGTTACTCTGTTCTTATGAACTTAATACTCTAGATGCATGCTAGATAGCGGTCGATGTGTGGAGTAATAGTAGTAGATGCAGGCAGGAGTCGGTCTACTTGTCACGGACGTGATGCCGATATACATGATCATGCCTAGATAATCTCATAATTATTCGCTTTTCTATCAATTGCTCGACATAATTTGTTCACCCACCATAATACTTATGCTATCTTGAGAGAAACCACTAGTGAAACCTATGGCCCCCGGGTCTATCTTTTATCATATAAGCTTTCAATCTACTTTTATTTGCATCTTTACTTTTCCTATCTATATCATAAAATACCAAAAATATATTTATCTTATCATACTATCTCTATCAGATCTCACTTTCGCAAGTGGCCGTGAAGGGATTGACAACCCCTTTATTGCGTTGGTTGCGAGTTCTTTGTTTGTTTGTGTAGGTGCGAGGGACTTTTGAGGAGCCTCCTACTGGATTGATACCTTGGTTCTTAAAAATTGAGGGAAATACTTACGCTACTATTGCTGCATCACCCTTTCCTCTTCAAGGAAAACCAACGCAAGCTCGAGACGTAGCAAGAAGGATTTCTGGCGCCGTTGCCGGGGAGGTCTTCGCTCAAGTCAAGACATACCAAGTACCCATCACAAACTTATCTCCCTCACGTTTACATTATTTGCCATTTTCCTCTCGTTTTCCTCTCCCCCACTTCACCCTTGCCGTTTTATTCGCCCTCTCTTTCCCAATCTTCTCCTCTCTTTTTTGCTTGCCTTTTTCTGTTTGCTTGTGTGTTGGATTACTTGTTGCCATGGTGCAAGATAAATACCAAATTGTGTGATTTCTCCAATACCAATAATAATGATTTCCTTAGTACTCCAATTGCTCCTCTTAATGATGTTGAGTCTTGTGAAATCATTACTGCTTTGCTGAATCTTGTTATGAAAGATCAATTCACCAGCCTTCCCAGTGGAGATGTCGCTACTAATCTAAACAGCTTTGTTGATTTGTGTGATATGCAAAAGAAGAAAGATATGGATAATGATATTGTTAAATTGAAGTTATTTCCGTTTTCACTTAGAGATCGTGCTAAAGTTTGGTTTTCGTCTTTGCCTAAAAATAGTATTGATTCTTGGAACAAGTGCAAAGATGCTTTTATCTCTAAGTATTTTCCTCCGCTAAGATTATCACTCTTAGGAACGATATTATGAATTTTAAACAACTTGATCATGAGCATGTTGCCCAATCTTGGGAAAGAATGAAATTGACGATTCACAATTGCCCTACTCATGGTTTGAATTTATGGATGATCATACAAAAATTTTATGCCGGTTTGAACTTTGCTTCTAGAAATCTCTTAGATTCGGCCGCGGGAGGCACGTTTATGGAAGTCACTTTAGGAGATGCTACAAAACTCCTTGATAATATTATGGCTAATTATTCTCAATGGCACACCGAAAGATCTTCTAGTAAAAAAGTGCATGCTATAGAAGAAATCAATGTTTTGAGTGGAAAGATGGGTGAACTTATGAAATTATTTGCTACTAAAAATACTCCTCTTGATCCCAATGATATGCCTTTGTCTACTTTGATTGAGAATAATAATGAATCTATGGATGTGAATTTTGTTGGTTGGAATAGTTTCAGAAACAACGCTTATAGAGGAAACTTTAATCCTAGACCGTTCCTTAGTAATTCCTCTAATAATTATGGAAATTCCTACAATAATTCTTATGGTAATTTTAATAAGATGCCCTCTAATTTTGAGAATAGTGTGAAAGAACTTATGATTTCTCAAAAGAATTTAATGCCTTGCTTGAAGAAAAATTGCTCAAAGTTGATGATTTGGCTAGGAACGTTGATAGACTTTCGCTTGATGTTGATTCTCTTAAACTTAGATATTCTCCTCCTAAGCATGATATCAATGAGTCTCTCAAAGCAATGAGAATTTCCATTGATGAGTGCAAGGAAAGAACCGCTAGATTGCGTGCTAAGAAAGATTGCTTTGTAAAGGCGTGTTCTTCTAGTTTCAATGAAAATAATGATGAAGATCTTAAAGTTATTGATGTGTCTCCGATAAGATCTTTGTTTTGCAATATAAATCTTAATAATAATGGGACTGGAGATGAGTCAACTTTAGTTAGAAGGCGTCCCGATAATTTGGAGTTTTTAGATCTTGATGCTAAATTTGGTAAAAGTGGGATTGGAGAGGTCATGACTTTAAATAGCATTGAATCCACTATCTCGGATTTCAAGGAATTTGATTATGATAATTGTTCTTTAGAAGGTTGTATTTCCTTGTTCCAATCCGTTGTGAATTCTCCTCATGCTTATAGTCAAAATAAAGCTTTTACCAAACATATCGTTGATGCCTTGATGCAATCTTATGATGAAAACTTAGTTTGGAAGTTTCCATACCTAGAAAACTTAATGATGAGTGGGAACCTACTATAAAGATTAAAAATTAAAGATCATGAGTGTTATGCTTTATGTGATTTGGGTGCTAGTGTTTCCACGATTCCGAAAACTTTATGTGATATTCTAGGTTTCCATGATCTTGATGATTACTCTTTAAATTTGCACCTTGCGGATTCCACCATTAAAAATCCAATGGGGAGGATCAATGATGTTCTCATTTTTGCAAATAGAAATTTGGTGCCCGTAGATTTTATCATTCTTGATATAGATTGCAATCTTTCTTGCCTTATTATTCTTGGTAGACCTTTCCTTAGAACGATTGGTGCGATTATTGATATGAAGGAAGGGAATATTAGATTCCAATTTTCATTAAGGAAAGGCATGGAGCACTTCCCAAGAAAGAAAATTAAATTACCTTATGAATCTATCATGCGAGCTACTTATGAATTGAGTGCCAAAGATGGCACTACTTAGATCTATCTTCGCTTTTATGCCTAGCTAGGGGCGTTAAATGATAGCGCTAGTTGGGAGGCAACCAAATTTTATTTGTGTTTTTTTCTGTTTA
The DNA here is from genome assembly GCF_018294505.1 of Triticum aestivum. Taxonomy (NCBI): domain Eukaryota; kingdom Viridiplantae; phylum Streptophyta; class Magnoliopsida; order Poales; family Poaceae; genus Triticum; species Triticum aestivum. The sequence continues at coordinate 513,983,764 of NC_057807.1, forward strand.
GTAATAAATTTTGCATCTACCTTCTGTTTAGATGTGTTTTTATGTTTTAATTAGTGTTTGTGCGAAGTAGAACCTATAGGGTAACCTATGGTGATAGTTAATTTCATTCTGCTGAAGAACAGAAACTTTGCACGCACTAAATTAGTTTTGTTAAATCACATAAACGTGATTTTGCATTGATTCTTTTTTCGGATGATCAATAAACAAATTCCCCAGGACTTCCTATTTTGGTAGGAGTTTTAAAGTTCCATAAGTTTGCGTTAGTTACAGATTGCTACAGATTGTTATGTTTTTGACAGATTCTGTTTTTTGTGTGTTGTTTGCTTATTTTGATGCATCTATGGCTAGTATTAAGTGGTATGAACCATAGAGAACTTGGAATACAGTAGGTTTAACACCAAAATAAATAAAGAATGAGTTCATTACAGTACCTTATGTGGTGGTTTTGTTTTCTTTCACTAACAGAGCTTATGAGATTTCCTGTTGAGTTTGTGTTGTGAAGTTTTCAAGTTTTGGGTAAAGATTTGATGGACTATGGAATAAGGAGTGGCAAAAGCCTAAGCTTGGGGATGCCCATGGCACCCCAAGATATTCAAGAGTAGCCAAAAGCCTAAGCTTGGGGATGCCCCGGGAAGGCATCCCCTCTTTCGTCTTCGTTCATTGGTAACTTTACTTGGAGCTATATTTTTATTCGCCACATGATATGTGTTTTGCTTGGAGCGTCGTGTATGATATTAGTATTTGCTTTTTAGTTTTCCACAATCATCCTTGCTGTACACACCTTTTGGGAGAAGCCCACTTGATTGAAATTTATTAGAATACTCTATGTGCTTCACTTATATCTTTTGAGCTAGATAGTTTTTGCTCTAGTGCTTCACTTATATCTTTTAGAGCACGGCGGTGGCTTAAATTTTGTAGAAATTGCTAGTCTCTCATGCTTCACTTATATTATTTTGAGAGTCTTTTATAATAGCATGGTATTTGCTATGGTTATAAAATTGGTCCTAGAATGGTAGGCATCCAAGTTGGGTATAATAAAAACTATCATAGGAAGTGAATTGGATGCTATGATCAATTTGATACTTGATAATTGTTTTGAGATATGGAGGTAGTGATATTAAAGTCATGCTAGTTGGGTGATTATGAATTTAAAGAATACTTGTGTTGAAGTTTGTGATTCCCGTAGCATGCACGTATGGTGAACCGCTTTGTGATGAAGTTGGAGCACAATTTTATTTATTGATTGTCTTCCTTATGAGTGGCGGTCGGGGACGAGCGATGGTCTTTCCCTACCAATCTATCCCCCTAGGAGCATGCGTGTAATACTTTGTTTTTGATGACTTGTAGATTTTTGCAATAAGTATATGAGTTCTTTTGACTAATGTTGAGTCCATGGATTATACGCACTCTCAGCCTTCCACCATTGCTAGCCTCTCTTGTGCCGCGCAACTTTCGCCGGTACCATACACCTACCATACACCTTCCTCCAAACGGCCACCATACCTACCTATTATGGCATTTCCATAGCCATTCCGAGATATATTGCCATGCAACTTTCCATTGTTCCGTTTATATGACACGCATCATCATTGTCATATTGCTCTTTGCATGATCATGTAGTTGACATCATATTTGTGGCAAGGCCACCTTCATAATTTTCATACATGTCGCTCTTGATTCATTGCATATCCCGGTACACCGCCGGAGGCATTCATATAGGGTCATATCTTGTTGAGTTGTAAGTAAATAAAAGTGTGATGATCTTCATTATTAGAGCATTGTCCCGGTGAGGAAAGGATGATGGAGACTATGATTCCCCCACAAGTCGGGATGAGACTTCGGACTTTACAAAAAAAGAGAAAAAAAAGAGAAAGGCCAAAGAAAAAAAAGAAGAAAAAAAGAAAAAAAAATAGAAAAAGAAAAAATAATGAGAGAAAAAGAGAGAAGGGACAATGCTACTATCCTTTTTACCACACTTGTGTTTCAAAATAGCACCGTGATCTTCATGATAGAGAGTCTCCTATGTTGTCACTTTCATATACTAGTGGGAATTTTTCATTATAGAACTTGGCTTGTATAATCCAATGATGGGCTTCCTCAAAGTGCCCTAGGTCTTCGTGAGCAAGCGAGTTGGATGCACACCCACTTAGTTTCTTTTGTTGAGCTTTCATACATTTATAGCTCTAGTGCATCCGTTGCATGGCAATCCCTACTCACTCACATTGATATCTATTAATGGACATCTCCATAGCCCATTGATACGCCTAGTTGATGTGAGACTATCTTCTCCCTTTTGTCTTCTCCACAACCACCATTCTATTCCACATATAGTGCTATGTCCATGGCTCACGCTCATGTATTGCGTGAAAGTTGAAAAAGTTTGAGATTACTAAAGTATGAAACAATTGCTTGGCTTGTCATCGGGGTTGTGCATTGATACGTCTCCAACGTATCTACTTTTCCAAACACTTTTGCCCTTGTTTTGGACTCTAACTTGCATGATTTGAATGAAACTAACCCGGACTGACGCTGTTTTCAGCAGAACTGCCATGATGCTGTTTTATGTGTAGAAAACAAAAGTTCTCGGAACGTCCTGAAAATCCACGGAGGCAAATTTTAGAAAATATAAAAAATACATGGGAAAAAATCAAGACCAGGGGGGCCACACCCTGTCCACGAGGGTGGGGGGCGCACCCACCCCCTCTAGGCGCGCCCCCCTGTCTCGTGGACCCCCTGAGGCTCCACCGACCTCAACTCCAATTCCATATATTCCGTTTCACGGAGAAAAAAAATCAAAGAGGAAGTTTCATCACGTTTTACGATACGGAGCCACCGCCAAGCCCTAATCTCTCTCGGGAGGGCTGATCTGGAGTCCGTTCGGGGCTCCGGAGAGGGGGATTCGTTGCCGTCGTCATCATCAACCATCCTCCATCACCAATTTCATGATGCTCACCGCCGTGCGTGAGTAATTTCATCGTAGGCTTGCTGGACGGTGATGGGTTGGATGAGATTTACCATGTATTCAAGTTAGTTTTGTTAGGGTTTGATCCCTAGTATCCACTATGTTCTGAGATTGATGTTGCTATGACTTTGCTATGCTTAATGCTTGTCACTAGGGCCCGAGTGCCATGATTTCAGATCTGAACCTATTATGTTTTCATGAATATATGTGTGTTCTTGATCCTATCTTGCAAGTCTATAGTCACCTATTATGTGTTATGATCCGACAACCCCGAAGTGACAATAATCGGGATACTTCTCGGTGATGACCATAGTTTGAGGAGTTCATGTGTTCACTATGTGCTAATGCTTTGTTCCGGTTCTCTATTAAAAGGAGGCCTTAATATCCCTTAGTTTCCGTTAGGACCCCGCTGCCACGGGTGGGTAGGACAAAAGATGTCATGCAAATTCTTTTCCATAAGCACGTATGACTATATACGGAATACATGCCTACATTACATTGATGAATTGGAGCTAGTTCTGTGTCACCCTAGGTTATAGCTATTACATGAGGAATCGCATCCGACATAATTATCCATCACTGATGCAATGCCTACGAGCTTTTCACATATTGTGCTTTGCTTATTTACTTTTCCGTTGCTATTGTTACAATTACTACAAAACTATTATCTTTACTTTTGCCACTGTTACCTTTATTATCATACCACTTTGATACTAAATACTTTGTTGCAGATACTAAGTTATCCAGGTGTGGTTGAATTGACAACTCAACTGCTAATACTCAAGAATATTCTTTGGCTCCCCTTGTGTCGAACCAATAAATTTGGGTTGAGTACTTTACCCTCGAAAGTTGTTGCGATCCCCTACACTTGTGGGTTATCAAGACTAATTTCTGGCGCCGCTTCCGGGGAGCATAGCTCTATTCTCTGAGTCACTTGGGATTTATATCTGTTGATCACTATGAAGAACTTGAAAGACGAAAGAACCAAGATTTTGCCCTCAACTATGAGGGGAGGTAAGGAACTGCCATCTAGCTCTGCACTAGATTCTCCTTCTGTTATTAGTAAGCTTGCGACACCTAAACCTGCTACTACTGTGAATTCTTATATGTCGCATGTTATTGATGATGCCACTTCTGCTATGCATGATACTTATGATGAAGCTACTTCTGCGCGTGATACCACTTTGCCATTAGGTGAATTTCTTGATGAACAACTTGCTAGGGTTAGAGAAAATGAAATTATTGAAGATGCTATTATTGATGATAGTGATGATGAAAGTTCTCCTCCTGATTATGAATTACCTATTGTTCCTGAGGGTTATGTTATGGAAGAGGAAGCTGCTAGAGCTATCTTTGCTTGCAAAGATAGATACGATCTTAAGAAATTATTAGCTAAATGGAAGCAGCAATCTCTTAATGCTAGAATGAAACCTGACCCTGCTTTTGCTACTTCACCTATCTGTGTTACTGACAAGGATTATGAATTCTCTGTTGATCCTGAAATAATTACTTTGGTTGAATCTGATCCTTTTTATGGCCTTGAATCTGAAACTGTTGTATGACATCTTACCAAGTTGAATGATATAGCCACCCTGTTTACTAATGATGAGAAGTCTCGGTATTATTATATCCTTAATATATTTCCGTTCTCATTAAAGGGTGATGCTAAGACTTGGTTTAATTCTATTGATCCTGGTTGTGTGCGTAGTCCCCGGGATATGATTTATTACTTCTCTCCTAAATATTTCCCTACTCATAAGAAACAAGCTGCCTTGCAGGAAATATATAATTTTGTGCAAATCAAATAAGAGAGTCTCCCACGAGCTTGGGGGAGGCTTCTTCGATTACTTAATGCTTTGCCTGATCATCCTCTTAAGAAAAATGAAATACTTGATATCTTTTATAATGGACTAACCGATGCTTCCAAGGACTACTTGGATAGTTGTGCTGGTTGGGGAAAGAACAGTCGATGAAGCTGAATTACTATTGAATAATATGTTGACTAATGAAAATAATTGGACTCTCCCTGAGCTAATTCCTGAGGCAATTCCTGAACCAATTAAGCCAACTCCTGAGCCTATTCCTAAACCCACTCCAAAGAAGAGAGGTGTTCTATTTCTCAGTCCTGAAGATATGCAAGAGGCAAAGAAATCAATGAAAGAAAAAGGTATTAAAGCTGAAGATGTTAAGAATTTACCTCCTATTGAAGAAATACATGGTCTTAATATACCGCCTGTCGAAGAAACACATTGTCTTGATAACCCAACACAGGTAGTAAAGGTAAATTCTCTCAATAGATATGATAAAGTTGAAATCCCCTCCACTAAATTTCATAGCCCATGCTTAGATGAATTTGATGACTTTATGGCTAGACAAGAAAGTTTTAATGCTTACGTTGGTAGAGAATTAAAGAATAATGCTTTCGACATGGGATGCTTGAGTGATTATATGGCTAGATTTAAAGGTGAAATTAAACTCATTAGCAAATATGCTTCTATGGTTGCTACTCAAGCTGAACAAGTACTTAAAGCTCAAAATGATTTGCTTGATGAATTAAATAATAAACCTGACTTTGCTGTTAGAGTGGCTACTAGAACTGGTAGAATGACTCAGGAACCTTTGTATCCTGAAGGCCACCCTAAGAGAATCGAGGAAGATTCTCAGAGAAATAATTTAGAGGCACCTAGTTCTTCTAAAAAGAAGAAAAAGAAAAATGATAGGACTTTGCATGCTTCTAGTGAACCTGCTGTAGACATGCCTCAGAATCCCAATGATATTTCTATTTCTGATGCTGAAACGCAATCAGGTGATGAACATGAACCTAGTGATGATGCTAATGATAATGTTCATGTTGATGCTCAACCTAGCAAGAATAATGATGTAGAGATTGAACCTGCCATTGATCTTGATAACCCACAATCTAAGAATCAATGTTATGATAAGAGAGATTTATTGCTAGGAAGCACGGTAAAGAAAGAGAACCATGAGTTCAGAAACCCATGCCCTTTCCTCCTAAACCATCCAAGACAAAGGATGATGAGGATTTTGAGTGCTTTGCTGAAATGATTAGACCTATTTTCTTACGTATGCGCTTAACTGATATGCTTAAAGTGAATCCTTATGCTAAGTATATAAAGGATATCATTACAAATAAAAGAAACATACCGGAAGCTGAAATTTCCACCATGCTTGCTAATTATACTTTTAAGGGTGGAATACCAAAGAAACTTGGAGATCTAGGGGTACCAACTATACCATGCTCCATTAAAAGAAATTATGTTAAAACTGCTTTATGTGATCTTGGAGCCGGTGTTAGTGTTATGCCTCTCTCTTTATATTGTCGACTAGAATTGAATAAGTTGACACCTACTGAAATATCTTTGCAAATGGCGGATAAATCAACTGCTATACCTGTCGGTATTTGTGAGGATGTGCCTGTTGTGGTTGCAAATGTCACTATCTTAACGGACTTTGTTATTCTTGATATTCCTGAGGACGATAGTATGTCGATTATCCTTGGTAGACCCTATTTGAATACTGCAGGGGCTGTTATTGATTGCAACAAAGGCAATGTCACTTTTCATGTTAATGGTAATGAGCATACGATACACTTTCCGAGGAAACAATCTCAAGTTCATACCATCAATTCTATTGGAAAAGTTCCAACTATCATTATTGGAGGTTTTGAATTTCCTGTTCCTACTGTCAAGAAAAAAATATGATATTCTTATTATTGGGGATGTTCATATCCCCGTTGAGGTAACTTAGTGTTATTCGAAATTTCTCCGGTTCTGTGTTATTCGAAATGAGTTTGTTAACAAGACCTGATCAACCTTGTTAGTGGATTCATTTTGATGATCATGAGATGGATGAAACTAGAAGGCACAACCTTCTGTACCCTCTTTTTACTTTCTGTTATTTAGAATAAATAAAGCAAAAATAGTATTATCCGTCTGTTTTCTGAATTATCCGTGCAATAAAAAATATCCCAAAAATAAAAGTGCTCCAAATGCCCTGCAAATTTAGTATGATTTTTTGTGGATTATTTGAAGATTTTAGGCACTGAAATCACTGCAGGAGGGGCAAGCACCAGGCCACGAGAGTGGAGGGCGCGCCCACACCCCCTGGGCACGCCCCCTGTCTCGTCGGCCCCTCGTGGCCCCCCTCCACTTATGCCAGCACCCACACACTCTATCTTCCTCCCAAAAAAATCCCATCCAGCTCAAGCACGAGTTCTAGCTCATTTTGCTGTGATTTTCGATCTCTTTGCTCAAAGCTCCATTCACAAAACTGCTTTGGGAGATTGTTGCTTGGTATGTGACTCCTCCATTGGTCCAATTAGTTTTTGTTCTAGTGCTTTATTCATTGCAAAATTTTGCTGCATAGGTGACCATGTTCTTGAGCTTGCATGTCAAATTTATGAGGTCCCAAGTAATTCTAATGCATGATATAGGCTCTAGGCACTTGTAGGAGTAGTTGCTATCAATCTTGTTTAGTTTTATTCACTTTTATTTTGAAGTTACTAAAATTTCAGAAATTTTTCAGAAAAAGAATTATGTCTAGGAGAATGTACCAAGGTGGTTCATCAGTAAAGAAAGGACCCAGGATTGCTATACGTGAGCAAGACATTGAACTACCGAGGGACGGAGAAGTACGAGCTTGTGAGTGGCCATCCGATGATTTTATGGTCGAAGCGGGCTTTAAGGAGGAATTTGACGCATATGTGCGTAATGCCGACCTGGAGGACTTCTTACAAGATAAGTGTCCTCAGTACTATCAATTGAGATTCATTTGTGCGAAGGTTTAAATATAAATGTACACGTAATTCTCCGAGTTTCCTATTTGATATATATGATACATCTTATACCATGGACTTAGAGGATTTTACAACTGCTTGTAAACTTCCAAAGTGGGGCAATATTAATGATCCCCACAAATCTGAATTTAGGGATTTCCTTGCTAGTATTACTGTGGGAGAATCTAGGATATTGCACAAGCTACCATAGGGAGCATTCATTTTCCTGCTGTCGGTGTCAAAACCGGCGGATCTCGGGTAGGGGGTCCCGAACTGTGCGTCTAGGCGGATGGTAACAGGAGACAAGGGACACGATGTTTTTAGCCATGTTCGGGCCCTCTCGATGGAGGTAAAACCCTACTCCTGCTTGATTGATATTGATGATATGGGTAGTACAAGAGTGGATCTACCACGAGATCAAGGAGGCTAAACCCTAGAAGCTAGCCTATGGTATGATTGTTGTTCGTACTATGGACTAAAACCCTCCGGTTTATATAGACACCGGAGAGGGCTAGGGTTACACAGAGTCGGTTACAATGGTAGGAGATCTACATATCCGTATCGCCAAGCTTGCCTTCCACACCAAGGAAAGTCCCATCCGGACATGGGACGAAGTCTTCAATCTTGTATCTTCATAATCTTGGAGTCCGGCCAATGATGATAGTTCGGCTATCCGGACACCCCCTAGTCCAGGATTCCCTCAGTAGCCCCTGAACCAGGCTTCAATTACGACGAGTCCGACGCGTATATTGTCTTCGGCTTTGCAAGGCGGGTTCTCCTTCAAATTCCACGTGCTTGCCGAATAGTGTCCGGCTTCCTTATAAATGTTGCGCTCCTTGGCTTCCACGTCCAATAATGGCCCTCTTCCACGTGTCGTATGAATGCGAAAAGCCAGGGTATTTTTACGTTTCACCCCCTAGCCGCGCGAATAAGCTGCCTATAAGAGAGGCGAGGATCTTGATCCGAATCACACCATCCTCCTTCCACAAGTACTCATCGAAGCGCCTCTGACAAAAATCCATTCCATCATGGACAGTCGACGCGGCTCCTCCTCTCGCGCTCCCAGCCCTCAGCCAGGAGATTGGAGGAGATGTTCAGTCCCGCATAGCGAGCTAGTGACGCTCCAAGCAGAGGGATATCTTCCCCCAGCCTTCATGGTTCCGGTTCGAGCCAGACTGGCCACCTACAAGGGTGGAAAGCAGGCGGAGAGCGTCCCCAATCCCTCCAAAGGAGAGCGGGTATGCTTCGTCCCTTATCTAATAAGGGGACTCGGATTTCCCATATATCCGTTTCTCCGGGGGCTCCTGGAGTTCTATGGACTCCAGCTTCACCACCTTACACATGCCTCCATTTTGCACATCGCGGGTTTTGTAGCCCTTTGCGAGCTGTTCTTGGGCATCGAGGCCCACTTTGCGCTGTGGAAGAGATTGTTTTGCCTCGTACCCCTTCTCACGAGGGGTCGATATATAAAGTGGCGGGAGCCGAAATATGGCGCATCATCGGGACCGGATATCTATCCGGAACCCCAAAGAAGGCGTCCGAAGACTGGCCTTCGGAATGGTTTTATATGGAAGACGCCCCACTACCGGACCCAGTTCTGATCGGCCTCCCGGAGTTCAGCAACGCTCCTCTGAAGAAATGCCTGAGCTGGCGCCCGTGGAGCCCTCAACGGGAGAATGATAGGGGCATCCAATATCTGATGGGCCGGATAAGGTTACTGGCCCATTCCGGATTGACCATGATTGGAGTCATGGCAACGTGCATCATGCGAGGGGTGCAGCCGCTCCAATATAGGGGCCACCCCATGTAGGATTTCAACAGGGAGGATGATGCCACCCGTCATGGCCGCAAGGGGCCGGGATCGGTTGACGATCTCGTGAAGATCCTGTCCGGCTTGTACAAGGGGGAGAAAGAGGACTTCCTCCGCGCGAGTCCATTGAATGGATTCTCCATGAATAACCCTCGGAGCTAGGTAAGCGGACGTTTATCTATTCGATCCATATTCCCAAAGTTAAGTGTCTCACTTTGTGATTTTGACGCAGGAGCTGCGCCGGGATGTAGAGGGCATACACAGCCTGACTCCACAGCCCGAGGATCTGGGACGATCCCTTGATCCGGCCTCCGAAGAGGATCCGGACATGAAGGTGGAGCTGATCAATGGGTGTTCCACCAACTTAGCATGGACAATGCTTTGGTCGCCATTACGGCCGACTACCCCGGTTTAACTCCGACTTCCCAGGTAACTATGAACGGAGTCCTGACATCATTGCTTATCCATGCTCATTTCTGACCACCGTATACCAATGGTGCTCCGCAGGAGGCGCCTTTAAGGCGGGAAGCCGAACCCGCGGCGGCTGACCAACAATGGTCAGTTCGGCCCAGCAGGCGGAAGAGGAGTGCGGCGTGAATTGAAACGTCGCCGCAACGGTACAGCGCACCACCGTTTTTAAGGGAAAGATTCCTAGGAGGTATATTAACGCTCATGATTTTTCCAGGAGAAAGAGCGCTCGCCGGACAGTGTCCGGAGAGGTTGCCAATCAAGCCTCCGCCAGCCATGCTCCAACGCCTGGTCCGGAGGGGGAGGTGAACACAAGGCATGAGCCGGATGCTCCCCCAACGGAGGATGCCGACAGGCTGTCCGCCACCAGGTCTGAGGTGGAGAGCGCCATGAATCACAGGCGCCGCCGGACAGTTCTTCGTGATGCGTGTTTCTCCCCGGAGGCACTGAATGCCTTTAATGCGGGAGACGCGCACCTCCGTGCCGCTTGAGATGGTCTAACCAGAGCCACGGAGCAGTATGCGAAAGACATACGGGTGAGGAATTTTAATAGTTATATATGCCAGTAGCCCCCGAGACTTAAAATAGTTAGAATAACTGATTTAAGGATCATTTGTTATGCAGGATCTTACGGAGAAGAATACCCACCTGTCCCAGGAGCTTCAAGAGTGCAAGGCCCAACTTGAGGCCGCACTAGCCGTAGCGGGGGGAGCCACAAAGACCCACTCTGGTAATCATACTTCGAAAAGATAAGCCTTTTATGAAGTGCGGCGTATGTATAAGTCTGACAATAATATTGCAGATGGTGCCGGACTAGATCCAGACAAGCAACATCTACTGCGCCAGCTGAAGGCCGGCGAGAAGGTGCTTATGAGGGTGCAGCAGGAGAGGAACAAACTCCAAGATGCCAACACCCAGCTGGGCGAAGAACTAAAAGATGTTTGGGTCCAGCTGTCTGACTCCGTGAAGGAGAATCGGCGGCTTTGTCACGGCATTTATAGTAAGTGCTTGAGCAAACTCTTTTGAAAAAGAAGAGTTCGGCGAGGAAGTCGATTGACAGAAATGTGTCTGCAGGTGTGCTCACATGTCATCCTGCGGAGGAAATGCCCGGTTTAACGGGTGACCTACTTCCCGAGCTGCTGCAACAGCACGAACGTGTTCGGCAGGCGATGAGCAGTGTCGCCCAGGCCTTATGGCCGTCCGTCTCCCTACCCGAGGGTCTTGGAGGGCTTGCGGAGAAGCTTCAGGGAGCACAGCAGCGCTTCCGTTTGTGGAAGATATCGGCCTGCCGTCAAGGCGCCAGAGAGGCCTGGGCCATGGTGAAGACGCGGTACACGCAGGCTGATCCGAACCACATGGCCGAGGTCGGACCTGTGGGGCCTGATGGGAAGGAGATCCCTGTGAGCTTAATGTACGGCCAAGTAGAGTTGGCCGCTAAGTATTCCCAACGGGACTGTAAACTAGACAGCCTGTTAGACGGGATTGAAGAGGAGTACAATCAGTCAAGTTGACGATGTAATTTAAAATGACATGTAAAATGCCTTCTAGCCGGATTGTAGATCGTTTGTCTTTGCAGACCTGTTCGCTTCAACCTCTGGACCCAACAGTCCGGAGTGTGTCCGAATACGCTCACGGTTATGTAATAACCGGGGCATGCATGGAGACCAGGCGTAGGGGTCATTAGTGCTTTATCATACAAGTGCCCAACTAGTTATGTTATATTACATGGTTAGTAAGAAACATCTTCCAGGGAGAATAGTTCCGTTAGGGGTTCCTTTCCCTAGGAGGCATGCCCTAAAGTGCATGTCCGGACTGTGAAAAGAGCAGAAAAAAAGCATCTAGGGGCAGATAAATAAATAAGTAAGAAATCATCTTTCAAGTCATCGACCGAATATTCCCTTAAGAACGCTAGCTTTCGGCTTCACCCAGTCTGAGGTACACATCCGGCTGACCCGACAGTAACAATCGCAGAGGTGCTCCCTTTACCTCCTAGCCGAACAATCGGGAACATAGGGGTAAGCACAAGAGCCAGGCAACCCAACTTGGCCAAAACTTAAGTCATATCGATGCATATAATGGTGAATAAAAGGTACATGCGGAAGTGTGACACATGTTTTGGGCATGAAGCCCTTATAAATAAGCTTCTGTTAAAGAAGCTCCCAGGTATAATGAGTGCGAGCCGCACATCAAGTGTGTGCGCACAATGCGTAGATCAGCCCTCAAAGGCTTTACGAAAAAGGGAGGAAGAGAGAGAAAAACAAAAGACAAATAAAGTATAAAATGTGGATGGAGGAAGGAGACGAACTCTGAGTCCGGCGCTAGGCGTAGAATCTTCGGAGACGGGCTGCGTTCCATGGGTTCGGCTCGAGTCGGTTGTCCGATGTGTTTCATAGACGGTATGCTCCGCCGGTCAAGACTTGGTCGATGATGAAGGGACCTTCCCATTTGGGCTTGAGTTTGTCCTTTTTCTTGTCCGGCAGGCGTAGAACTAATTCGCCGACATTGTAAGTTTTGGCCCGTACTTCTCGGCTTTGATATCTTCGAGCCTGCTGTTGATAGAATGCGGAACGAGCTTTTGCCATGTCGCGCTCCTCTTCTAAGGCGTCCAAACTGTCCTGCCGATCCAGCTCGGCTTCTCTTTCTTCGTACATGCGCACGCGAGGTGAGTCATGAATTATATCGCAGGGCAAAACTGCCTCTGCGCCGTACACCATAAAAAATGGTGTGAATCCGGTAGTGCGGTTTGGCGTGGTCCGTAGCCCCAAGGGTACGGAGTCGAGCTCCTCCACCCAGTGCGTGTTAGATTCCGTGAGGGAGCGCACTAACCTAGGTTTGATTCCGCTCATGATTAGACCATTTGCTCGTTCGACTTGACCGTTAGTTTGAGGGTGATAGACTGAAGCGTAGTCGAGCTTGATGCCCATAGTTTTGCACCAGAGTTTAACCTCGTCGGCCGTGAAGTTCATGCCGTTATCAGTGATGATGCTATGGGGGACGCCATAACGGTGTACCACCCCAGATATGAAGTCTATCACAGGTCCGGATTCGGCCGTTTTAACTGTCTTGGCCTCTATCCATTTGGTGAATTTGTCCACCATGACCAATAGGTATTTTTGCTTGTGGGTTCCCCCTTTAAGGGGGCCAACCATGTCAAGCCCCCAGACCGCGAATGGTCAGGTGATGGGTATAGTTTTGAGGGCGGTGGGTGGCATGTGGCTTTGATTAGCAAAGAGCTGGCAGCCGACGCATCGTTGGACTAAGTCCTGAGCATCTGCCCGGGCCGTCAGCCAATCAAATCCTGTACGGAAGGCTTGCCTACAAGGGCCCGGGCTGCGGCGTGGTGCCCGCCGAGTCCGGCGTGAATTTCATCCAGAAGATTTCACCCTTCCTCTTCGGAGATGCACCTTTGAAGGACTCCGTTTGTGCTTTTCTTATAAAGCTCTCCCTCATGGACCTTGTAGGCCTTAGATCGCCGTACTATGCAGCGGGCCTCATTTTTGTCTTCGGGGAGTTCCTGCCTAACTAAGTAGGCTAGGAATGGTTCCGTCCACGGGGCAATGACTGCCATTATTTCGTGGGCTGAAGGTGTTATTTCATTGGCTAAGCCACCGATTGTGTCAGAATGTTCGATGTTGGGAGGTGCGGTTGGTTCTGGGTTGTTGTTTCCGGACTCCTCTTCCCATAATACGGATGGCTTAAAGAGCCGCTCCAGGAAGATGTTTGGAGGGACGACGTCGCGTTTTGCGCCGATGCGTGCCAACACGTCGGCCGCCTGGTTATTATCCCGGGCTACATGGTGGAATTCGAGTCCTTCGAACCGAGCTGACATTTTTAGGATGGCGTTACGGTAGGCTGCCATTTTCGGATCTTTGGCGTCAAAGTCTCCATTTACTTGGGATATTGCGAGGTTTGAATCCCCGCGGACCTCTAGGCGTTGAATGCCCATGGAGATTGCCATCCGGAGACCGTGTAGAAGGGCCTCGTATTCAGCTGCATTGTTGGAGTCTGTGTAGAATATCTGAAGTACGTATTGGACTGTGTCTCCGGTTGGGGACGTCAAGACGACGCTAGCCCCCAAGCCGGCCAACATTTTGGAGCCGTCGAAGTGCATGTAAAACCAATTGGAGTATGCACCGTACTCTTTAGGGAGTTTGGCTTCGGTCCATTCAGCGATGAAGTCGGCCAAAACTTGTGACTTTATAGCTCGCCGTGGTTTGTAGGTTATGTCAAATGGTAAGAGCTCAATGGCCCATTTTGCAATCCTGCCGGTTGCATCGCGGTTGTTTATGATGTCGTTGAGAGGTACTTCAGAGGCTACTGTTATCGAACACTCTTGAAAGTAGTGTCGCAGCTTCCGGGATGCCATGAACACCGCGTACACTATCTTTTGATAATGTGGATACCGGGACTTGCATGGAGTTAAGACAGTGGATACGTAGTACACTGGTTTTTGAAGAGGGAATTTGTGTCCTTCTGTTTCTCGTTCGACGACGAGCACCACGCTTACAACCTGATGTGTTGCCGCGATGTATAATAACATTGGTTCGCCCAAGTTGGGCGCGGCCAGGACCAGATTTGTTGCCAATATGGCCTTTATTTCTTCGAGTCTGGCCGTGGCAGCATCCGTCCATTCGAAGTGTTCGCTGCGCCGGAGGAGGCGATAAAGGGGCAATTCCTTTTCTCCTAAGCGGGAGATGAAGCGGCTTAGAGCCGCCATGCATCCAGTCAATTTTTGTATTTGTTTGAGGTCTTTTGGGATATCCAACTGTGACAGAGCTCGGATCTTGGCTGGGTTTGCTTCAATTCCTCTACCGAATGCAATGAAGCCCAAGAGCTTTCCGGCTGGTACGCCGAACACGCATTTTTTCGGGTTGAGCTTAATATCATATGCTCGGAGGTTGTCGAATGTGAGCCTCAAATCGTCTACTAGAGTTTCGACGTGTTTGGTCTTGACGACCACATCGTCTACGTATGCCTCCACTGTTTTGCTGATCTGGGTTGCCAGACATGTCTGAATCATGCGCTGATATGTTGCACCGGCGTTTTTGAGCCCGAAGGGCATTGTGTTGAAGCAGAATTGTCCGTATGGAGTAATGAATGCCGTTGCGGCTTAGTCTGTCTCCGCCATCTTGATTTGATGGTAGCCGGAGTATGCATCGAGGAAGCACAATGAATCGTGCCCTGCGGTAGCATCGATGATTTGATCGATGCGGGGAAGGGGGAAAGGATCCTTTGGACAAGCCTTGTTAAGGTCTTTAAAATCGACACACAGGCGCCAGGATTTGTCCTTTTTTGGTACCATTACCAGGTTTGCTAGCCAGTCCGGATGTTTTATGTCTCTGATGAATCCGGCTTCTAATAGTTTGGCTAGCTCCTCTCCCATTGCCTGTCTTTTGGGTTCGGAAAATCGCCGAAGAGCCTGTTTGACTGGCTTGAATCCTTTTAGGATGTTTAGGCTGTGTTCTGCCAACCTACGTGGGATTCCTGGCATATCTGAAGGGTGCCAGGCAAAGATGTCCCAATTTTCCCGAAGGAATTCTCGTAGTGCGGAGTCTACATCAGGGTTTAGTTGTGCCCCAATGGAGGCCGACTTTGTGGGGTCCATTGGATGGACTTGGAATTTGACTATTTCGTCCGCTGGCTTAAAAGAGGTGGACTTGGATCTCTTATCGAGTATCACATCGTCCCTATTCACCGTGAAGCACAGCGCAGTGAGTTCCTCTGCCGCTAGGGCTTCGGATAGTGCCTCTAGGGCTAGTGCGGCTGTCTTATTATCGGCGTGGAGTGCTATGTCCGGATCACTGGCAAGAGTGATGATTCCATTGGGCCCGGGCATTTTAAGCTTCATGTACCCGTAATGGGGTATAGCTTGAAAAATTGTTAATGCCTCTCGCCCTAATAAAGCGTGATATCCGCTGCTGAACGGGGCCACGTGGAATGTGACCTCCTCGGACCTGTAATTGTCCGGCGAGCCGAACACCACATCCAGTGTAATTTTTCTTGTGCAGCGTGCTTCCCGACTAGGGATTATTCCTCTAAAGGTTGTGCTGCTTCGCTCAATGCAGCTCCAGTCTATCTCCATTTTTCAAAGGGTTTCTTCTTAGATGAGGTTTAATCCACTGCCGCCATCCATGAGTACCTTAGTAAGGCGAAAATCGTCCACTATTGGACTGACGACCAATGCGGCTGGTGCTCGGGCTGTTCGGAATTTAGGTTCGTCACTGGCGTTGAAGGTGATGGTCGTGTCGCTCCATGGGTTTATTGTTGCTACTTGGTAGACTTCAGCTAGGCTGCGGAGTGTTCGTTTCTGCATATTATTTGATGCGAAAGTCTCGAAGACTGTTAATACCGTACTAGTACTATTGGGGTGGTTCTCTGGGGCTAGAAGTTCTTCGCCACTTTTGGCCACCAGCCATAGTGTCCAACATGCTCGAAGGCTATGTGTTGGAGTGGCGCCCTCTGTACTATGGATTTTACAGGGTCCGCTGAGCCATCCCTCCAGTACGGTTCCATGCCCTTTAGTGGGTTTTTGCTTTTTGGTTTTTGTCCCGGGTGCTTGAGCATGATGCACCCTTTTATTTCAGACTAGGGTTGTGTTCGGAGCCGGATGGTCCCGAAACTTGGATTCGGTTTTCCAGGCACTCTACATCGCACAGTACTTTTGTACTATGGACGCCAGGTCGGCGAAGCCTGTAATTTCACGACGACTTATGGCGTTCATGATTCCCTTGTCCGTGCAATTGTTGCAGAAAATTAAAATTGCGCTTTCCTCATGGCAGTCCTTTATCCTGTCCATAACTAGGAGGAATCTGGCCCAGTAATGATGTACTGTTTCATCGGGCTCTTGCCGTATTTGAGATAGATCGCTTGTGTTTGGGTGGGCGGGTGGAATTAAATTCGGAACCCCGCCCAATCTGAGGCTCAAGGGCCGAGGAGTTTCTGGTTTTGGAAGCTTGGATTGCTGGACATTGTCCAACGAATCTGGTCCGCTGCCTGACTTTAGGTTCAGTACTTGACTGACGTCCGTCCCTCCGTGGGAATCCGGCAAGGAGGGATCAGGAATCCGGACATAACTGGTCTTTAATATAGAAGAAGAGTCGCCGCGCCGTTCCTCTACCACGGCAACATGGTGGGTAGCCTGGGGAGAGTTGATCTCTCTCAGATCAGTTTTAAGCCCAATCTGATCGTAGTCTGTAGCGACTCCTAGGGCGGCGATGCGATCCAAGAGCTCGTTTACAGAGGAAAGCTCCATAGGATCTAGCTGTTCGGAGAATTCTGAGTTGACGTGAAGATCTCTTTTGATGACCCGAGAGGTCATTGTCGGAGCGGCGGCCGAACAGGCGGTCATAAGAAAACCACCTAGCCGGACAGTTTGGCTGGTGGCCAAAGCTCCTCTGGCAACGGTACCGTCTTTAAAGACGGGAAGAGGCATCCTTCCTGATTGCGACGGCACAGAGGAACTCTCAATGAAAGCACCAATGTAGGTGTCAAAACCGGCGGATCTCGGGTAGGGGGTCCCGAACTGTGCGTCTAGGCGGATGGTAACAGGAGACAAGGGACACGATGTTTTTACCCAGGTTCGGGCCCTCTCGATGGAGGTAAAACCCTACTCCTGCTTGATTGATATTGATGATATGGGTAGTACAAGAGTGGATCTACCACGAGATCAAGGAGGCTAAACCCTAGAAGCTAGCCTATGGTATGATTGTTGTTCGTCCTATGGACTAAAACCCTCCGGTTTATATAGACACCGGAGAGGTCTAGGGTTACACAGAGTCGGTTACAATGGTAGGAGATCTACATATCCGTATCGCCAAGCTTGCCTTCCACGCCAAGGAAAGTCCCATCCGGACATGGGACGAAGTCTTCAATCTTGTATCTTCATAATCTTGGAGTCCGGCCAATGATGATAGTTCGGCTATCCGGACACCCCCTAGTCCAGGACTCCCTCACCTGCTATACATTATTTTGCTCTTTTCATTGGTAGAAGCATTAACGGTAAAGATGAAGCATGCCATATGTGTTTCCCTGATCTTTGTGTCCTCAAGAGTGCTATGTTAGGTTATAAAGATTATAACTTGGGGGCAATAGTTGCACGTAGGTTGCATAATAATGGTAGAGCTGGAGATTTATTTGGAGGAATTTATGTGTATGATGTTGCCTCCTGCTTATTTAGACTAGGACGCTATGGTCCAACATCATTTTCTTAAGAGGAATGAACAATTCCTCCAGTATCGACTAATCTTTGGCAGATGTAGCGCTGTCCATGTTACTCTTCCTGCTCCTTTCCTTTTTGATTACCAGGCAAAAGGAAGATATGTTGTTACCAGGGAGGAAGCAGCTGAACACGAGGGGAGAGCGGAGGCGGCTCGTCAGCATGCCGCGGCTCAGGAGGCATTTGCTGCTGCATCTCAGTACGACCCCAATTACAACTACGGATATCAGCCAGGCTATCCTTGGCATCAGACCAACTTAGGCCAAAAGCTTAAGCTTGGGGGAGTACGTATTTCTCACCGACTTTACATTCATGTTCACACACTATTCTAGTCGTCGGTGCTCATACTGTTTCATTGTATTATCCATGCTAATTTAATTTTCTTTTTCTCGCTTTCTTCTTGTGTGTTTGATAAACCTTAAGAAAAACCAAAAAAAATTAGTTAGTTTAAATTTCCATGCTTGTAGTAGAAATTAAAATGAAAACTCAAAAAGATTTCTCGTTCTTCTTCTTACTTGTTGGGAGCTTTCCCGTGTAAATAGTTTTATTTTCTTTTCCTTCCTTTGGGGGTCGAGAGTAGAAGACCATATTGAAATTGCTTAGTGGCTCTCATATGCATGATTGTTTATTTAACTTAGAGCCCATATTACTTTGTCTTCTCTCTTGAGTTGAATGCTTGCAGATTCCAGCTTAGTCCAATGCGCGTGCACTTATTATTATACACATCGTTCGGTCGTGCAAGTGAAAGGCAATAATGACGATATATGATGGACTGGTTGAGATGAGAGAAGCTGGTATGAACTCGACCTCTCTTGTTTTTGTAAATATGATGAGTTCATCGTTCCTGATTTAGCTTATTATGAAGTAAACATATTTGCAATGACATTTAGAGATTATAGTTGCTTGTGCCATGCTTGATTAGCTATGAGTTATAATGGTTTACCTTGCGTGCCAACATGTTATTAAAATGATTATGATGTGGTATGATGGGATGGTATCCTCCTTTGAATGAATTGAGTGACTCGACTTGGCACATGTTCACGCATGTAGTTGAAACAAATCAACATAGCCTTCATGATATTTATGTTCATGGTAGATTATATCCTACTCATGCTTGTACTCGGTGTGAATTAATTTTAATGCATGTTTATGACTGTTGTCGCTCTCTCAGTTGGTCGCTTCCCAGTCTTCTGCTAGCCTTCACGTCTACTAAGCGGGAATACTGCTTGTGCATCCAAACTCCTTAAACCCCAAAGTTGTTCCATATGAGTCCACCATACCTTCCTATATGCGGTATTTACCTGCTGTTCCAAGTAAATTTGTATGTGCCAAACTCCAAACCTTCAAACAAAATTCTGTTTTGTATGCTCGAGCAGCTCATGTTTCAACTAGGGATGCCTATATCTTCCATGCTAGGTGGGTTATTCTCAATAGGAGTGGACTCCGCTCCTCGTTCACGAGAAAGGGCTGGTAACCGGGATGCCCAGTCCCATGATCCAAAAAGATCAAAGCACAATATAATTAAACAAAACTCCCCCAGGGCTAGGCACTCGTTGTTTTGAGAAAGCCATGGATTGATGCTTGTTGGTGGTGGGGGAGTATAAACTTTTATCATTCTGTTTGGGGACTCCCTATAATGCATGTAGTATGGAAGATATAGCCATCTCACAGTTGTTGCGTTGACAGTGAAAGTATGTCGCTCAAAATGTTATTCAATCTCTATTTTAAAATCGAGCTCTGGCACCTCTACAAATCCCTGCTTCCCTCTGCAAAGGGCCTATCTATTTACTTTTATGTTGAGTCATCATCCCTCTTATTAAAAAGCACCCGCTGGAGAGCACACTGTCATTTGCATTCATTACTATTGGTTTATATTGGGTATGACTTGACTGGATCTCTTTTA
Source organism: Triticum aestivum (assembly GCF_018294505.1). Taxonomy (NCBI): domain Eukaryota; kingdom Viridiplantae; phylum Streptophyta; class Magnoliopsida; order Poales; family Poaceae; genus Triticum; species Triticum aestivum. The sequence continues at coordinate 514,003,917 of NC_057807.1, forward strand.
CCATGAATTACAATGTTTAGTCAGTCCTTGATCTTTAAAGGTGCTCTGCATTTATGTTTTGCCGTCTCAGAAAGGGCTAGCGAGATACCATTTTGTTATATCATATTATGATTGTTTTGAGAAAGTGTTGTCATCCGAGTTTTATTATTATGGCTCACTAGCTGATTATGCTATTGATATGAGTAATTGCGAAACCTAGGTGTTATTGTGAGTATGGTTAGTTTATAATACTTGTCGAAACCTGAATGCTGGCTTTACATGTTTACAACAACAAGAGCAAATAGAGTTTGTAAAAGTTTTTCTTTATCACTTTTAGTTTATCAACTGAATTGCTTGAGGACAAGCAAAGGTTTAAGCTTGGGGGAGTTGATACGTCTACAATGTATCTACTTTTCCAAACACTTTTGCCCTTGTTTTGGACTCCAACTTGCATGATTTGAATGAAACTAACCCGAACTGACGCTGTTTCCAGCAGAACTGCCATGATGTTGTTTTATGTGTAGAAAACAAAAGTTCTCGGAATGTCCTGAAAATCCACAGAGGCAAGTTTTGGAAAATATAAAAAATACTGGTGAAAGAATCAAGACCAGGGGGCCCACACCCTGTCCATGAGGGTGGGGGTGCGCCCACCCCCTCTGGGCGCGCCCCCCTGTCTCGTGGACCCCCTGAGGCTCCACCGACCTCAACTCCAACTCCATATATTCCATTTCGCGGAGAAAAAAATCAGAGAGGAAGTTTCATCGCATTTTATGATACGGAGCCACCGCCAAGCCCTAATCTCTCTCGGGAGGGCTGATCTGGAGTCTGTTCGGGGCTCCGGAGAGGGGGGATTCATCGTCGTCGTCATCATCAACCATCCTCCATCACCAATTTCATGATCCTCACCGCCGTGCGTGAGTAATTCCATCGTAGGCTTGCTGGACGGTGATGAGTTGGATGAGATTTACCATGTAATCAAGTTAGTTTTGTTAGGGTTTGATCCCTAGTATCCACTATGTTCAGAGATTGATGTTGCTATGACTTTGCTATGCTTAATGCTTGTCACTAGGGCCCGAGTGCCATGATTTCAGATCTGAACCTATTATGTTTTCATGAATATATGTGTGTTCTTGATCCTATCTTGCAAGTCTATAGTCACCTATTATGTGTTATGATCCGACAACCCCGAAGTGACAATAATCGGGATACTTCTCGGTGATGACCATAGTTTGAGGAGTGCATGTGTTCACTATGTGCTAATGCTTTGTTCCGGTTCTCTATTAAAAGGAGGCCTTAATATCCCTTAGTTTCCGCTAGGACCCCGCTGCCACGGGAGGGTAGGACAAAAGATGTCATGCCAGTTCTTTTCCATAAGCACGTATGACTATATACGGAATACATGCCTACATTACATTGATGAATTGGAGCTAGTTCTGTGTCACCCTATGTTATAGCTATTACATGGCACTACTAGGGAAAAGCATATACACAGAAAGTTACTAGTAGCGAGGGTTAAAAACCCTCGCTACTGCTACTTACCAGTAGCGCAGATTTTTAAACCTCGCTACTACTAAGTTTCTAGCAGTAGTGCGGGTTTTTAACCCTCGCTACTACTAAGCGGTCTCTACCGTGCCCCCCGGGACATGCCATAGTAGTAGCGCGGGTTTTTAAAACCTCGCTACTACTAAGTTTGATAGCAGTAGCGTTGGTTTTTAGCCCTCTCTACTACTAAGTGGTGCCATAGTAGCAGCGAGGGGGTAAAAAACCGCGCTACTACTAAAGGTCCCATTGCCCCCCCCCCTGTGGATCGCCTTTTCAGTTTTAAAAAAATAAAAGAAAATGATGAAAATGTCAAAAAAATAAAAGAAAATAAGTTTCCCATGTGATATGTGGTCTAGTTGTTGGGAAAATTTGCAAATATGAATTTCGACTTTATTTGCAAAATCTCTCGAGAATTTGTAAAAATGGGCATAACTTTTGCATACTAACTCGGATGAAAAAAAATTATATGGAAAATCATCTACTCGAAAAGTTACATCCAAATTTAACAAGGGAACCCCCGTTAAACATTTTCAAAATCCTCAAAAACCTAACAGAAAACAAGTTACGGGGCTTTTAAGATCGAGAGGCAAAAATATTCATCAAATTTCAGTTTTTTTTAATTTTTGTTAAATCTGGTCAAACTATGGTCAAACTAATTATTCAAGAATATTAGTGTTACTAAATAATTATTTTAGTTTTTTTGAATTTTGGTCAAATCTGGTCAAACTGTGGTCAAACTATGGTCAAACTATGGTCAAACTAATTATTCAAGAAATATTAGTGTTACTAACTTTTTAGAACAATAGTTTCAAACTCAAAAAGTGAAATGTGTGACTTCATGCTCAAGCTAAATTCCTGAGGTTAATAGGATTGACATCTTACTATTGTCAGGAAAACAACAAGTGCAGACTTGGACACGAGGGAGAATAGAACCCGGAAGTTAAGCGTGCTCAGGCTGGAGTAGTGAGAGGATGGGTGACCGTCCGGGAAGTTAGATGATTTGGAATGATAAGGGGTGATTAGAGATTAAATTGAGCAGCGACGAGGGGTGATTAGAGACTTGAGGTTAAAATAATTCATAAATTTGAAAATTAGGGGGAAAATCGTAATATTTTTTCGAAACAATTCAAAAAAACCCGCGCTGGTAGTAGTAGCGCGGGTTTTTACCCATGCTACTACTAAAGGACGTAGTAGTAGCGCGGGTGGCACCCGCGCTACTGCTATACGTTAGCTGTAGCGCCTTATTAGTAGCGCCGGCCCCCGCGCTACTAATAGGCCCAAAACCCGCGCTGCTGCTAGCACTACTAGGGAAAACCCTAGCAGTAGCGCGTGTTTTGTGCCCACTAGTAGCGCGGGTGGCCGCGCTACTAATAAGGCGCTACAACTATTTCTTAGCAGTAATGCGTGCCAGCACGCGCTACTGCTAGGACAAATAGCTGCAGCGTTTGTTCAGTACCACGCTACTGCTAAGGTATCTACTTGCAGCGTGTTTTCTTTCCATCGCTACTAGTATTTTTTTTATTTTTTTTATTTTTAGTGTATTTATGCGCCATCATACAAATATTGGTACAATACCAGCTATTATGAGGTTTACATCATTATGTCCATAACAGTGTATTAAATGAAGGTGGATTAGGTTCAAGTAGAGGCAATATGTGGTGCATGTCAAAAGTATACTACTAATCCAAACTTGATCTAGTTTGGACTAGTAGTACTTTCGATGTGCACCACATGTTGCCTCCACTTGAATCTAATCCGCCAGCACAAGCTATTTAATCATCATCATAGTCATTACCACCAACAGTATTTATTTAATCAGCACTAACACTAGCTAATAATAATCATCATAGTCATTACCACAACCACTAGCTATTTTATCATCATAGTAATAGTGTAGCACATCATCATCCTCAAACTCATTTCTAGCTAGCTAATCACTCCTGATGCTCTCTCTTAGGTAAAATAACATAAAACATATATAGCTCTCCTTCTCGATCAAACTGGAGCATGCAGATGAACCTGTCTCCTAATCGTGGGTAGCGCATCTGTTTGTTGCCCCCTAGTACTTCTCTGCGCTCCCCCATCACATATTTGGTCCAGTCTTGCACTATTAAGCATCCGTCGCTAATCTTGAATGCACTAAAGTAATCTGTAGGATATCTTGGCCGTAAGCTGATAATACTCATGGTACCTTTAGTCTCGATCCCATAAGGCACAACATTCATCAGGAGTCCCTGTTGAAGAACATCGTACGGTAACATACTTAGCAATGAAGTTTAGCTTCAAAAATAATGTATGGAAAAGATGCACCGATGACAAATAGTAAAAATCTTACCATCCTTCCTAAATAGATGTGACCGTAGTTCATTACGAACACTATTGGTCGCACATTTTCAGTACTAACATTTCTAAATGTAGGAAGAAAATTTGTCTTGACAGTATCAAGATCCTCAAGCCATGAAACATAATGACTGAGCTCCTCGCAGTTGAGTTCAGCCCCAGGGAAGTATACGGTCCTGTCTACCAAGCGCTGGACATGTTTGCTTGCACGGAAATAAGCTGACAATACAAATTAGTTGTCAACTATTTTTGAATAAACAATATCAAAGACCTAAATATGGTTGAGAAACTTACATAATGGTATAACTGGAGGCATTTGCATATCGACCCAGATGTCGGTATTACCTTCAATATCATCTTCCGGACGAATATCAAAGGTGATAACCATATCAGGCTCAAATGCATAAGTCTTGCATAGTGCTCGCCATGTTTTGCATCCAAAATAGGTGTAGTCGTCTGAATTGTATAACTTTGCATGGAAAATATAACCATGCTCGGTCTTCAAGTAAACTTTCTTTTCCTCCATACTATGACTGAAACCTATCTTATCCAATACAAAAACTCTTGCATGGCAGGGGATACGCTAGTAGAATAATAAAAAAAATAAGTTGAAGCAAATGAAGCAGATGTCATGCTTAATTACGAAAAAAGACTTGTCGTTGTGACTTACTGTATCCACTTTGAAGTTCTCGTCTAGCTTGATGCTGAAGCGCCTATCATCATCTAGGAAGATTCCGTCGCACAGGCCGCGCTAGTCTTTGCAGTATTTGCAAATACCGAAATCCTTCTCGTCGTCAGACATTTCCTATGTTCATAGTTAAAACATTAATTGAAAATCGATCGAAGACAACTACCAAGATACTCAACACACAAATCCGGGGCACTCGATATTTCCTACATATTCTAGCACAAGTCATGCCAAAATTCATGGAAAAATCCGGCATGACCTTTGCTAAAATAGGACATATCGAGCGCCTGAAATTTGCCGGAACGGAAATGAATCAACACTCCGGCAAAACATAGGCCACTCGAAGGTGTAACCTGCAAACATGACCGGCCACTTGGATATTGAGCAACACAAGATATACATTTCAAAATATCTTATAGGACTCAAATTAGCATGCATTCAATAAGCAAAAGTAAATCATCTCACGCATCAGTACATCGTCGAATATTATCACTAATACATCACGAATAGTGTCATACATATAACATCACTAATACAACTAAAACTCTAGCACACGACGGGTATCGGCGCGGGCGGTGGACACCCACAGAGAAGGCACCATCACGGGATCATAGCTCCAGTGAGATCCCCGGAGAACCTGCCAGATATTGGAGAATGGCATGTGCTCCAATGCAAACAAGTAGCGACGGACGTGCGCGTCCTCCTCACTGACACGGTGACGCACCACCTCCGCGGAGTCCTCGAGCCTCTGGATCATCACTGGCCCACGCGACCGCCACCAAAGAAGGTTTGGGTCAACGACAGGCTGGCTCCTCACCAACCTGCGCCCCCCGGTAGGTAGCGCCTCCCACTACCACCCCGGCGGAGCCCAGTCCCGGACATGGCCGATCTGGTCAAGCAGGTGTCGTCCTCCGCTGACTCGACGACGAGGATGCGGGATAGGCATCGTCCACGTCGAGGCGGGAAAAATTGCTTTAACTAAAAAATCACCTAATTAGTACTTAGTTCTTACTAACTAGTTCTTACTAACTAAATAGAAGAAGGTCAAATTTTACTCGTTTTATTATGCATTACACTAGTGTTTATTCATCATCTAAGAAAACATCACCTAAGAAAAAATCCTAGCCGCATCTGTATCCAATTCATTTCCACCCATAGATGAACCCTAACTATTTGATGCAACTAAAATTTGAAGAACCATATCTAGGCAGAGGTAGGGGAGGGGGAGGAGCAGGCGTGCTCACCTTGATCGGGTGCCTGCGGCGAGAGAGGGGCAGGCGGCGTCGAGGTCGGGCTTGGGGCGGGGCGGCGTCCGGGCGGCGTTGAGGTCGGGGGTGGCGTCCGGGGCGGCGTTGAGGTCGGGGGCGGGGGCGGCGTTGAATCCGGGGTCGGGGGCAGCGTAGAGGGTGTGCGGAGAGCGCGCGGCGACCGACGGGCGACGGCGGCGGCGAGAGCGGAGGAGTTCGATTTGGGGGAAGTGGCCGTGGGGAAGGACGAACGCGGTGGTTAAGTCAGAAGTAGCAGTAGCGCTTTCTTAAAAGCGCGCTGCTGCTACGTTAGCTACAGCGCGTTCTGGGATACGCGCTACTGCTACTACTTTCTCCTTTTTTCCCTTTTTCATTTATTTTTCTTCACATTTTATTTTTTTCCTTTCACCTTCTTCTATTTCTTTCATTTTCAATTACCTTTCTATTTGCTTTTCATTGAATTTTATATCCTTTAGTAATAGCGAGTTTAGAGCAAAAAATGCTGCTACAAAGAAAGTAGCAGTAGCGTGGTTCCATATAGATCGCTACTACTATGTGTACCATATCGGCTAAGCCGTGAGAATTTTAGTAGTAGCGTGTATTCACCGAGACGCGCTACTGCTACGACACTATCTGCAGCACGGTTTCGGCAGGCGCGCTGCTGCTATTTAGCACCAGCGTGCTTCTTTGACCCACGCTACTGCTAAAGTTCTGTGTATAAGGTTTTCCCTAGTAGTGTAGGCTTTTCCCTAGTAGTGTGAGGAATCGCATCCAACATAATTATCCATCATTGATCCAATGCCTATGAGCTTTTCACATATTGTGCTTCGCTTATTTACTTTTCCGTTGCTACTGTTACAATTACTAGAAAACTATTATCTTTACTTTTGCCACTGTTACCTTTATTATCATACCACTTTGCTACTAAATACTTTGCTGCAGATACTAAGTTATCCAGGTGTGGTTGAATTGACAACTCAACTGCTAATACTCAATAATATTCTTTGGCTCCCCTTGTGTCGAGTCAATAAATTTGGGTTGAATACTTTACCCTCGAAAGTTGTTGTGATCCCCTACACTTGTGGGTTATCATGCATGATTAAATACTTTTTGTGATGAAGATAGAGCAATAGCCAGACTATAAGATTTTGTAGGGATAACTTTCTTTACCCATGTTATTTTTAGAAGACACGATTGCTTTGATTAGTATGCTTGAAGTATTAATATTTCTTATGTCAATATGAACTTTTATTTTGTATGATTTGGATCTGAACATTCATGCCACAATAAAGAAAATTACATTGAAAATTATGCTAGGTAGCATTCCACATCAAAATTCTGTTTTTATCATTTACATACTCGAGGAAGAGCAAGAATTAAGCTTGGGGATGCTTGATACGTCTCCAACGTATCTATAATTTTTTATTGTTCCATGCTATATAATATTACCCCTTTTGGATGTTTATGGGCTTTATTTTACACATTTATATCATTTTTGGGACTAACCTACTAACCGGAGGCCCAGCCCGTATTGCTGTTTTTTTGCCTATTTCAGTATTTCGAAGAAAAGGAATATCAAACGGAGTCCAAACGGAATGAAACCTTCGGGAGGGTGATTTTTGGAATGAACATGATCCAGAGGACTTGGAGTGCAAGTCAAGAAGCAGCCGAGGCGGACACGAGGATGGGGGCGCGCCCACCCCTACAGGGCGCGCCCCCATGTCTCGTGGGCCCCTCGGGCGGCAACCGATGTACTTCTTCCTCCTATATATACCCATGTACCCCGAAAACATCCAGGGAGACAAAGAAAAACAATTTCCACCACCGTAACCTTCTGTATCCGCGAGATCCCATCTTGGAGCCTTCGCCAGCGCTCCGCCGGAGGGGGAATCGACCACGAAGGGCTTCTACATCAACACCATTGAGGGAGTCCTGGACTAGGGGGTGTCCGGATAGCCAAACTATCATCATCGGCCGGACTCCAAGACTATGAAGATACAAGATTGAAGACTTTGTCCCGTGTCCGGATGGGACTTTCCTTGGCGTGGAAGGCAAGCTTGGCCATACGGATATGTAGATCTCCTACCATTGTAACCGACTCTGTGTAACCCTAGCCCCCTCCGGTGTCTATATAAACCGGAGGGTTTTAGTCCATAGGACGAACAACAATCATACCATAGGCTAGCTTCTAGGGTTTAGCCTCCTTGATCTCGTGGTAGATCCACTCTTGTACTACCCATATCATCAATATCAATCAAGCAGGAGTAGGGTTTTACCTCCATCGAGAGGGCCCGAACCTGGGTAAAAATATCGTGTCCCTTGTCTCGTGTTACCATCCGCCTAGACGCACAGTTCGGGACCCCCTACCGAGATCCGCCGGTTTTGACACCGACATTGGTGCTTTCATTGAGAGTTCCTCTGTGTCGTCGCTGATAGGCCCGATGGCTCCTTCGATCATCAACAACAACGCGGTCCAGGGTGATACTTTTCTCCCCGGACAGATCTTTGTATCCGGCGGCTTTGCACTGCGGGCTAATTCGCTCGGCCATCTGGAGCAAATCGAAAGCTACGCCCCTGGCCATAAGGTCAGATTTGGAAGTTTGAACTTCACAGCCGACATCCGTGGAGACTTGACCTTCGACGGATTCGAGCCACAGCCGAGTGCGCCGCACTGTCACGATGAGCATGACCTAGCTCTGCCGCCGGATAGTGCCCTGGAGGCCGCACAAGAGTCCGCTCCGACCCTTAACTCGGATCCGACTGCGCCGATCGAGGATGGGTGCCTAGACACCGCCTCGGGGGCTGCTACCTCTATGACGATAGAGCCGAATACTGACCCTGTCCCTTGTGAAGATCGTGACTCCGAGGCACCGGACTCCTCGCCGGACTCCAAACCTCCCGCGCCCCTACCAATCGAATCCGACTGGGTGCCGATCATGGAGTTCACCGCTGTGGACATCTTTCAGCACTCGCCTTTTGACGACATCCTGAATTCGCTAAAGTATCTCTCGTTATCAGGAGAGCCCTGGCCGGACTGCGGTCAGGACGGTTGGGAAGTGGACGACGAAGAAATTCAAAGCCCACCCACCACCCACTTTGTAGCCACTATCGACGATCTAACCGACATGCTAGATCTCGACTCCGAAGATATCGACGGTATGGACGACGATGCCGGAGACGACCAAGAACCAGCGCCCACAGGGTACTGGAAAGCCACCTCAACTCATGATGTATACATGGTGGATACACCAACATGAAGCAATAACGAGGAACAACGGGACGCTGCGAGGCATAATTCCCTCGAAAAACAGCCAAAACAGCGAAGCAAGCATCGCCCGAAGTCCCGCCTCGATAACAACAGCACCCATATCGACCTAGCCATAGAGCGGGGCGAACCAGTGGATGACGAACATGCCACCAAGCAACCATCCGAACAAGAGGAATTAGATAAATAGTCCATCCCCGGCAAAAACAACAGTCTGGATGATCTCACGTCGGACACATCGTTAGAACAGAAAAATCTTCACAAAAGGCTCGTCACCACTGCAGGAAGTCTGAAGAAGCAGAAGCGGAAGCTCAAAACAGCAGAAGACATACTCAGAATGAGATGGAGCAAGATACTCAAGACCGCGGACAAGTACGGCGATAGCCGCCAAACAAAGAGCTACCCGAAGCGCACACTATTGCCCGAAATCGACAAAGAGGCCATGGAGCCCCCACAATCAAAAAACAAAGGGGCTGCCCGGTCGGATAGACGACCACATGGCAAACAAAGAGCGGCAAGCGGCGCTGCACACAAGCCGGCACACGATCCACATAAGGATCTTCACATAAAGGATAGCCCAGTCAGGTCCATCTACGGGCCAAGAAGGAAGGCTCCTGGGAGCAAAACAACACGACGAGTGTTCGAAAATAATGGTACACCTAAATACAGGGGCGCCGCACACCCCCTATGTTTCACCGATGAGGTACTGGATCATGAATTTCCAGCGGGATTCAAGCCCGTAAACATAGAGGCATACGACGGAACAACAGACCCCGGAGTCTGGATTGATGATTACATCCTACACATACATATGGCTAGAGGAGACGATCTCCACGCCATAAAATACCTACCCCTCAAGCTCAAAGGGCCATCCCGGCATTGGCTCAAAAGCCTCCCAGAAAATACCATTGGAAGTTGGGAAGAGCTCGAGGACGCGTTTCGGGAAAATTTTCAGGGGACTTATGTCCGCCCTCCGGATGCAGACGATTTAAGTCACATAACTCAACAGCCCGGAGAGTCAGCCCGCAAATTCTGGAACAAGTTCCTTACCAAAAAGAATCAAATAGTCGACTGTCCAGACGCCGAAGCCTTAACAGCCTTCAAACATAACGTCCGAGACGAATGGCTCGCGAGACACCTCGGCCAGGAAAAGCCAAGGACAATGGCCGCATTAACAAGCCTCATGACCCGCTTTTGCGCGAGAGAAGATAGCTGGCTGGCAAGATGCAGCACCAGCGACCCGAGTACATCCGAGGTCAGAGATGGAAATGGGAAACCACGACGCAGAAAAGACCAGCGTCGGAATAAGGAAAATAGCCCAAAGAGCATGGTAGTTAACGCCGGGTTCAAAAGCTCTCGGCCGAACAACAAAACACTGCCTCTTAAGGACAACAGTGACGAGCTATCCAATCTAAACAAAATCTTGGACAAGATATGTCAAATCCACAGTACCCCCGGGAAGCCTGCAAACCATACCCACAGAGATTGTTGGGTCTTCAAGCAGTCTGGCCGACTTAACGCCGAACACAAGGGGCTCAACGCACCAAGTGAGGACGACGACGAACCCCACAAGCAGAGCCCGTGAAACAAAAGACTTTCCCACAAGAAGTCAAAACAGTGAATTCACTTCAAGTGATAACAAGGAAAAATAGGGCGGCACCTACTAAAGTACGAGCCGCATGGTCCACCCCAGCGGAGTCCCGAAACTGGATGTCAAAACCAATTACTTTCGACCATCAGGATTACTCCAGAGGTATTCGAAACGCAGGATGGACTGCTTTGATATTGGATCCTATAATCAACGGGCTATAGTTTACACAAGTCCTAATGGATGGTGGCAGCAATATAAACCTGCTATACCAGGACTCAATCCGCAGAATGGGGATAGACCCTACCAAAATTCGCCATAGCAACACTTCCTTTAAAGGAGTAACGCCAGGCCCTTACGCCAATTGTACGGGCTCCTTATTAGTAGAAGTTGTGTTCGGTTCATCCGACAACTTCCGTCGCGAAAAGCTAATCTTCCATATCGCCCCATTTAAAAGTAGCCATCAAGCACTATTGGGGCGCGAAGCTTTCGCCCTCTTTAACGCAATCCCGCATTACGCGTCTCTTACACTCAAAATGCCCGGTCCACGCGGTATCATCTCATTAAAAGGTAACTTCGAGTGTTCCTCGACCGCGAAAGAACGTGAGACTGCCTTCACAGCTACACACTAATCCGGCTTTGATGATCAAAGCTCCTAAAACAGGTCATTCAGACCCCGGACACGGTTAGAAGAGTCCGGTATAAATAAACAAGGGGCTTACTAGCCACATACCCCTTTACAAGGGGCTGAAAGCATGAACAATGAGAGCCAATAAAGCTCAATTTTATTCATTTTTTAAATCATGCTCCGTTTTAAATACATTTTTCGCACGCTCTTTTTCCAAACTAAGTTCTTCTCTCTTTACAGATGAACAACATGCTACACCCGTCCAGGATACAGCACAACGGAGACACAGGCGCAGACGTGCAGCAGGGACCCGTTACAAGGATTCTTTTCAGATTAAGACCCTGCGTAAACCTTTTTTTCTGTCTCTTGTTGATACACATCCCCCGGTCTCTTACCATAACCATGGAGGAGGCTGGCATTTTGGCATCGGCCGCATCAGAAGTTTTTGCACGTACCTGGATACTAGGGGCTTAGGGCATTGTTCTGCCCGTCATCATAAAGACCGAATACCTTAGGGAGTGTTCGGCGTCTCGAGTTAGGCCTTATATGCATCAGATCCGAATCATGTCTTTGGTCAAATGTTGGGTTTGCTCGGCTCCTGTGTTTTTCTGCCTTATATTCCGCTCTATCGGCTAACGCGACACCAGGAGAACTACTGCGATTGTGCCCCGGTTCAGCCGGGTGAGCACCTCAGTAGAGAAAGCCGAAAACTGACTGTCATGATATAGCGAGAGACTGGTCAACCACTCGATCGACCACCGGAATGTTTAGAATTCCTCCGCTTTGACGAAGGACCGTTTCCCGGTCAGGCACACACGCGCCCCGAGTTCAGAGAGCGCGGTGCCCCTAGGGGCTATATAGTAGCCCCACCATCGAAATCCTATGGCTAAGTGAAAGTGATAAAGCATTATAGTCCGGTTGCCTAGTTTGCTACGCTATCACCTCCTTCACAGGACCAAGACGTTGGATTAAGTGTGAAAATGCGCCTTTTTGCAAACACCCCCGCACCATGTGCGTGGAGGCTGAAGCCGAAGAATGCCATCTTTCAAGTTATATATACATATACATTAACGGCCGCACAAGAGATATTTCAATACTTGAACGCACAAGTATAAAAAGCCCTTATATTATAAATATAGTTTTACAAATCATACATGTCATTTAAACATAACGTTTTTCGAGCACTGCGACTCTATTAAGTGAGTGCCCCGTAGGACTTCCTCAAAATAGTGCTCGGCTGGTAATCGACTTCTGTCCGAACCCCGGGGTCCAACGTCGGTGGCATCCATCTCTGCCAAGCATGTTTTGACACGGGCGAGGGCCATTCGTGCACCCTCTATGCATGTCGACCGCTTCATTGCCTTGATATGTGGAACCGCATCAAGGAACTGCTGCACCAAGCCAAAATAACTCTTCGGCTTGGGCCTGTCCGGCCATAGATGAGCCACGACATTCTTCATGGCAAGTCCGGACAACCTGTTCAGCTCAGCCCACTCAGCCAATCGATCAATTAACGGAAGTGGACGCTCCGGACTATGGAATTGAGACCAAAAAAGCTCTTCCATCTTGTGATCCTTTTGGCTTCGAAAGTGCACGACCGCGTCCGCCGCGCTCGCCGCCAAATTCAGATAAGTATCCTCCACACCCCACAACTGGCCCAACTGAGCATACTTCGGGTCCATAAACTTCCTACGCAGCAGAAAGGGCTTTCCAGCCGCAATATCCCCGGCCTGACGCAGCTCCTCCTTTATAGCCCTCATCGCGGAGCGGCCATCTTTGGCTTCGGCAGTGGCCTTCTTTAGGTCCTCTTGCTCCGCTCGGCGTTCTCTTTCGAGAAACTCATAGCGGTCGGTAGCATCCTTCAGCTTCACGGCCATTTCAGCCATCTCCTCCCTGCTTCGGCAGTGAGCAGCCTTTTTGGCTTTTAGCTCTTCGGCCGCCTTCGAGGCAGCCACGTCACTTCTTCTGGCTTGCTCCTTGACTCGGGCAAGCTCTGCCCGAAGCTCCTCCATAGCAGCGGCGCCATCTGCATCAAGCATACATATTGTCAGGCGTGGGCATTAGCTCCCTTACCAGGTGACAGTGGAGAAGCCACCTACCTTGTGACTCGTCAAGCCATTTATTGACCAGCACGATGTCCGCATCCGCAACGTCAAGTTGCCGCTTCAGTTCGGCAACTACATCAGTCCGGCCGGCCACCGAACGCCCCGCCACCTGTACGGGAAGAGCGATACCTTATAACTGAGATTATGATCCTCGGCACGCTGTCGTTCTCGCCAACATACCGAGTCTCAGGGGCTACTATCTATACAGGGCGCATTCTAAGCGCAAAACTGTCAAAAAGTATGGTCATTTTTACGTACCTCAAACCCCATCAGTAAATTTCTGACGGCCTCATGCAACCCACTCTCAGCAGATGAAATCCTTTCAATCACCGTACCCATTAATGTACGGTGATCTTCTGGGATAGACGCCCTCTCGAGCAGATCCTTCAGCTCCTCCGGCCGTACACCAGTTGGTGCCGAAATCTCCGGCCCCGCCGGACTCGGGGAGACCCTCCGTGACGACACCTCAGGGTCGTCCGCCCCGCCTGACGGTGCGGCAGATGGAGGTGTCTCGCTCTCCATCATCTCCGGACGAAGATCCCCCGAAGATGAGCTCTGCTGAGAAGGGCTGAGATCCGAACTACAAGGTAAGAACTTCGGTTATCCTCAGAAATAAAAACAGGGATGTCCTTATTATGAAACTCCTCTTTTCTACTTACGGCTCGCTGGAGGGCCGATTCCCTTGGGGAAATAGTGCGGCCAAGGTTTCCCCTGGCGCAGGACCCTCCGGTGAAGATTTCTTCCCCCGCTTTGAGGCCTTGACCTCTGGATCTTCGGAAGCGGTCCTCTTCTCCCCTTGGAGGGAGGGATTCTCGATCCCCCCTTTCTTGAGAGCCTCTTTAGCAGAGGCAGTAGTTTCCCTGTTTCCCCCTTAGCCCTCTTCTAGAGGCACAGCCTCTAGCATCCTGGCTAACACGGGATCTGGCGTGGTCTCAGGGAGGGGGGCCGGACACCTTATTAGCTTTGCTTCTGCTATCCACTCCTGTTCGGGGGACAGCTTTTTAAAAGAGCGAGGATTATGATGAATATATGGATAGCACGTCCGGGCAAGGGAACTACTTACTTGAGTATCCGGGTGATTGCAGCTTAGGCCGGCATCCTCGATCAAGTCCGGACACATCTCTTGTGATCCAAAAAACAGTTTATACATCTCCATGGGCGTCGCACCCATGAGGTGGCGGAGAGCTCGCGGTCCCTCCAGATTGAATTCCCACAGCCGGAGAGGGCAACATTTGCAGGGCAGAAGGCGCCGGATCAGCATGACCTGCGTCACTATGACCAGAGTGATCTCCCTCTCTTGGAGGTCTCGAATCCGGCCCTGCAGTATTGGTACGTCCTTGGACGGCCCCTAGTCAAGCCCTTTGTTGACCCACGACGCCAGCCGCTGTGGAGGGCCCGGGCGAAAGACAGGTGGCGCCACTTGCCTGGTGCCCCTGGGAGCGGTGATGTAGAACCACTCTTGTTGCCACAAACCAAGCTCCTCTTGAAAAGAGCCCTCTGGCCATGGAGCATCGGCCCTCTTGCTTATGACAGCCCCTCCGCACTCTGCTTATCGCCCCTCGATCATCTTCGGCTCCACGTTGAAGGTCTTGAGCCACAATCCGAAGTGAGGGGTAGTGCGAAGAAAGGCTTCGCAGACAACAATGAAAGATGAGATGTGGAGGATGGACTCCGGAGCCAAGTCATGGAACTCCAGCCCATAATAGAACATGAGCCCCCTCATGAAAGGGTCCGTCGGGAAGCCTAAACCCCGACGGAAGTGAAACATGAACACCACGCTCTCACCAGGCTCGGGGGTGGGAATGACTTGCCCTTGGGCGGGAAGCCTATGTGAAATCTCGCAGGTTAGATACCTGGCGTCTCTCAGCTTTAGCACGTCCTCTTTCGTGACGGAAGAAGGCATCCACCAGCCCTGTAGGTTGGAGCCGGACATTTTCGAATGTCCGATGCGCTCGAATCTGGAACCTTGGGTGTTGGAACTCGGGGCGAGGGGCGGATTTGATCAAGGATTGAAGAAAAGAAACAGGCCTTGGTCTCATTATAAAGGGGTAGAATACCAAGAGCCGTCCCCGTGACCATTTGGAACTCGCCTCCGATGGAGGGGGCGTGGAAACGGGCGCGGTTGGGTTACCCACGTCCGTATTGATGGGAATCCTAGCACAAGGGGAACACGATCTCTGCTTCAACAAGACGTGCCAAGGAAACCGCTTAGCTAAACGAGTTGAGGTGGAACAATAAAAACAATTCGAGTAAAGGCTTGGCCGTGGCATGATGTCATTCTACGAAATACGTCAGCAGATTGAAGTTGTGTAAATATTATTCTCTCTACGGTGGTATATGGAATTTATTTTGCAGAGCCGGACACTATCCTGGTGTTTACAATCTTCTATGGAGAATTCGGAGGAGGAACCCGCCTTGCAATGCCGAAGACAATGTGCACGCCGGACTCGTCGTCATTGAAGCCTGGTTCAGGTGCTATTGAGGGAGTCCTGGACTAGGGGGTGTCCGGATAGCCGAACTATCATCATCGGCCGGACTCCAAGACTATGAAGATACAAGATTGAAGACTCCGTCCCGTGTCCGGATGGGACTTTCCTTGGTGTGGAAGGCAAGCTTGGCGATACAGATATGTAGATCTCCTACCATTGTAACCGACTCTGTGTAACCCTAGCCCTCTCCGGTGTCTATATAAACCAGAGGGTTTTAGTCCATAGGACGAACAACAATCATACCATAGGCTAGCTTCTAGGGTTTAGCCTCCTTGATCTCGTGGTAGATACACTCTTGTATTACCCATATCATCAATATCAATCAAGCAGGAGTAGGGTTTTACCTCCATCGAGAGGGCCCGAACCTGGGTAAAAACATCGTGTCCCTTGTCTCCTGTTACCATCCGCCTAGACGCACAATTCGGGACCCCCTACCCGAGATCCGCTGGTTTTGACACCGACAACCATAGCCCTTGCGATGAGTTGTGAGTAGTTAGCCACAGACCTTCGGGTCCATAGTTATTAGCTAGATGGCTTCTTCTCTCTTTTTGGATCTCAATACCATGTTCTCCCCCTCTCTTGTGGAGATCTATTCGATGTAACTCTTTTTGTGGTGTGTTTGTCAGGATCCGATGAATTGTGGGTTTATGATCAAGTTTATCTCTGAGAAATATTTGAATCTCCTATGAATTCTTTTATGTATGATTGAGTTATCTTTGCAAGTCTCTTCGAATTATCAGTTTGGTTGGCCTACTAGATTGATCTTTCTTGCTGTGGGAGAAGTGCTTAGCTTTGGGTTCAATCTTGCGGTATCCTTACCCAGTGACAGAAAGGGTTGCAAGGCACGTATTGTATTGTTGCCATCGAGGATAAAAAGATGGGGTTTATATCATATTGCATGAGTTTATCCCTCTACATCATGTCATCTTTCTTAATGCGTTACTCTGTTCTTATGAACTTAATAGTCTAGATGCATGCTGGATAGCGGTCGATGTGTGGAGTAATAGTAGTAGATGCAGGCAGGAGTCGGTCTACTTGTCACGGACGTGATGCCTATATACATGATCATGCCTAGATAATCTCATAATTATTCGCTTTTCTATCAATTGCTCGACAGTAATTTGTTCACCCATCGTAATACTTATGCTATCTTGAGAGAAGCCACTAGTGAAACCTATGGCCCCCGGGTCTATCTTTTATCATATAAGCTTTCAATCTACTTTTATTTGCATCTTTACTTTTCCTATCTATATCATAAAATACCAAAAATATATTTATCTTATCATACTATCTCTATCAGATCTCACTTTCGCAAGTGGCCGTGAAGGCATTGACAACCCCTTTATTGCGTTGGTTGTGAGTTCTTTGTTTGTTTGTGTAGGTGCGAGGGACTTTTGAGGAGCCTCCTACTGGATTGATACCTTGGTTCTCAAAAACTGAGGGAAATACTTATGCTACTATTGCTGCATCACCCTTTCCTCTTCAAGGAAAACCAACGCAAGCTCAAGACGTAGCAGACGGTCGCTGGTGCTCAATCTGGAGGCCCTATGCAAGGTCCGCCCCGCGCTCGCCTCCAACTTCAACGAGTGCAGAAAGACGAAGGCTTGGCCCGCGTCCCATGCCTCCATCGACAGGACCGTCACGGAGGTTTGGTTCTTCGTCGATGCCCTGTGGGCTGGCCTGGTTCCTCCTTTCTCCGCCTTCTTCAATGCGGTGCTTTCCCACTATCAGATCCATATGATGCATCTTGATCCTGAGTCTGATACCCTTCTTGTTGTCTTCTCCTTTGTTTGCGAAGCCATGGTGGGCATTGCTCCTTCCATTGCCCTCTTGCGCCACTACTTCTCTTTGCGCCTGACCGACCCATTGTAGTGCTCGGGGTGCGTGAGCTTCCAGGCCGTGGCAGAGATGACTGCCTCGGGGATCGATTTTGGCCTCCCGCCTTCCACGAGCGGGTTCCGGACGCGGTGGCTGTACGTGGATGTCAGAGTGCTCAGCCCTCTGCTCTTGCCTCCGACATTGCCTGCTGTCCCCAATCCTGGCTGGGGCCATGAGAGACTCGTGAGCCCCCGGCTCTCCTTCGTCTGGCACCGACTGAGGAGGTTGAGAGAGCTCGGCGTGACTGCGCCCCGGGTGGTGAAGGAGTTCCTCCAGTGTTGCATAGCTCCTCTTCAGCATCATTCCTGACCGATGTGGGCTCTGACTGGTGATCAGGATCACATGAGGCTTCAGGAGACGGAGCTGGCACCCGAAACACTGAAGAAGGTGCTTGAGGTCTTGACTGGCGACCCCTCGCCGGGCAATATATGGCAGGAGGGTAGACTCCTTTATCTCTACTCGAGCAGGGCTGAGTTCGCGAGGCGGATGCCTCTCTTCGACGAATGGGGGTTGCGCCCGACTGGTCTTGCGGGGCCTCATGAGAACCCTGTCGCTGTGGCCCCCTTCCTCGCTGCTAGCACCGATCTTGCCCCAGGAGCGGGTGTAGGGAGGCAAGCATCGCTTGAGGCTGGAGGCTCGGGTGTCATGGTGCTGACACCGCACGGGGCTCCCAAAGCGTCATCCTCCAGAGCTTGTCAAGCCCGCCCTGAGGCGGTCATTGATGGGGGGACGCAACCCGCGTCTCCCGAGGCCGGATCCACCGAGGCCTCGGCAGGCCATTAGGAAGTGGTGCCTGATCGCTCCTCCCAGCTTGGCGCCCCCGAGATTGGCTGCATGGGTGCTTCTTCATCCGTGCTGCGCGCTGGTCCTCACGTTGAGCGCCTGGGTCGGTTCCGCATGGACTTTTCCGCCCTCCACAAGAGGAAGGAGTCTTCGAGTTGCAGTGGACGCCCCTTCCGACCGTTGAAGCACAGGAAGTACTTCACCATAGATGAGTAAGTACCTCGTTCTTGCAATTCCTCAATCGCTGCTCCCCTTCCTGACTGTGGCTTCTCAGGATTCCTCCTGGCAAGCCTGCGGAGTCTCCCAAGAAGCAACTTCCTCTGGCCCCGCCTTCATCGCTGGCCTTGAGCGTCCTGAGCCTGTACGCTGCCCGTGATGCGGGATCAGCTGGAGAAGCAAACCGGCCTGCGGGGTGTCTTGAGCCGGTGCCCTTGCCATCTTTCCTTCGCGATCTCGCCTGGAGCATGACTAGCTTGCCCAAGGCTCCTCCTCTGATCGTGGACGGCGAGTGGTTGCCGTCGGTCCTTGGCTCTTCCTCGGAGAGTGGACCCGGTCCGGGTCCCTTGCGGAGCCCGGTCGGTGATCATGGGGGCGCCATCCCCCATCCCCCTGCCGAGAGGGGGCGAATCGCTTCAGGGCCCACCGACAGTGCCGGCAATGGAGGATGACATCGACAGCGTGCTTGCGCGCGTGCGTGAGTGAAGCGTCGTTTGCCGAGAGTTCCTCCAGAAGGTGATGGACGCGATGGGCCAGCTTGGTGGACAGCTTGCCGACATGGACGCGTGTCTTGAAGCTGAGGGTCTGCGGCTGATTGAGGAGCGTTGCAAGCTGAAGGTGGCAGTCAACCTCGTGTGTCATCAGCGCGAGCTTGACAACACGAAGGTCGAAGCATCCCTTGCGGCCTCGCGAAAGGCCTGCTCCCGAGCTATAGAGGAGGCTCGGGAAGCAGACCTTCAACGCGAGATTGCAGAGAAACGTGTGTGGGAGCTCCAAGACTGGAGAGCTTCCCTGGAGCAGCAGGTGGAGCTGCGTCAGGCTGCCCTTGCATTGTTGAAGGGGACGCCTGTCGAGGAGGAGGAGCTCCAGAGGCACGAGGAAGTGCTGACGCTGGAGGCCGCTGAGCACAATCTTAACCTTGAGCGGTTGGACACGAGGGAGCACCAGGTTATCCAGGCGGAGGACGATGTTGGCACGCGCGAGGCTCGAATCTAGGAGGAGGTCGACCACCGCGTGGCGGTAGCTCGCGCAGATCTTGAACGCAGGTATGACCAGAGGTTGGGGCTGATTGAAGCCGAGGCCGTGGGCAGGACTGCCACCCTCAGGTCCAAGTTGACTGAAACGGAGCAGCGCGCGAAGGCCGCCACAGCTGCCCTGGTCTCGGCACAGACTGATTTGGCCTCCACCCGTGCCGAGCTGCTTCTTCTTCAACAGCGGGTCGACGACGCCGAGTCCGTTGCGCGGCAGAACAGAGAAGAAATTCTTCAACGGCTGATGCTGGAGCACATGCATGGTCCCATGCTCCAGCAACTCAGGAACAGGGCCAACATGGCCCTGGGCAATATCAATGAGGCTGACGCCCCGCATCCTCACGTGACCAACTATGCCAGTCATCTCCAATTTTTCACTGATGTGGTGACGCACCTAGAGAACCACTCCAAGAGAGCTCGCCAGCTTGTCGAGGAGAGGAGCCACAGCCTGTTCGGGTGCTGATGACCCACAAGTATAGGGGATCTATTGTAGTCCTTTCGATAAGTAAGAGTGTCGAACCCAACGAGGAGCAGAAGGAAATGATAAGCGGTTTCCAGCAAGGTATTCTCTGCAAGTACTGAAATAAGTGGTAACAGATAGTTTTGTGATAGGATAAATTGTAACGAGCAACAAGTAACAAAAGTAAATAAAGTGCAGCAAGGTGGCCCAATCCTTTTTGTAGCAAAGGACAAGCCTGGACAAACTCTTATAATAGGAAAAGCGCTCCCGAGGACACATGGGAATATCGTCAAGCTAGTTTTCATCACGATCATGTGATTCGCGTTCGGTACTTTGATAATTTGATATGTGGGTGGACCGGTGCTTGGGTACTGCCCTTACTTGGACAAGCATCCCACTTATGATTAACCTCTATTGCAAGCATCCGCAACTACAACAAAAGTATTAAGGTAAACCTAACCATAGCATGAAACAGATGGATCCAAATCAGCCCCTTACGAAGCAACGCATAAACTAGGGTTTAAGCTTCTGTCACTCTAGCAACCCATCATCTACTTATTACTTCCCAATGCCTTCCTCTAGGCCCAAATAATGGTGAAGTGTTATGTAGTCGACGTTCACATAACACCACTAGAGGTTAGACAACATACATCTTATCAAAATATTGAACGAATACAAAATTCACATGACTACTAATAGCAAGACTTCTCCCTTGTCCTCAGGAACAAATGTAACTACTCACAAAGCATATTCATGTTCATAATCAGAGGGGTAATATTGTGCATAAAGGATCTGAACATATGATCTTCCACCAAATAAACCAACTAGCATCAACTACAAGGAGTAATCAACACTACTACCAACCTACTAGCACCAATCCCGGACTTGGAGACAAGAATTGGATACAAGAGATGCACTAGGGTTTGGAGATGAGATGGTGCTGGTGAAGATGTTGATGGAGATTGCCCTCTCCCGATGAGAGGAGCGTTGGTGAGACGATGGTGATGATTTCCCCCTCCCGAAGGGAATTGTCCCCGGCAGAACAGCTCTGCCGGAGCCCTAGATTGGTCCCGCCAAGGTTCCGCCTCGTGGTGGCGGCGTCTCGTCCCGAAAGTTCTCCTCTACTTTTTTTCCCATCGAAAGACTTCATATGGGGTAAGATGGACGTCGGAGAGCCACCAGGGGGCCCACGAGGTAGGGGGCGCGCCCAGGGGGGCGCGCCCCCCACCCTCATGAGCAGGGTGTGGGCCCCCTGGCCTTCATCTTTGGCGACGATTTTTCTTTATTTATTCTAAGGTATTCCATGGAGTTTCAGGACTTTTGGAGTTGCGCAGAATAGTCCTTCAATATTTTCTCCTTTTCCAGCCCAGAATTCCAGCTGCCGGCATTCTCCCTCTTTATGTAAACCTTGTAAAATAAGAGAGAATAGCCATAAGTATTGTGACACAACGTGAAATAACATCCCATAATGCAATAAATATTGACATAAAAGCATGATGCAAAATGGACGTATCAACTCCCCCAAGCTTAGACCTCGCTTGTCCTCAAGCGAAAAGCCGATGACAATAAATGTGTCCTCATATTTAGAGGTAGAGGCGTCGATAAAAATAAAATATGGACATGAAGGCATCATGATTACTTCATAACAGCAACATATATAAATTTTGTCATATGATTACTTATGTTCTAGTGATGATCTTTTCACAAAGCCAAAATATGAATCAGAAACTTTATTGGGCACCAACAATTATAATCTCAGTCATTGAAGCAATTGCAATTTATCATAACATCGGAAGAGTCTATGTCAGAGCTTAAAAGCAAGTCCACATACTCAACTATCACTTAGTCCTTCATAATTGCTAGCACTCACGCGATACTTTGTGGTTATGGAGTTTTAATTGGACACAGAGAAAGATAGGGGCTTATAGTTTTTGCCCCACAACCTTTTACCTCAAGGGTAATGTCAACAATAATAATTCACGCTCCCCCACATCCAATTAGATATATATATATATATATATATATATATATATATATATATCATGTTCTTTCCAACATGCTGAGCTTGCCAAAGGTTAAAATGAAAAAGGAAGGGTGAAGATCACCGTGACTCTTGCATAAGGTAGAGGATAATAATAAAAGATAGGCCCTTCACAGAGGGAAGCAGAGGTTGTCATGCGCGTTTAGGGTTGATGCACAAAATCTTAATGCAAAAGAACGTCACTTTATATTGCCCCTTGCATGTGAACCTTTATTATGCAGTCCATCGCTTTTATTGCGTCCACAACAAGTTCGTACAAAGCTTATTTGTCTGCACTAATAAGTCATGCATATTTAGGGAGCAATTTTTTATTGCTTGCACCGATGACAACTTACTTGAAGGATCTTACTCAATCCATAGGTAGATATGGTGGACTCTCATGGCAGAACTAGTTTAAGGGTATTTGGAAGCACAAGTAGTATTTCTACTTAGTGCTGAGAATTGGCTAGCATGAGGGGGAAAGGCAAACTCAACACGGTAGAGGAACCATGACAACATACTTTATCTCAGATGTAAGAAAACATAACTCATTATGTTGTCTTCCTTGTCCAACATCAACTCTTTAGCATGTCATATTTTAATGAGTGCTCCCAATCATAAAAGATGTCAATGATAATATATCTATATGTGAAACCTCTCTTTCCTTATTACTTCCTATTAATTGCAACGATGACCAAAGCTATATTTGCCAACTCCCAACAACTTTAAATCATCATACTCTTTCTATGTGAAGTCATTACTTTCAATAAGATCAATATGAACTCTTGATTCTTTTTATTCTTTTTCTTCTAATCACCCAAGATCATGGCAAAATACTCAAGCCCTTGACTCAACACTAATCTTTATTATATAGCTCACGGACTCGATTACAAAGAAGGATCATAAAGCAAAACTCAAAACTAGATCATGCCATGACTTTATTCTACTAAATCAAGATACTACTAATAGGATCGAACTAAGAAAAACGGTAAAGATAGGAGTTGTGATGGTGATACGATACCAGGGCACCTCCCCCAAGCTTGGCAGTTGCCAAGGGGAGTGCCCATACCCATGTGATTATGTCTCCTTCCTTGTTGGCGGTGGAGGCGTTGTGATGATGCAAGCTTGTCGTCCACTTCCATGGCATAGGCTCACCATCATAGAAGGATGATCGAGTCTCCGGAATCCTCAAATCTGCAGCCAAACTCATCCTTTTGAATCTATATTCATACTCACAGTTTTGGTTTTGCAGATCATAGATTTGGGCTTGGAGGTGCTCGATCTTCTCATGTAGCTTATATATGGCTTCCTCGGTCTTCTTGGCATCCGGCTCATAGTTGTTGGTGAACTCCGCGAGCATCTTGTGGGTAGCGTTGATTCCACGCTCCACCATCCCCCACTTGAAAACTTGTTGCTCCATTGCTTCGAGCCTCAACTCCACGCTTCCGGTTCCCTTTGGTCCCTCAACATCGCGGATGTGCAGCAACCCATCACGCATCTCAATGGTTTGAGGGTGTCGCAGCACCTCCGCGAGGTAAGGGTTGATAACCTTCTCGAAGAACTTGTCCTTGGAAGCACTTGGGGTCGTCATGATGATCTAGACCTGTCAGAAAAACAGCTCGAAACAAGAACAGGGGAGATTTGCGTGATACAAGAGTCAAAACCTTCGGGAGTATATATAATGAATTTTTACCGACCAAAATATTTATCGTGCAAGGAAACGGAGTCCGGAGGGCACACGAGGTGCTCACGAGGTAGGGGGCGCGCCCAGGGGGTAGGGCGCGCCGTCCACCCACGTGGAGGCCTCGTGTCCTCCCCGGACTGCTACTTATTTTTCTATTTTTCTAAATATTCCAAAATGGAGAAATATTGCCTTAAAAATTGTTTTGGAGTCGGTTTACTAATCGTACCACATACCTATTCCTTTTCGGAGTCTGGAACGTTCTGGAAAGTGTCCCTTGTATATTCCTCCAAGGTTACGGTTTCAACAACATTAGTTTCAACATTTATAGGATACCTGAGATATAGTGTTTGATCCTTTGACCGTTCACCACCTTCGGATTTGTGCCCGCGAAGTTGTTGATTTTTATGGCGCCGGAATGATAGACCTCCTCGATAACGTAAGGACCTTCCCATTTGGAGAGAAGTTTTCCTGCAAAAAATTTTAAACGAGAGTTGTATAGCAATACATAATCACCTACATTAAACTCATGCTTTTGTATCCTTTTGTCATGCCACCTTTTAACTTTTTCCTTAAACAACTTGGCATTTTCATAAGCTTGGGTTCTCCATTCATCAAGTGAGCTAATATCAAATAACCTCTTCTCACCGGCAAGTTTGAAATCATAGTTGAGCTCCTTAATAGCCCAATATGCCTTATGTTCTAGTTCGAGAGGTAAATGACATGCTTTTCCATAAACCATTTTATACGGAGACATACCCATAGGATTTTTATATGCAGTTCTATAGGCCCATAATGCATCATCAAGTTTTTTGGACCAATTCTTTCTAGACCTATTGACAGTCTTTTGCAAAATTAATTTGAGCTCTCTATTGCTCAATTCTACCTGACCACTAGACTGCGGGTGATATGGAGATGCAATCTATGATTAACGTCGTATTTAGCAAGCATCTTACGGAAAGCACCATGAATAAAGTGTGAACCACCATCAGTCATTAAGTATCTAGGGACTCCAAACCTCGGAAAAATAACTTCCTTAAGCATTTTAATAGAAGTGTTATGATCAGCACTACTAGTTGGAATAGCTTCTACCCACTTAGTAACGTAATCAACAGCAACTAGAATATGAGTGTAACCATTAGAGGCAGGAAAAGGTCCCATATAATCAAAGCCCCAAACATCAAATGGCTCAATAACAAGTGAATAATTCATAGGCATTTCTTGACGTCTATTGATATTACCAATTCTTTGACATTCATCGCAAGACAAAACAAACTTATGGGCATCCTTGAAGAGAGTAGGCCAATAAACTCCGGATTGCAATACCTTACGTGCAGTTCTATCTCCAGCGTGATGTCCTCCATAAGCTTCGGAGTGACACTTGCGTAGGATCTATTCCTGTTCATGCTCATGTACACAACCTCTAATAACACCATCTACTCCTTTATAAAGATGTGGGTCATCCCAAAAGTAATGTTGCAAGTCATAGAAAAACTTTTTCTTTTGTTGGTATGTGAAGCTAGGCGGTATAAATTTAGCAACAATATAATTAGCATAATCAGCATACCATGGGGTGCTACGAGAAGTGCTTATGACATTTAATTTCTCATTAGGAAAGCTATCATCAATAGGTAGTGGGTCATCAAGAACATTCTCTAGCCTAGACAAGTTGTCTGCAACGGGGTTCTCAGCTCCCTTTCTATCAACAATATGTAAATCAAATTCTTGAAGCAAGAGAACTCATCTAATGAGTCTAGTTTTTGCATCTTTCTTTTCCATAAGATATTTAATAGCAGCATGATCTGTGTGAATAGTTACTCTAGAATCAACAATATAGGGTCTGAATTTATCACAAGCAAATACAACCGCTAAAAGTTCCTTTTCGGTAGTAGCATAATTTCTTTGAGCATTGTCTAGAGTCTTACTAGCATAATGGATGACATTCAATTTCTTATCAACTCTTTGCCCTAGAACAACACCTACAGCAAAATCACTAGCATCACACATAATTTCAAAGGGTAAATTCCAATCAGGTGGCTGAACAACAGGTGCAGAGACTAATGCTTTCTTAAGTATTTCAAATGCTTCTACACAATCATCATCAAAGACAAATGGTACATCTTTTTGTAATAAATTAGTCAGAGGCCGAGAGATTTTTGAGAAGTCCTTGATGAACCTCCTATAAAATCCGGCGTGACCAAGGAAACTTCTTATACCTTTGATGTCCTTGGGACATGGCATCTTTTCAATAGCATCAACCTTGGCTTTATCAACTTCAATACCTCTTTCAGAAACTTTGTGCCCCAAGACAATACCTTCATTAACCATAAAGTGGCACTTTTCCCAATTCAAGACAAGATTAGTTTCTTCACATCTCTGCAAAACTCGAGCAAGATTGCTCAAGCAATCATCAAAAGAGGAACCATAGACGGAAAAGTCGTCCATGAAAACCTCACAAATTTTCTCACAAAAGTCAGAGAATATAGCCATCATGCATCTTTGAAAGGTAGCAGGTGCATTACATAAACCAAAAGGCATACGTCTATAAGCAAAAGTACCAAAAGGGCATGTAAAAGTAGTCTTTGATTGATCTTTAGCCGACACAGGTATTTGAGAAAAACCAGAATAACCATCTAGAAAGCAATAATGTGTATGTTTGCATAGTCTTTCTAGCATTTGATCAATAAAAGGTAAGGGGTAATGATCTTTCTTAGTAGCCTTATTTAATTTGCGGAAATCAATTACCATCCTATAACCTGTGATAATTCTTTGCGGAATCAATTCATCTTTATCATTAGGGACAACAGTAATACCTCCCTTCTTAGGGACACAATGGACAGGACTTACCCACTGACTATCAGCAACGGGATAAATTATACCTGCCTCCAGAAGCTTGAGTATTTCTTTTCTTACCACTTCTTTCATTTTAGGATTCAAACGTCGTTGAGGATCACAAACTGGTTTGGCATCAGCTTCCAAATTTATTTTATGTTGACATAGAGTGGGACTGATGCCCTTAAGATCATCCAGAGTATATCCAATAGCGGCACGATGCTTCTTCAGAGTTTCAATAATCTTTCTTCTTCATGCTCTGAAAGGTTAGCGCTAATAATAACAGGATATATTTTCTTTTCATCAAGATAAGCATATTTAAGATTATCAGGCAACGGTTTAAGCTCAAACACGGGATCACCCTTGGGTGGAGGAGGATCCCCTAGGATTTCAACAGGCAAATTGTGTTGCAGAATAGGTTCCTGTTTAAAGAATACTTCATCTATTTCCCTTCTTTCATTCATGAACATATCATTTTCATGGTCTAGCAAATAGTGTTCTAAAGGATCACTAGGAGGTACAGCAATAGAAGCAAGACCAATAATTTCATCCTTACTAGGCAATTCTTCCTCACGATGTTGTTTACTAAATTTAGAGAAATTAAACTCATGGACCATATCATCCAAGCCAACAGTAACAACATTCTTTTTGCAGTCTATCTTAGCATTAACAGTACGCAAGAAGGGTCTACCAAATATAATGGGACAAAAGCTATCTTGTGGAGAACCAAGAACAAGAAAATCAGCGGGATATTTGGTTTTCCCACACAAGACTTCAACATCTCTAACAATTCCCATTGGAGATATAGTATCTCTATTGGCAAGTTTAATTGTAACATCAATATCTTCTAACTCAGCAGGTGCAATATCATGCATTAATTTCTTTGTATAAGTCAATGGGTATAACACTAGCACTAGCACCCATATCACATAAGCCATGATAACAATGATCTCCTATTTTAACAGAAATAATAGGCACGCCTACCACAGGTCTATGTTTATCTCTATCACAGGGTTTAGCAATTCTAGCAGTTTCACCAGTGAATTGAATAACATGCCCATCAATATTATCAGACAAGAGATCTTTAACAGTAGCAATATTGGGTTCTACTTTGACTTGCTCAGGGGGTGTATAAGTCCTAATATTGCTTTTACGAACAACAGTTGAAGCTTTAGCATGATCCTTCATTCTAACAGGGAAAGGGGGTTTCTCAACATAAGAAGTGGGAACAATAGGATCATCGTAAGTGACAGTCTTTTCTTCAACTTTAATAGGTGCAGCTACTTTTACTTCTATGGGAGGATGATATTTAAACCACTTCTCCTTGGGGAGATCAACATAAGTAGCAAAAGATTCACAGAAAGAAGCTACTATCTCACAATCAAGTCCATATTTAGTGCTAAACTTATGGAAAATATCGGTATCCATAAAAGATTTAACACAATCAAACTTAGGTGTCATACCTGACTCCTTACCTTCGTCGAGGTCCCAATCTTCAGAGTTGCGTTTAATTCTATCCAATAAATTCCATCCAAATTCAATAGACTTCATCATAAAAGAGCCAGCACAAGAAGTATCGAGCATGGTGCGATTATTATCAGAAAGTCGAGCATAAAAATTCTGGAGAATTGTCAGTTTTGAGATCTCATGATTGGGGCATGAATATAACATTGATATAAGCCTCCCCCAAGCTTGAGCGATGCTTTCTCCTTCATGAGGCCAAAAATTATATATATAATTGCGATCACGATGAACAAGATGCATAGGGGAATACTTTTGATGAAATTCCAATTTCAATCTTTTATAGTTCCATGATCTCGTATCATCACATAGCCTATACCATGTCAATGCATCTCCCTCCAAAGATAAAGGGAAAGCCTTCCTCTTAACGGCATCATCGGGTATACCTGCAAGCTTAAATAGTCCACAAATATCATCCACAAAGCGTAGATGTTCGTCAGGATGCTTTGTTCCATCTCCTGCGAAAGTGTTAGCTAGCAGTTTTTCCATCATACCCGAAGGAATCTGAAAAGCAGTTTCATTTTCAATAGATTCAGTAGGTTCAGTAGGTTGAGGAGCAACTCTTGGCTCAACTGGACGGGGTGAAGATACCCCGAACAAGCCCCTCAAGCAATTACTTTCCATAGTAACAAGTGACAGAAAATTTCAGCACACTAAATAAATTTTTCCTTACCAAATTCCACCTACCAAAGGCGCTTCACTCCCCGGCAACGGCGCCAGAAAAGAGTCTTGATGACCCACAAGTATAGGGGATCTATCATAGTCCTTTCGATAAGTAAGAGTGTCGAACCCAACGAGGAGCAGAAGGAAATGATAAGCGGTTTTCAGCAAGGTATTCTCTGCAAGTACTGAAATAAGTGGTAACAGATAGTTTTGTGATAGGATAAATTGTAACGAGCAACAAGTAAAAAAAGTAAATAAAGTGCAGCAAGGTGGCCCAATCCTTTTTGTAGCAAAGGACAAGCCTGGACAAACTCTTATAATAGGAAAAGCGCTCCCGAGGACACATGGGAATATCGTCAAGCTAGTTTTCATCACGCTCATATGATTCGCGTTCGGTACTTTGATAATTTGATATGTGGGTGGACCGGTGCTTGGGTACTGCCCTTACTTGGACAAGCATCCCACTTATGATTAACCTCTATTGCAAGCATCCGCAACTACAACAAAAGTATTAAGGTAAACCTAACCATAGCATGAAACATATGGATCCAAATCAGCCCCTTACGAAGCAACGCATAAACTAGGGTTTAAGCTTCTGTCACTCTAGCAACCCATCATCTACTTATTACTTCCCAATGCCTTCCTCTAGGCCCAAATAATGGTGAAGTGTTATGTAGTCGACGTTCACATAACACCACTAGAGGTTAGACAACATACATCTTATCAAAATATCGAACGAATACCAAATTCACATGACTACTAATAGCAAGACTTCTCCCTTGTCCTCAGGAACAAACGTAACTACTCACAAAGCATATTCATGTTCATAATCAGAGGGGTAATATTGTGCATAAAGGATCTGAACATATGATCTTCCACCAAATAAACCAACTAGCATCAACTACAAGGAGTAATCAACACTACTAGCAACCTACTAGCACCAATCCCGGACTTGGAGACAAGAATTGGATACAAGAGATGCACTAGGGTTTGGAGATGAGATGGTGCTGGTGAAGATGTTGATGGAGATTGCCCTCTCCTGATGAGAGGAGCGTTGGTGATGACGATGGTGATGATTTCCCCCTCCTGGAGGGAATTGTCCCCCGCAGAACAGCTCTGTCGGGGCCCTAGATTGGTCCCGCCAAGGTTCCGCCTCGTGCCGTCGGCGTCTCGTCTTGAAAGGTTCTCCTCTATTTTTTTCTCATCAAAAGACTTCATATGGGGGAAGATGGACAACCGAGAGCCACTAGGGGGGCCACGAGGTAGGGGGCGCGCCCCCCACCCTCGTGAGCAGGGTGTGGGCCCCCTGGCCTTCATCTTTGGCGACGATTTTTCTTTATTTATTCTAAGGTATTCCGTGGAGTTTCAGGACTTTTGGAGTTGCGCAGAATAGTCCTTCAATATTTGCTCCTTTTCCAGCCCAGAATTCCAGCTGTCGGCATTCTCCCTCTTTATGTAAACCTTGTAAAATAAGAGAGAATAGCCATAAGTATTGTGACATAACGTGAAATAATAGCCCATAATGCAATAAATATTGACATAAAATCATGATGCAAAATGGACGTATCAGGTGCGCATTCTCCCATGTTTTCAGCCACCTTTAGAACGTAGATCGCCACTTCGATTGTGACGCCGTCATCGCCCTAGTGCCCGAGGCCATCCGGGGCGACCTGGCGTGGTGGGTAGAGGACAACGTGGATGCGCTTGTTAGGGCCTTTGCTTCTGACAACGATGGGGTGATAGTTGCCGCGGATGAAGGCGATGTAGTCAATGGGGGCGAAGACGGCGCCAATGATGGCGATGGTGATGCCAGTGACAATGACAGCGGCGCCAGTGATGCCTCCGGAGGCGACCAAGAGGGTGAGGTGAGCGATATGTCTGACTAATCTTGTGTTCCTCTGCTGTTTAGCCTGCACACAAAAGCTCAGGTGCGGCCCTGAAGGTTGTGAGAGCATTTTGGGAGGGGAAGCCCCTCATGTAAAAAGATCGTCACCCGCATGCTTTTAGGAACAATACTGAACATGCGCATGTATGATATAACGAGCCCTACAATGAGCTAGTTGTTGTAGTTTACCTTTAGCCCGGTCCAGTCCTGAATAGGATTGCGAGGCCGTGAGCCTCCGAGGGTCTTCTGAGAGACCTGCTGGCTAAGTGGTGAGGGCCTCGCGAGAGTGAGTACCAGCCGCGGGACGGCATGCGCGCATGTGCTTGGCCCAACCCCGCCCGCGAGAGGCTCGCAAGGGGGAGGTAGTTATTGCAAATTACAAACTAGGGCAGAAACTAGAACACGGGAAATCACATGAACGAGACGAGACACCCCTCCCCGCATACGCAAATGCAAATTCAATTTCAACTTAAATCCGAAGCAAGGAAGCTTGATAACCCACAAGTATAGGGGATCGCAACAGTTTTCGAGGGTAGAGTATTCAACCCAAATTTATTGATTCGACACAAGGGGAGCCAAAGAATATTCTCAAGTATTAGAAGTTGCGTTGTCAATTCAACCACACCTGGAAACTTAATATCTGCAGCAAAGTGTTTA
Source organism: Triticum aestivum (assembly GCF_018294505.1). NCBI lineage: Eukaryota > Viridiplantae > Streptophyta > Magnoliopsida > Poales > Poaceae > Triticum > Triticum aestivum. Next base: position 514,035,415 of record NC_057807.1, read on the forward strand.
GTAGCAAAGTAATATGATAGTGGTGGTAACGGTAACAAAAGTAAAGACAGCAAAAGTAATATTTTGGTATTTTGTAGTGATTGTAACAGTAGCAACGGAAAAGTAAATAAGCGAGAACCAGTATATGGAAAACTCGTAGGCACCGGATTAATGATGGATAGTTATGCCGGATGCGGTTCGTCATGTAACAGTCATAACATACGGTGACACAAAACTAGCTCCAGTTCATCAATGTAATGTAGGCATGTATTCCGTATATAGTCATACGTGCTTATGGAAAAGAACTTGCATGACATCTTTTGTCCTACCCTCCCGTGGCAGCGGGGTCCTATTGGAAACTAAGGGATATTAAGGCCTCCTTTTAATAGAGAACCGGAACAAAGCATTAGCACATAGTGAATACATGAACTCCTCAAACTATGGTCATCACCGGGAGTGGTCCCGATTATTGTCACTTCGGGGTTGCCGGATCATAACACATAGTAGGTGACTATAGACTTGCAAGATAGGATCAAGAACACACATATATTCATGAAAACATAATAGGTTCAGATCTGAAATCATGGCACTCGGGCCCTAGTGACAAGCATTAAGCATAGCAAAGTCATAGCAACATCAATCTCAGAACATAATGGATACTAGGGATCAAACCCTAACAAAACTAACTCGATTACATGATAAATCTCATCCAACCCATCACCGTCCAGCAAGCCTACGATGGAATTACTCACGCACGGCGGTGAGCATCATGAAATTGGTGATGGAGGATGGTTGATGATGACGACGGCGACGAATCCCCCTCTCCGGAGCCCCGAACGGACTCCAGATCAGCCCTCCCGAGAGAGATTAGGGCTTGGCGGCGGCTCTGTATCGTAAAACGCGATGATTTCTTCTCTCTGATTTTTTCTCCCCGAAAGCCAATATATGGAGTTGGAGTTGGCGTCGGAGGGCCACCAGGGGGCCCATGAGGTAGGGGGCGCGCCCAGGGGGGCGCCCCCCACCCTCGTGGACAGGGTGTGGGCCCCCTGGTCTTCATCTTTGGCGAGGATTTTTTATTGTTTTTTCTAAGGTGTTCCGTGGAGTTTCAGGTCATTCCGAGAACTTTTATTTTCTGCACATAAAACAACACCATGGCAATTCTGCTGAAAACAGCGTCAGTCCGGGTTAGTTCCATTCAAATCATACAAGTTAGAGTCCAAAACAAGGGCAAAAGTGTTTGGAAAAGTAGATACGACGGAGACGTATCAACTCCCCCAAGCTTAAACCCTTGCTTGTCCTCAAGCAATTCAGTTGACAAACTGAAAGAGAAAAAGAAAAACTTTTACAAACTCTGTTTGCTCTTGTTGTTGTAAACATGAAAAGCCAGCATTCAAGTTTCAGCAATTATTATGAACTAACCATACTCACAATAACACGTAGGTCTCACAATTACTCATATCAATAGCATAATCAGCTAGCGAGCCATAATAATAAAACTCGGATGACAACACTTTCTCAAAATAATCATAACATGATATAACAAAATGGTATCTCGCTAGCCCTTTCTGAGACCGCAAAACATAAATGCAGAGCACCTTTAAAGATCAAGGACTGACTAAACATTGTAATTCATGGTAAAAGAGATCCAGTCAAGTCATACCCAATATAAACCAATTATAATGAATGCAAACGACAGTGTGCTCTCCAGCGGGTGCTTTTTAATAAGAAGGGTGATGACTCAACATAAAAGTAAATAGATAGGCCCTTCGCAGAGGGAAGCAGGGATTTGTAGAGGTGCCAGAGCTCGGTTTTGAAATAGAGATAAATTATATTTTGAGCGGCATACTCTCATTGTCAACATAACAACTAAAAGACGACGATATCTTCCATGCTAAACAGATTATAGGCGGTTCCCAAACAGAATGGTAAAGTTTATACTCCCCCTCCTCCACAAGCATCAATCCATGGCTTGCTCGAAACAACGAGTGCCTCCAACATTCAACGGGTCCCAGGGGGAGTTTTGTTTGCAGTTATTTTGATTTAGTTTGCATAAAGCATGGGACTGGGCATCCCGGCTACCAGCCATTTTCTCGTGAATGAGGAGCGGAGTCCACTCCTCTTGAGAATAACCCGCCTAACACGGAAGATAAGGGCAGCTCTAGTTGACATATGAGCTATTCGAGCATGCAAAACAGAATGTTTATTTGAAGGTTTAGAGTTTGGCACATACAAATTTACTTGGAACGGCAGGTAAATACCGCATATAGGTAGGTATAGTGGACTCATATGGAATAACTTTGGGGTTTAAGGAGTTTGGATGCACAAGCAGTATTCCCGCTTAGTACAGGTGAAGGCTAGCAAAAGACTGGGAAGCGACCAACTGAGAGAGCGACAACAGTCATAAACATGCATTAAAATTAATTTACACCGAATACAAGCATGAGTAGGATATAATCCACCATGAACATAAATATCATGAAGGCTATGTTTATTTGATTCAACTACATGCGTGAACATGTGCCAAGTCGAGTCACTCAATTCATTTAAAGGAGGATACCATCCCATCATACCACATCATAATCATTCTAATAGCATGTTGGCACGCAAGGTAAACCATTATAACTCATAGCTAATCAAGCATGGCACAAGCAACTATAATCTCTAAATGTCATTGCAAATATGTTTACTTCATAATAGCTGACTCAGGAACGATGAATCATCATATTTACAAAAACAAGAGAGGTCGAGTTCATACCAGCTTTTCTCATCCCAATAAGTCCATCATATATCATCATTATTGCCTTTCACTTGCACGACCGAACGATGTGTATAATAATAAGAGTGCACGTGCATTGGACTAAGCTGGAATCTGCAAGCATTCAACTCAAGAAAGAAGACAAGTAATATGGGCTCTAAGTTAAATAAACAATCATGCATATGAGAGCCACTGAGCATTTTCAATATGGTCTTCTCAACCCCCAAAGAAAGGAAAAGAAATAAAAACTATTTACACGGGAAAGCTCCCGACAAGCAGAAGAAGAATGGGAAATATTTTTGGGTTTTCTTTTTAATTACTACAGCAAAGAAATAAACTACTGCTAATTTTTTGGTTTTTTTCTTAAGGTTTATTAAACTCACAAGAAGAAAGCAGGAAAAATAAAATAAACTAGCATGGATATTACAGTGAAAGAGTATGAGCACCAACATCTAGCAAATGAGTGTGTGTGAACATAAATGTAATGTCAGTGGGAAATACGTACTCCCCCAAGCTTAGGCTTTTGGCCTAAGTTGGTCTATTGCCAGGGATAGCCTGGCGGATTCCAGTAGGTGAAGCTGGGGTCATACTGTGATGCAGCGGCTATCGCCGCCTGAGCTGTAGCATGGCGTCGAGCAGCCTCTGCTCTCCTCTCGTACTCATCTGCCTCCTCTCTGGTAATAATATATCTTCCTTTTGTCTGAAAATCAAAGAAGGCAGGAGCAGGAAGAGCAATATGGACTACATGACATTTGTTAAAGATTAGTCGATACTGGAGAGGTGGTTCAGTCCTCTCAACAAACTGGTGGGAAACCATAGAATCAAAATCTAAATAAGAAGGGGGTAACTCCATATCACCCTCACGAATGTCTATCTCAAGAAAATTAGCTAAATGGGTTGCATAAATTCCTCCAAAGAAATCTCTGTTATGTCTATTCTGTTGCAACCTGCGAGCTACAATGGCTCCCATATGATAAGATTGGTCTCCTAACACAGCACTCCTGAGAATGCTGAGATCAGGGACACACATGTGACATGCTTCATCCTTAGCATTTATGCATCTACCTACGAAGAGAGCAAAATAATGTATAGCAGGAAAGTGAACGCTCCCTATTGTGGCTTGTGTTATATCTCTAGATTCCCCCACAGTTATTCTAGCAAGAAAGTCTCTATATTCAGATTTAGGGGGATCCCTAACATTACCCCAAGATGGAAGTTTGCAAGCAAAAGTGAAATCCTCTAAGTCCATGGTATAAGATTTGTCATAAAGGTCAAACATGACTGAAGGAGTATTACGCGAAGATGAAAACTCAAACCTCCTCACAAATGAACTTGTGAGATTATGATACTAGGGGCATTTGTTAGATTCAAAGTCCTCAAGACCGGTGTTACGCAAATATGCACTAAATTCTTCTTTGATTCCTGCTTGATTCATAAAATTTTCTAAAGGCCATTCACAGGGCCTCACAGGAGCGTCTCTTGGTGGTTCCTTGTCAGCATCACGTATTGCAAGTCTGGGACCTTGCTTCCTTGAAGAACCACCTTGGAACATCCTCCTAAACATATTGTTTCCTCTGAAAAATTTCTGAAATTTTTAGTAACTTCAAATAAAAGTGAACCAACTTCAATAAAATTGATAGTAACAACTCCCACAAGTGCCTAGAGCCTATATAAAGCATTGGGACTACTTGGAACCATATAAATTTGACATGCAAGCTCAAGAACATGGCCACCTATGCAGCACAAATTTGCAATGAATAAAGCACTAGAACAAAAACTAATTGGACCAATGGAGGAGTCACATACCAAGGATCAATCTCCCCAAGCAGTTTTGCGAGAGGTGCTTTGAGCAAGGAGATCGAAAATCACAGCAACGGGGGCTGGAACTCGTGCTTGAGTTGGTTTTTCGTGTTTGTGTGAGGCAGAGGAAGAAGATGGGTGCAGGGATAAGTGGAGGAGGGCCACCATGGGCCCACGAGGCAGGGGGCGCGCCCAGGGGGTAGGGCGCGCCCTCCACCCTCGTGGCCAGGTCGCAGCTCCCCCCATGGTAATTTTTGCACATTAAATCCTCAAATATTCCCAAAAAAATCATATTAAATTGGCATGGCATTCTGAGGACCTTTATTTTCGGGATATTTTTATATTGCACGGATAAGTCAGGAGACAGACAGAAAAATACTATTTTACTTTATTTCTACTAAATAACAGGAAATATAAAGAGGGTACAGAAGGTTGTGCTTCTAGTTTCTTCCATCTTGTGATCACCAAAATGAACCCACTAACAAGGTTGATCAAGTCTTGTTAACAAACTCAATCCGAATAATCACGGAACCGGAGAAATTTCGAATAACACTAAGTTACCTCAACGGGGATATGAAAATCCCCAACAATAAGAATATCATACTTTTTCTTGACAGTAGGGAGAGGAAATTCAAAACCTCCAAATATAATCGATGGAATTTTTCCAATAGAGTTGATACTATAAACTTGAGGTTGTTTTCTCGGAAAGTGTACCGTGTGCTCATTACCATTAACATGGAAAGTGACATTGCCTTTGGTGCAATCAATAACAGCCCCTGCAGTATTAAGGAAAGGTCTTCCAAGAATAATAGACATACTATCATCCTCGGGAATATCAAGAATAACAAAGTCCGTTAAAATAGTAACGTTTGCAACTACAACAGGCACATCCTCACAAATACCGACAGGTATAGCAGTTGATTTATCAGCCATTTGCAAAGATATTTCAGTAGGTGTCAACTTATTCAAGTCAAGTCTACGATATAAAGAGAGAGGCATAACACTGACACCGGCTCCAAGATCACATAAAGCAGTTTTAACATAATTTCTCTTAATGGAGCATGGTATAGTAGGTACTCCTGGATCTCCAAGTTTCTTTGGTATTCCACCCTTAAAAGTATAATTAGCAAGCATGGTGGAAATTTCAGCTTCAGGTATCTTTCTTTTATTAGTAATGATATCCTTCATATACTTAGCATAAGGATTTGTTTTGAGCACATCAGTTAATCGCATACGCAAAAAGATGGGTCTAATCATTTCAGCAAAGCGCTCAAAATCCTCATCATCCTTTTTCTTGGATGGTTTCGGAGGAAAAGGCATGGGTTTCTGAACCCATGGTTCCCTTTCTTTACCATGTTTCCTAGCAACAAAATCTCTTTTATCATAACGTTGATTCCTTGATTGTGGGTTATCAAGATCAACAGCAGGTTCAACTTCTACATCATTATCATTACTAGGTTGAGCATCAACATGAACATTATCATTAACATTATCACTAGGTTCATGTTCATCACCTGATTGTGTTTCAGCATCAGAAACAGAGATATCATTCGGATTCTCAGGTGGTTCAGCAATAGGTTCACTAGAAGTTTGCAAAGTCCTATCATTTTTCTTTTTCTTCCTCTTAGAAGAACTAGGTACATCAATATTATTTCTCTGAGAATCTTGCTCGATTCTCTTAGGGTGGCCTTCAGGATACAAAGGTTCCTGAGTCATTCTACCAGTTCTAGTAGCCACTCTAACAGCATAATCATTTTTCTTACTATTCATTTCATCAAGCACTTCTTTCTGAGCTTTAAGTACTTGTTCTACTTGAGTGGTAACCATAGAAGCATGTTTGCTAACAAGTTTAAGTTCACCTCTAATATCAGCCATATAATCACCCAAGCGTTTAATCATAAAGGTATTCTGTTTTAATTGTCTACCAAAATAAGCATTAAAGTCATCTTGCTTAAACATAAAGTCATCAAACTCATCCAAGCACTGACTAGCAATTTTAGTAGGAGGGACTTCAGCTTTATCATATCTATAGAGAGAATTTACCTTTACTACCTGTGTCGGGATATCGGGAGGTTCTTCAGTAAATAAGTAATTGAGATCATATACTTCTTCAACAGGCGGTAAATTAAGACCATGTATTTCTTCAATAGGAGGTAAATTCTTAACATCTTCAGCTTTAATACCTTTTTCTTTCATAGATTTCTTTGCCTCTTGCATATCTCCGGGACTGAGAAATAGAACATCTCTCTTCTTCGCAGTTGGTTTCGGAATAGGTTCAGTAATTAGCTCTGGAACTGGCTCAGGAGGTGGCTCAGGAGGTGCCCAATTATTTTCATTTGTCAACATATTATTCAATAGAATTTCAGCTTCATCCGGTGTTCTTTCCCTGAAAAGAGAACCAGCACAACTATCCAGGTAATCTCTGGAAGCATCGGTTAGTCCATTATAAAAGATATCAAGTATTTCAGGTTTCTTAAAAGGATGAACAGGCAAAGCATTAAGTAACTTGAGAAGCCTCCCCCAAGCTTGTGGGAGACTCTCTTCTTCAATTTGCACAAAGTTGTATATTTCCCTCAAAGTAGCTTGTTTCTTATGAGCAGGGAAATATTTAGCAGAGAAGTAATAAATCATATCCTGGGGACTTTGCACACAACCAGGATCAAGAGAATTAAACCATATCTTAGCATCACCCTTTAATGAGAACGGAAATATTTTGAGTAAATAAAGGTAGCGCGGTCTCTCATTATTAGTAAACAGGGCAGCTATATCACTTAACTTAGTAAGATGTGCCACAATAGTTTCAGATTCATAGCCATAAAATCAGATTCAACCAAGGTAATTATATCTGGATCAACAGAAAAATCATAATAATCCTTATCGGGAACACAAATAGGTGAAGTAGCAAAAGCAGGGTCGGGTCTCATTCTATCTCTAAAAGATTCTTTACTCCATTTAACTAGCAACCTCTTAAGTTCATATCTATCCTGGCAAGCAAAAATAGCTGCAGAAGATTCTGCATCAAAAAGATAACCCTCAGGAATAGCAGGCATATTCTCATCATCACTATCATCATCGTATTCAGGTTCAATAATTTCTCTATCTCTAGACCTAGCAATTTGCTCATCAAGAAATTCACCAAGGGGCACAGTAGTATCAAGCATAGAAGTAGTTTCATCATAAGTATCATGCATAGCAGAAGTGGCATCATCAATAACATGCGACATATCAGAATTCATAGCAGTAGCAGGTTTAGGTGTCGCAAGCTTACTTATAACAGAAGGAGAATCTAGTGCAAGGCTAGATGGCAGTTCCTTACCTCCCCTCATAGTTGAGGGCAAAATAGTAGTTCGATCATCTTTCAAGTTCTTCATAGTGTCCAGCAGATATAAATCCCAAGTGACTCAAAGAATAGAGCTATGCTCCCCGGCAACGGCGCTAGAAAAAGGTCTTGATAACCCACAAGTATAGGGGATCGCAACAGTTTTCGAGGGTAGAGTATTCAACCCAAATTTATTGATTCGACACAAGGGGAGCCAAAGAATATTCTCAAGTATTAGCAGCTGAGTTGTCAATTCAACCACACCTGGAAACTTAGTATCTGCAGCAAAGTGTTTAGTAGCAAAGTAATATGATAGTGGTGGTAACGGTAACAAAAGTAAAGACAGCAAAAGTAATGTTTTTGGTATTTTGTAGTGATTGTAACAGTAGCAACGGAAAAGTAAATAAGCGAGAACCAGTATATGGAAAACTCGTAGGCACCGGATTAGCGATGGATAATTATGCCGGATGCGGTTCGTCATGTAACAGTCATAACATAGGGTGACACAGAACTAGCTCCAGTTCATCAATGTAATGTAGGCATGTATTCCGTATATAGTCATACGTGCTTATGGAAAAGAACTTGCATGACATCTTTTGTCCTACCCTCCCGTGGCAGCGGGGTCCTATTGGAAACTAAGGGATATTAAGGCCTCCTTTTAATAGAGAAACCGGAACAAAGCATTAGCACATAGTGAATACATGAACTCCTCAAACTATGGTCATCACCGGGAGTGGTCCCGATTATTGTCACTTCGGGGTTGCCGGATCATAACACATAGTAGGTGACTATAGACTTGCAAGATAGGATCAAGAACACACATATATTCATGAAAACATAATAGGTTCAGATCTGAAATCATGGCACTCGGGCCCTAGTGACAAGCATTAAGCATAGCAAAGTCATAGCAACATCAATCTCAGAACATAATGGATACTAGGGATCAAACCCTAACAAAACTAACTCGATTACATGATAAATCTCATCCAACCCAACACCGTCCAGCAAGCCTACGATGGAATTACTCACGCACGGCGGTGAGCATCATGAATTTGGTGATGGAGGATGGTTGATGATGACGACGGCGACGAATCCCCCTCTCCGGAGCCCCGAACGGACTCCAGATCAGCCCTCCCGAGAGAGATTAGGGCTTGGCGGCGGCTCCGTATCGTAAAACGCGATGATTTCTTCTCTCTGATTTTTTCTCCCCGAAAGCCAATATATGGAGTTGGAGTTGGCGTTGAAGGGCCACCAGGGGGCCAACAAGGTAGGGGGCGCGCCCAGCGGGGGCGTCCCCCACCCTCGTGGACAGGGTGTGGGCCCCCTGGTCTTCATCTTTGGCGAGGATTTTTTATTGTTTAAGGTGTTCCGTGGAGTTTCAGGTCATTCCGAGAACTTTTATTTTCTGCACATAAAACAACACCATGGCAATTCTGCTGAAAACAGCGTCAGTCCGGGTTAGTTCCATTCAAATCATACAAGTTAGAGTCCAAAGCAAGGGCAAAAGTGTTTGGAAAAGTAGATACGACGGAGACGTATCAAAGCTCGACCACTGAAAGGGAGGCAAAAAGCAAAAGGCCGCGTCCGGCACCTAGTCTAGTCTTCGACGTCTTCTCACCAGTGCGGAGCTAAGTGCTGCCACTGGGCGTGGGAGGGAGCCCCCGAGGCCCGAGGGCAGCTCTCTGGAGAGCCCGTGGCATGTACAGCCCCAACTCATTATTACGTGAGAGTGTCATAGGCGGCGAGCTTCACAGGCATTGGGCCTTCTACATAGGTATCGGCCTTGCTTCATATCGCCAGACGAGGGCCCCGCCTTGTGCCACCCTCTACCACCATTGACGGTGGCCGAAGACCAAGGACGACACCAATGTGGTAAAGGGGATGCCAGCGGTTTCCCCGGCGACCACGGGTCCTCTGCCGGGGGTAGGCTTGGCAGCACCTCCCCGATAGAGGGCCTACCTCTGGGAAATGCCTTGCTCCGTGCGCCTTGGGGAGGGGCCTGGCTCCCGACCCCTCTCTTGCAGCCCCCAGTGCTCTCCTCCTGGAGGAAGAGAGGTTGCTGAGATGGGGCAGCCTTCCACTGCAGTGACCTGAACTTCCTGCGACCCATGGTTAGCATAAGCTTGCTCCTGAGGAATTAGCGGTACCCGATAGCTGCTGCTGCCAGCGCGGTTGGTGAGGCTTCCTTGAGGCTCCTGAAAAGGCTCGGCTTCTGGCGTCTGTTCCACCCAGCCTGACCCAAGAAACAAGCCAGGGTCGTCTTCCAGCGTGTATTCCTGATCCACCATGTGGGGCACGTAAGTCTCCAAGGTCGCTGCCCCGAAGACTTCGCCATAGTGCCCCACGCTCCATGTGGCCTGGCCTGATGCATCGTCTTGGGGATGGTAGGGCGGCGGCCCGCCCGGGCCATAGGCGGCGATGCGCATGCCTTCGCTCATCAGGGGTGGTCCTGGTGCAGCTTGGCGCCCGGCGCCGATGGTTGAGCTGGCATCGATGAGGCCTTGGGGCATGCCTGAGAACGCATGGGCGCGGATGGGCCCGCCGCATGATCCGCCCGGGGCCTGGGGTGGAAGCTGGACGCGAAAGGGAGGCGCCCCTAAAGCTGCAGCATCCAGGAGCTCAGCAACGCGCTCCAGCAACACGTCTCGGCCGCTCTCCTTCAGCCTGCACCGCAGCAGCTCTCGAGCCACAGTGAGCGCGGCCCTCATGTTTGCATGTTCCCATCGGGTGTGCGGCACCGTGGCCATGGCGTGGTTTGAGGCCCTCGAGGCTGACCGCGCCTGCCGTGGAGTGAGAGCAGGCAGCGCTTGACCGCGTCACCCACGCCCCGCAGCATTCTGCAGAGTGCGGGCTGCCTGAGGCGCGGGGTTGAGGTCACCTTGGGCAGGCGGCGCGGCATGGGCTGGCCATGCCGCCCAGCGATCGGCGTTGGTTGTCGGGTCGCTAGACATGGATGAGACAAAGCGGTGGAACGCAGATCAGCGGAAAGAAGATTTCGGCGCACCCCTACCTGGCGCGCCAAATGTCGGATATCGGGTTTCGGGAAAACCCTTAAGGTTCGAACTCTGGGGTGTGCATGAAGATCTTCTCCCTACCGAAACACGCCCACAACCTCACTGCAGTTCTAAGCTAAATCGATGAACAACACAAGAGACACAAGGTTTATACTGGTTTGGGCCACCGTTGTGGTGTAATACCCTAATCCAGTGTGTGGTGTGGTGGATTGCCTCTTGGGCTGATGATGAACAGTACAGAGGAAGAACAGCCTCGCGAGGAGAAGTGTTCTTGTGGTGGTGTGCTTGAGGAGGAATCGATCTGTCTCTCTTGGCTCTCGATGAGATTCTAGATGCCTTCCTACTATGGTGGCTATCTCTATTTATAGAGGCCTTGGTCCTCTTCCCAAATATTGAGCGGGAAGGGATCCAACAACGGCCATTTCGAAAGGGGACAGCTAGTACAAGCTATCCTGACTAAAGGTGATCTTCGACTGCCAAAGGTGCTGGCGATGACGCCGTCTTGGGCTCCATGGTGACCTCCGTCCTGTCGTTGTCCTGCTAGTCTTGGTCTCGTTGCACCGATATGGAAACCTTTGCCTGATGCCTCGGTAGTCTGCGCCTGCGCTTGCCCCCTTTGCACCAAAGAGGAAGCGAGGACACTGCGCAGGCTGGTGCCCGCCTGGCGCCTGCCTGGTCTTGATCGTCATGGCTTGCGTCATGGGCACCTCGCGAGGTACCCCTTGCCTTGATCTCTCCGCCTCCTCGCGAGCCTGCCTGGTGAGGCCGCCCCTGAGGAGGCCTTGCATCATCCGCCCCGCGAGGCTTGGCCCCTTGCGAGGGTCTTGAACTTGGGCTGATGAAGACGTGGCGTACTGGGCCACTGGCTGAGCCACGCTGCAGGCCGCAGGCAGGCAAGTCTGGGGACCCCCGTTCCCAGAACGCCGACAGCTGCCTTGAGGGAAATATATAATTTTGTGCAAATTGAAGAAGAGAGTCTCCCACAAGCTTGGGGGAGGCTTCTCCGATTACTGAATGCTTTGCCTGATCATCCTCTTAAGAAAAATGAAATACTTGATATCTTTTATAATGGACTAACCAATGCTTCCAGAGACCACCTGGATAGTTGTGTTGGTTCTATTTTCAGGGAAAGAACTGTTGATCAAGCTGAATTGCTATTGAATAATATGATGACTAATGAAAACAACTGGACACTTCCTGAGCCAACTCCTAAACCAACTCCGAAGAAAAGAGGTATTCTATTTCTCAGTCCTGAAGATATGCAAGAGGCAAAGAAATCTATGAAAGAAAAAGGTATTAAAGCTGAAGATGTTAATAATTTACCTCCTGTTGAAGAAATACATGGCCTTAATATACCACCTATTGAAGAAATACATGGTCTTGATAACCCGACACAGGTAGTAAATGTAAATTCTCTCTATAGATATGATAAAGTTGAAATCCCGTCTACTCTAGCCGATGCTTGGATGAATTTGACGACTTTATGGCTAAACAAGAAAAAATCAATGCTTATGTTGGTAGACAAGAAAAGTAATGCCTATATGATTGGACACTTGAGTGATTATATGGCTAGAGTTAAGGGTGAACTTAAACTCATTAGCAAACATGCTTCTATGGTTACCACTCAAGTAGAACAAGTACTTGAAGCTCAAAATGATTTGCTCGATGAATTAAATAATAAACATGACTTTGCTGTTAGAGTAGCAACTAGAATGGGTAAAATGACTCAAGAACCTTTGTATCCTGAGGATCACCCTAAGAGAATTGAGTAGGATTCTCAGAGAAATAATGAAGATGCACCTAGTCCCTCTAAAAAGAAGAAAAAGAAAAATCATAGGACTTTGCATGCTTCTAGTGAACCTGTTGTAGACACACCTAAGAATCCCAATGATATTTCTATTTGTGATGCTGAGACACAATCTGGTGATGAACATGAACCTAGTGATAATGTTAATGATAATGTTCATGTTGATGCTCAACCTAGCAATAATAATGATGTAGAGATTGAACCTGCTGTTGATCTTGATAACCCACAATCAAAGAATCAACGTTATGATAAGAGAGACTTTGTTGCTAGGAAGCACGGTAAAGAAAGAGAACCATTGGTTCAGAAACCCATGCCTTTTCGTCCTAAACCATCCAAGAAAAAGGATGATGAGGATTTTGAGCGCTTTGCTGAAATGATTAGACCTATCTTTTTGTGTATGCGTTTAACTGATATGCTTAAAGTTAATCCTTATGCTAAATACATGAAAGATATTATTACAAATAAAAGAAAGACACCAGAAGCTAAAATTTCTACCATGCTTGCTAACTATACTTTTAAGGGTGGAATACCTAAGAAACTAGGAGATCCAGGAGTACCAACTATACCATGCTCCATTAAAAGAAATTATGTTAAAACTGCTTTATGTGATCTTGGAGCCGGTGTTAGTGTTATGCCTCTTTGTTTATATCATAGACCTGAATTGAATAAGTTGACACCTACTGAAATATCTTTCTAAATGGCCGATAAATCAACTGCTATACCTGTCGGTATTTGTGAGGATGTGCCTGTTGTGGTTGCAAACATTACTATCTTAACGGACTTTGTTATTCTTGATATTCCCGAGGACGATAGTATGTCGATTATCCTTGGTAGACCCTTTTTGAATACTGCAGGGGCTGTTATTGATTGCAACAAAGGCAATATCACTTTTCATGTTAATGGAAATGAGCATACGGTACACTTTCCGAGGAAACAACCTCAAGTTAATAGCATCAATTCTATTGGAAAAAATCCAACTATTATTATTGGAGGTTTTGAATTTCCTCTTCCTACTGTCAAGAAGAAATATGATATTCTTATTATTGGGGATGTGCATATCCCCGTTGAGGTAACCTAGTGTCATTCAAAGTTTCTCTGGTTCATGTTATTCGGAATGAGTTTGTTAACAAGACTTGATCAACCTTGTTAGTGGATTCCTTTTGATGAGCATGAGATGGATGAAGTTAGGAAGCACAACCTTCTGCACCCTCTTTTTACTTTCTGTTAATTAGATTAAATAAAGCAAAAATAGTATTTTTCGTCTGTTTTCTGAATTATCCATGCAATAAAAAATACCCCGAAAATAAAAGTTCTCCAAATGCCCTGCAAATTAAATAAGATTTTTTCTGGAATATTTGAGAATATCTGGCACTGAGAACACAACAGGGGGAGCAAGCACCTGGCCACGAGGGTCCAGTGCACGCCCTACCACACTAGGTGCGCCCCCTGCCTCGTGGGCCCATGATGGCCCCCTCCACTTATTCCTGCACCCACACACTTCATCTTCCTCCCAAAAAAATCACCATCCAGCTCAAGCACGTGTTCTAGCTCATTTTGCTGCCATTTTTTATCTCCTTGCTCAAAGCTCCATTCACAAAACTGCTTTGAGGGATTATTCTTTGGTACTCCCTCCGTCCCAAAATAAGTGTCTTAACTTTGTACTAGCTCTAGTACAAAGTTGTACTAACCTTGAGACACTTATTTTGGGACAGAGGGAGTATGTGACTCCTCCAATGGTCCAATTAGTTTTTGTTCTAGTGCTTTATTCATTGCAAATTTTTGCTGCCTAGGTGACCCTGTTCTTGAGCTTGCATGTCAAATTTATAGGGTCCCAAGTAGTTCTAATGCATGATATAGTCTCTAGGAACTTGTGGGAGTAGTTGCTATCAATTTTGTTGAGTTTGGTTCACTTTTATTTTGAGTTACTAAAAATTTCAGAAAATTTCAGGAAATGATGAAGAGATTTTTGAGGGGCTTTGCTAGCCAAAGCTCGAAGGAGAAACAAAGTAAGGAGAATAAAAAGCCCAAGTATAATCTCCCTCGCGTTGCGGAAGTTCGGCCGTGTGAATGGCCTTGTGATGATTTCTTGAGAGCAGTCGGGATTCATGATGATTTTTATTCTTTGGCTGATGATGCGGGTCTCACCGGTTTCCTCCACGACCAGCTCGAATAGTATCTCTTACTCACTAATACTTTCATGCAAAAAAATTACTTCCATCCTAAGAAATCACCTCCTTCAGTAGAGTTTCATTTATATGATGAGGCTAGGGAGATGTCACTACGTGAATTTTGTGCGGTCTGCAAGATACCCTTCGAGGGCAGCTTAGAGGAACCACATCGTAAAGATGTGGATGGATTTATTGACATGATTACTGTAGGGGAAACGAGGAAGGTCTTCGATGCAAGAATTACTAGCGTACATTTTCCTGTTTTGCGTTACTTTGCAATATTTGCTAGTAGATGCTTAATTGGTCGCGGGAACTGTGAAAACCTTAGTGTTCCTGATATTATTATTCTGTGCCATGCTTTATTTCATGATAACACTGTTAGTATGGGTGCTATTGTTGCTAAACGATTAAGTCTGAACCATACAAAGGGCCCCATCTTCGGAGGCATCTATGCTTCACGCCTTGCTAAACACTTCAGGATACCTATTAGGCATTATGAGAAAGAAGAAAAGTTGTTGCCTCCTACCTTTCTAGATTATAAAAGTATGGTAGCACATGAGTTTATTGTTAAAAATGATGAGAAGATGCTTAAGTATAATTTGAGATTTCATAAAACTCACAGTGAGACTATTATCCTGCCTGCACCCCCTTTGTTTGACTTAACTGCAGGCACATACCTCGTCTTGCCGGAGGCCGTTTATGCGTACCGGGGCCAGACATCGGCTCCAGAGCCTGAGCCGGAACCGCCACTTGACCCTTATCGACCGTCCTTTTATCAGTGGGATCCGGAGGAGATCGCCAGCCAGTGGTACTCTGATGACACTCCTCAGTACACCGGAGGGAGTAGCCGCGATCCATGGGCATAGACCAACTTATGCCAAAAGCCTAAGCTTGGGGGAGTACGTATTTCTCATCGACATTACATTCATGTTCACACACTCATTCTAGTTGTCGGTGCTCATACTTTTTCATTGTACTATCCATGCTAGTTTAATTTCTTTTTCTAGCTTTCTTCTTGTATGTTTAAATAACCTTAAGAAAAACCAAAAAAATAGTTGTAGGTTTTAGCTAGTTTACTTTCTATGCCTGTAGTGGTAGTAATTAAAAGAAAACCCAAAAAGATTTCTCGTTCTTCTTTTGCTTGTTGGGAGCTTTCCCGTGTAAATAGTTTTATTTCTTTTCTTTTCTTTGGGGGTCGAGAGGAGAAGACCAAAATGAGAATGTTGAGTGGCTCTTATATGCATTATTATTTATTTAACCAAGAGCCCATATTACCTTGTCTTCTCCCTTGAATTGAATGCTTGCAGATTCTAGCTTGGTCCAATGCACGTGCACTATTATTATTACCCACACCGTTCAGTCGTACAAGTGGAAGGCAATAATGACGATATATGATGGACTGATTGAGATGAGAGAAGCTGGTATGAACTCAACCTATCTTGTTTTTGTAAATATGATTAGTTCATCGTTCCTGATTCAGCCTATTATAAATAAACATGTTTGCAATGACAATTAGAGATTATAGTTGCTTATGCCATGCTTAATTAGCTAGGAGCTTATAATGGTTTACCTTGCGTGCCAACATGCTATTAAAATGGTTGTGATGTGGTATGATAGGGTGGTATCCTCCTTTGAATGATTCGACTGACTTGACTTGGCACATGTTCACGCATGTAGTTAAAATAAAATCAACATAGCCTTCACGATATTTATGTTCATGGTGGATTATATCCTACTCATGCTTGCACTCAGTGTTGATTAATTCTAATGCATGTTCATGACTGTTGTCGCTCTCTAGTTGGTCCCTTCCCAGTCTCTTTCTAGCATTCACTTGTACTAAGCGGGAATACTGCTTGTGCATCCAAACTCCATAAACCCCAAAGTTATTCCATATGAGTCCACCATACCTTCCTATATGCGGTATCTACCTGCCGTTCCAAGTAAATTTGTATGTGCCAAACTCTAAACCTTCAAACGAAATTATGTTTTGTATGCTCGAACAGCTCATGTATCAACTAGGGTTGTCTGTATCTTCCATGTTAGGCGGGTTATTCTCAAGAGGAGTGGGCTCCGCTCCTCACTCACGAGAAAATGGCTGGTCACTGGGATGCCTAGTCCCATGCTTAAATCAAATCAAAATAATTACAAATAAAACTCCCCCAGGATTGTTGTTAGTTAGAGGCACCCGTTATTTCGGGCAAGCCATGGATTCATGCTTGTTGGTGGAAGGGGAGTATAAACTTTACCATTCTGTTTGGGAACCGCCTATAATGTGTGTCGGATGGAAGACATCGAGATCTCTCAGTTGTTATGTTGACAATGAAAGTATACCGCTCAAAATGTTATTTTTCTCTATTTTAAAATCGAGCTCTTGCACCTCTACAAATCCCTACTTCCCTCTGTGAAGGGCCTATCTATTTACTTTTATGTTGAGTCATCACCCTCTTATTAAAAATCACCCGCTGGAGAGCACCGCTATCATTTGCATGCATTACTATTAATTTATATTGGGTATGACTATGACTGGATCTCTTTTACCATGAATTACAATGTTTAGTCAGTCCTTGATCTTTAAAGGTGCTTTGCATTTATGTTTTGCGGTCTCAGAAAGGGCTAGCGAGACACCATCTTGTTATATCATATTATGATTGTTTTGAGAAAGTGTTGTCATCCGAGATTTATTATTATTGCTCGCTAGTTGATTATGCCATTGATATGAGTAAACATGAGACCTAAGTGTTATTGTGAATATGGTTAGTTCATAATCTTTGCTGAAAACTTGAATGTTGGCTTTACATATTTGCAACAACAAGAGCAAACAGAGTTTGTAAAAGTTTTTCTTTATCACTTTCAGTTTGTCAACTGAATTGCTTGAGGACAAGCAAAGGTTTAAGCTCGGGGGAGTTGATACGTCTCCATCGTATCTACTTTTCCAAACACTTTTGCCCTTGTTTTGGACTCTAACTTGCATGATTTGAATGGAACTAACCCGGACTGACGTTGTTTTCAGTAGAACTGCCATGGTGTTATTTTTGTGCAGAAATAAAAGTTCTCGGAATGACCTAAAAATCCACGGAGCAACTTTTTGGAATTAATAAAAAATATTAGCGAAAGAATCAACGTCAGGGGGCCCACACCCTGTCCATGAGGGTGGGGGCGCCCCCCCAGGGTGTGCCACCCTGCCTTGTGGGCCCCCTGGACCTCCACCGACCTCAACTCCAACTCCATATATTCACGTTCGGGGAGAAAAAAATCAAAGAGAAAGATTCATCGTGTTTTACAATACGGAGTCGCCGCCAAGCCCTAAACTCTCTCGGGAGGGCTGATCTGGAGTCTGTTCGGGGCTCCGGAGAGGGGGATTCGGCAGCGTCGTCATCATGAACCATCCTCCATCACCAATTTCATGATGCTCACCGCCGTGCGCGAGTAATTCCATCATAGGCTTGCTGGACGGTGATGGGTTGGGTGAGATTTACCATGTAATCGAGTTAGTTTTGTTAGAGTTTGATCCCTAGTGTCCACTATGTTCTGAGATTGATGTTGCTATGACTTTGCTATGCTTAATGCTTGTCACTAGGGCCCAAGTGTCATGATTTTAGATCTGAACCTATTATATTTTCATGAATATACGTGAGTTCTTGATCCTATCTTGCAAGTCTATAGTCACATGTTATGTGTTATGATCCGTTAACCCCGAAGTGACAATAATTGGGATACTTACTGGTGATGATCGTAGTTTGAGAAGTTCATGTATTCACTAAGTGTTAATGCTTTGGTCCGGTACTCTATTAAAAGGAGGCCTTAATATCTCTTAATTTCCAATAGGACCCCGCTGCCACGGGAGGGTAGGACAAAAGATATCATGCAAGTTCTTTTCCATAAGCACGTATGACTATATTCGAAATACATGCCTATAGATGAACTGGAGCTAGTTCTGTGTCACCCTGTGTTATAACTATTACATGAGAAATCACATCCGACATAATTATCCATCACTGATCCAATGCTTACGAGCTTTTTACATATTGTTCTTTGCTTAGTTACTTTGTCGTTGCCACTGTTACAATTACTATAAAACTGCTACTGTTACTTTTGCTACTGTTATCGTTACTTCCATACTACTTTGCTACTAAATAATTTAGTGCAGATACTAAGTTATCCAGGTGTGGTTGAATTGACAACTCAACTGCTAATACTTAAGAATATTCTTTGGCTCCCCCTTCTGTTGAATCAATAAATTTGGGTTGAATACTCTACCCTCGAAAACTGTTGCGATCCCCTATACTTGTGGGTTATCAGACGGGTAGAGGGAGGCGGCACGCAAGCGCGACGCCAAGTCCGCAATGTAGACGCGAGGGCTCAGACCAACTTCCGTCGCCTTGGTGACATCTTCGATCCGGCGTTGCAGCACCGTCGGAAGGCGGAGCTCGCGTGGTTCCACACGAAGGAGGTCGACGCAGCCCGAGATGTAGATGCGGCCGCGCGCATGCCGGCACTCCTCGAGGAGTTCCAGCTGCAGGCCACCCTCTGCTCCACACTAATCTACGACACTCCCCACGACAATGAGCCCCCGCCCAGTCACAGGAGCGACAACGGCTCCGTCGAGGACTCCGGCGACGAGTAGATCTACGCTATGCATTTTTAAATTTCGGTTATGTTTAATTATAGTTTGTACTAAAAACACCCATATGCTATGCGTGATGAACTCCCCTATGCTATGCTTGTGTGATGAACTCCGATGAGATGATTTTAGCGTGAAGTAGTTTGTTTAAATTTGAAGGTTCACTATGCAGGATTTGTTCTTGCAACGCGCCTTGCGTCCTACAAAAAACGTTTACGGGATGCCGTAAACAATTTTTTCGGAACGGCAGCTTGGGGGATCTGTTAGAGATGCCCTTAAAAAATCTATATTTGCATAAAGAAAACCCAAGATACATTTATTTTCGTGCACAGCCCAAGGAGCTGAATAAAGCCCGAAACTCGTCTAAAAAAGGAATAAAACCCTAGAACTACTTACGGCGCAGTAGGGTATATGATCTCCTCGGCCGCCTTGTCCTCCTCCCTTCTTCAGCTCCAGTTTCCATGGCTCACGTCGAGTCCCTTCCCCGTAGGCCGCGCTGGCTCCGTCCAGCCGGCCGCGCCGACGACAATGAAGACGACCCGGACTCCCCAACTCCTCCATGGACGGTCCTCCTCGACCCTCTGGCCTACATCGACGGCGAGCGCAACGCCACCACCGCCGCCGCCGCCGGGAGCAACGGCAGCCCCATCCAGGTCACCTTCTGGATCGCCCGCCCGCCGCGCGTCTCCCACCTCGCAGTCCACTGCCCTGGCCTGCCACCCGACGCGTTCCCCGAGCTGCCGCTGGTCGTCGCCACGGATGACGACCTCGCGCTCATCCACATCTCCGTCTCCCGTCGGCAGAGATTCGGGGACGGCCGCGCGGACGAGTTGTTCGTATACCGCGCCGGCGCCGGCGGCCGTCCGCCGCTTCTTCTTTTGATCCCCGACCCCCAACACCAGCTTTACCACGAGAAGAAGGTCGGAATCCTGAGCCGCCGCGCTGATGATAAGTTCTTCCTCGCCGCCCTTGTCTCAGACCCCTACACAACCTTTGAGTGCCATACCACGCGCTACATCCACCTGTTGGACTCGGAGACCTTGGCATGGAGCACCAAGCTGGTCCACGTCGACTGGCCCACGAACACCAAGTGCTCGTACGCTGTCACGAACAAGGTGATCACGATTGGAGGAAGGCACGGCTCGATTGGCTGGGTTGACCTCTGGCACGGCATCCTCGTCTACGACGTGCTCCGGGGCCGCAACAACGACGAGCTGCGCTTCATCCCGCCGCCGTCGCCGCCGGAGTCCGATCTCCAACTCCAGAGCATGAGGCAGACCTATGTCTACGCCGACGGCACTACTGAGCACCACACGTCGGAGTCCGATCTGGAAGCCATGGGGCCGATCGTTCGGGACATCACCGGTGGCGGCGGCGTCATCAAGTACTTCGCCATGTACAGCCCCGGCGTCTGCACTACCGACGTCTCCGGAGACTGGCAAGCGGACACCTGGAGGATGAAGGACCCATGGGTGAAATGGCAGCAGGGCCGCCACCTGAAAGCTTCCAAGATCATGGTGGACCACACCACACATTCCGGCCTGTTGCCTGAAGAGCCAGACGATGAGGACACGGAGGAAAAGCCGGTCTTGACAAGGCTCCGAGTTTGCAACCCTCTTCTGAGCCGCCATGACGATGACGTCGTTTACATCTTGACCAAGCCGATGCACAAGGATCACAAGGCATGTGTGATCGCCGTCGACATAAGAAACAAGGCTATCCAAGGAGTGGATGAATTCGACGCTGGAAGAACCACTCAAAGAAGCACTCGCTGCATCCCGCCTTACACACAGACCGATATCTTTAGACGTATGGGTACCGAGGTAGAAGAAGAGGAGGAAGAGGAACAATGGATTGGTCATGCCTTCTATAAGTAAAAGTAAGTGGACAGGGATAGAGTTGGTCATGACATGAAACTTTTCAATGTGGTTTATGACTAAATTCATTATATTGACCAAGACCACCGATTGTAGCTTCAGATTGGACTACCTTAATTACAACTTAGAAACATGCTTTAATCACTTACTAGCAAAAGGGCCCGTGCGTTGCAACGGGAGGAAAAAAACATAATAAAGTCCGTGCACATTTTACAATTTTTTTAACATTTTCTAAAATCAAGAACAATTTTTGAATACATGAACATTTTATACTATTTGCAAACATTTGTTTAAAATTGTGAACATTTTAAAACAATTTTCTTGAATGGGCAAACATTTCTAGATTCGTAGAATATTTAATTGGAAATTGGTGGAATAATTTTTGAAATCCACTAACATTTTTTGATTTAGCGAATATTTTTTGAAATGCATGACCATTTTTGAATAAGCAAATATTTTATGAACATATAAACTATTTTGTAACTAACGAATAGTTTTTGAATAGGCCTGCAGGGTGGTGCTCCTCGCAGCATCGGCATCGTCCGTGTTCTGGAGCTTCAGTTCAAGATTGGTGGTAGAGGACCTAGTTACTTACTTACTTTTCCCACTTTTATGTTAGAGTCTTTCTAGTAAAATCTGATAGTTGTGCCGTATTTTTCTTGTTTTAGTACATCCATGTAACTTGTATCACCACAGTCTTATCTAATGCAGCTTCCGGGCCGTTTGGGGCCCTTTCCCTGTAAAAAGAAAAAAATGTGTGTCACTTGATGTGTACGGTGGAGAGATAAGGTCATGTGTGGATAGTGATCGATGGGAGGAAACGACTGGACCAGAAAAGAGATGAGGTAGCGGTGCGTGGGACCCTGTAGTGGACGCGTGGCCCGGCTGTTTATAGTCAGCTGGACGGGAAAAAATTGGGTGGAGACCGGCTGCAAAACTCCTCCCCTGCATACTCGATCCAATCTGCCGCCACCTGTCCTATCAACGCATCCCACGGCATCCTCTCATTCCCGCCCGCACGTACGCTTCTCGGCTCAGTACCTTGCATCAGCTCCAGGAAACAAACTATGCGGCTCCGTATCAATCACTTCCGCGGTAAATCGGACTTTCCATGGCCGAGGGATCGGAGCCTTCTTCTCCACGCGATCAGACTGGTGGGCGTGGGATCCCTGGGTCAGCGATGGCCGCACCGCGCCAGAACGCCTCGCTGCCCTCTCTGTCCCATGGCTGTATCGGCCCGGAACGAGAGCCATGGCCGCCGCGGGTCGTGCTCCCGCTGCCTTTAGTGTTGCCTCCATCGAGAAGGACGGGAGTCGCCACACCGGAGTTCGGCCTTGTCGCCGCCTTGGATGATGTAAACCATGCGGATGAGGACATACTCGCCGACCGGGTGCTGCACGCCGTGAGCCAGCAAGGGCGCCTCCATGCCCAACTTCGGTCGTCCACGGCGGCTGACATCTGATTTGGGTCTTCTGACGCCGGCATTTGAGCAGCTCTCCCACGGACGCGCACCACTCGTGGAGCCCTGGGCATAGGTGTCCATGGTGCCTCCTGGTCCGCCGTCGCCGCTACTCCGCTCCGCGGGCGCCGCCATCTCGCTCCGCCGGCATCGCTCGGCCTTGGCTGTCCGCTGGACGTGGAACAAGATGGGGATTGTGTTCGGTTTCTTGAGCCGATATAGCAGCTTACGGATCGAGCCGAGCGGAAGCGCCGGGAGCAACGGAACGAGCCAAAGAAAGGAGCGCTACACTGGCCCGAGCGAATGTCGTGATGCATTGGTAGGACAGGTGGCGGCAGATCGGATCGGGTATGTAGGGGAGGAGTTTTGCAGCCGGTATCCACCCAATTTCTGGAAAAAAATTGGGTGGAGACCGGCTGCAAAACTCCTCCCCTGCATACCCGATCCAATCTGCCGCCACCTGTCCTACCAACGCATCCCACGGCATCCTCTCATCCCCACCCGCACGTACGCTTCTCGGCTCAGTACCTTGCATCAGCTCCAGGAAACAAACTATGCGGCTCCGTATCAATCACTTCCGCGGTAAATCGGACTTTCCATGGCCGAGGAATCGGAGCCTTCTTCTCCACGCGATCAGACTGGTGGGCGTGGGATCCCTGGGTCAGCGATGGCCGCACCGCGCCAGAACGCCTCGCCGCCCTCTCTGTCCCATGGCTGTATCGGCCCGGAACAAGAGCCATGGACGCCGCGGGTCGTGCTCCCGCTGCCTTTAGTGTTGCCTCCATCGAGAAGGACGGGAGTCGCCACACCGGAGTTCGGCCCTGTCGCCGCCTTGGATGATGTAAACCATGCGGATGAGGACATACTCGCCGACCGGGTGCTGCACGCCGTGAGCCAGCAAGGGCGCCTCCATGCCCAACTTCGGTCGTCCACGGCGGCTGACATCTGATTTGGGTCTTCTAACGCCGGCAGTTTGAGCAGCTCTCCCACGGACGCGCACCACTCGTGGAGCCCTGGGCATAGGTGTCCATGGTGCCTCCTGGTCCGCCGTCGCCGCCACTCCGCTCCGCGGGCGCCGCCATCTTGCTCCACCGGCATCGCTCGGCCTTGGCTGTCCGCTGGACGTGGAACAAGATGGGGATTGTGTTCGGTTTCTTGAGCCGATATAGCAGCTTACGGATCGAGCCGAGCGAAAGCGCCGGGAGCGACGGAACGAGCCGAAGAAAGGAGCGCTACACCGGCGCGAGCGGATGCCGTGGGATGCATTGGTAGGACAGGTGGCGGCAGATCGGATCGGGTATGCAGGGAGGAGTTTTGCAGCCGGTATCCACCTAATTTTTTTCCAGCTGGATTAGAACAAATTTCCCCATCTCAAGCGAATCCCTCCCACAGATCCCCACCGTGCTCAAGCGCGAGCGCCTCCTCGCTCCCTCGTCCAAGAAACAGGCACGAGCAGGCGCCCCTCTCCCGCAGCTCGAACCCGAGTGAGTCGAGCGAGCGCCTCCTCACACCCTCGTCCACGAAGGAGGCAGCTCTCAAGGGCCCTTCTTCCCCGCAGCGAACCCAGTGGGTCGAGCCACCCCTCCACCCCCCGTCGGCGATCTGCAGTAGAACCCCACTGGTGAGCCAGCTCCCTCCCGCGCTTCTCCCCGGTCTCCTCTCTCTCTCTTCACCCTCTCTTCTCTCTCGAGCAGGAAGCAGCAACTCCAAGACAACAATGGCGCCGCCCATGGATCTCAGAACAGCCACCGTCATGCCCGCGTCATTCGGAACCTTCACCGACAGCTGCCGTTGCGATCCTGCATGTGCGTGTCAGCACCACAACAACGGCGCTGCCCAGATCTCAAAACTCCCGTCGTCATGCCCGCGTCATTCGTCGAAATCTTCACTGACGCCCGCCGTCGCGATTCTACATGTGCGTGTCAGTAGGAGCATCTCCCGCATTGGCCTCGACCGCCTCTCGTCGTCTCCCTCTCTTTGAGTCACAGGCCGGCGGCGAGCTCGTGGAGGCATGGAGGCCCGGCGGCCATGGCTTCCTGCGAAGGAGAGAGAGAGAGGGAGGTGAGAGATAGAAGTGGAGGGCGAGGAGGGAAGGAGAGGAGGGCAGGGTGGCGCCTTAGTCCGACGGCGGCGCTCCGGTGGCTGGCCTGCGCGGGGTGGAGGGAAGGCTCGAGCGCGAGCCCGCGCATGGAGGCGTTGGGTGCGGTCGGCGGCGGCGGACGCAGGATCGCGGGTTGGATGCAAATAAATGAAGGGTGCCTTTTGTAAAAATGAAACATTTTCTCAGGTCCATTTAAAATAGAACTGCGGGTTGAATATCTAAAAACATAAGGGCTTTTCTGTAAAACTGTCGCAACGTACCACCAGAAGCACTTCGTGCTTTATTATTACTAGCAAAAGAGCCCGTGCGTCGCAACGGGAGAGAAAACATAACACACGCTCTTAACTCAACAACCATCACTCAAGACCACAATAGGTCCATCTGCTTTATTTTTACGAGGCATCATATTTGTGTTGCCGCTTATCCTCCTTCTCACCCTCGCCGGTGATGGCCTCGGTGTTCACACAAAACAACAAAAAAGTGTGTTGAATATGGTTAATCCTAAGGCGTCTCTCTCTCCCTCTCTCTTCCCTCTCCCTCCCTCTCTCTCTCTCTCTCGCTTTCTCTCACTCTCGCGATGAAAAATCTGTTGTTTTCCCCTGCGACATTTTTCAGAGGTATGCATGTGTAGTTATTGATGTTTTTTTTCGTATATGGTTATAGTGGGGTGTTTATTTGCAATCCAGATCGCCGCCGGTATGAAAAAAACAAATTGCGCTATAAATTATAAGTTTGCTTCCATAACAATATTTTAAAAATATTTAACAGGTAAAATTAACATCATATTTAGATTCCACGCATTTTTCTAATGAAATTTCATATATAATATGTTAAAATCAAAGTTACGGTTTAAAAGATACAGATAATTTAGAAAATCATTTGGTTTGACTCGAATATACTTAAAAATACTTAACAGGTAAAAATAATCGCATATTCATATTCTACATATTTTTCTAATCAAATTTCATATATAACATGTTTAAATCGGAGTTACGGTTTAAAAGATATGGATGATTTTAAAAAGCATTTGTTTGACTTAAATATGATCCGCGGATGAATTACCTAAAACATCATGGGGGGTTTGAAAAATGTAAAATAACGGTTCGGGTATGACTTAAATCCGGACGGCGGGTTGATTTGAAGAAAAAACAGGGAATTTTGTGTAAAATACAAAATAACGATTCGTTTTAACTTAAACCAGGACTGCGGGTTGAATTCTCTGAAATAGAGGGACTTTTCTGAAAAATGTCATGACGGACGAAAGAAACCCAATTTGCTTTATTATTAGGTAAAGACTAGCACATATGCCCGTGCGTTGCAACGGGAGAATTAATTGATGTGTCCACCGAAATAACCATGCAAATGGCCCAACAACATCGGGTGCCAGCGAAAATTCATATAAGTAGTACTACATTAAGAAGCATGCTACACATACAATAGTTTTGGAGTGGTTTTTGTACGACAATTTTGATCTTAAAGAACCTGATTTCAAAATTTTCATACAAAGCCATTATTTCTTAAGTTGAAGCAATGCTTGAAATTTGCATCAAGTTGTAAAAAAAATCTTAATAAAAGGGTTTTGTTAAACGTTTTTTGGGCCATCTCTTCGTATGCTTGAAGATCAATAAAAGAATGTCTACGTCTGAGCGAAACAACCCTAGTTCCTTGCATGCCAAAAAAACGAAGCTGAATGATGGATGATTTTTTTTCTTTTCTATTTTTATCCTTTACATATGAAAAAACGGGAGTAAGAAACGTACGTTATATATATAGGTATAGAAAAGAAAAGTACTAACTAAGTGTGCACCATAAACACAATTTAAAAAAGTACTAACATGTAAGATAATATCATATTTAGAATCTACACATTTTTCTGAGCGATTTTCATATATAAATGCTAGATTTGGAGTTAGCGTTTGAAAGATAGGAATATTTCAAAAAATACTTGAACCTGTGGAAAAAAAGTTTAAAAAGTAGCTGGGCCAAGACAATATCATATTTAGAATCTACACATTTTTCCGATAGATTTTCATGTATAACATGCTAAATTTGGAGTTAGCATTTAAAAGATATGAATATTTCAAATAATATTTGAATCTGTGGAAAAAAATGTAAAAAGAAAAATGAGCTGGGCTGAAGCCGGGGAAAGGCAGTAAAATGGGACAAAGATTGGGATCGAACCCAAGTCCCCCCGCTGTGAAGGTTGTGCCTAAGCCAGTCGGGTGCTTGCATGCTTTTTGTCAATGTGAGGGCCTAGCCGTACATAAACGCAACCAGCGGTCACCTAATAAAAACGAATCGTTTTTGCCACTTAGGGTGGCATTGGTGGGTAATTCTTGCCAACTTCAAGGGTAGGTTTTATGACGTATGACCAAAAACCCAATTTGCTTTATTATTAGATAGAGATTAAGGGAAGAGGGGAAGATTAGGGGAAGATTATTTCGTCCGTATCTATGAGAAGTTGAGAACAATGGTTTGCATGAAGATTGGGCCAAAATTACTGTTCTGACCTCTTCAGCAATCTTTGTCACAAAATGAACTTGACACGAAAGTATTTCACGATCTGATCCTTTTAGCAACGCTACAGCCCGTGGCGTTTCTTCTCCACATAAAAACGCCGAGACAGCTCGCGTTTCGGCTTCACATTCAAACACCGAGCTAGCTCGCGTTTTTGCTCCATATGGAAACGCCAAAATGGCTGGCGTTGCTGCCTAGGCCGAAACGCCATGAGCTTTGGCGTTTCTAGCTGAAACTCTCGAGTGCATGCAAATAGTACTCTTTGTTTGTGCATGCAAATCATTAGTAGACTTTCTTTGCATGCTAGTTAGGAGATGGTGGAGTACTACATATATTTTAAGTGCTCACGGACCCTTACATGCATGCATCAAAGCACGGCATGCATACAGCATACGTCTTGTCTACTTGTTGCGTGAGTGCATGTAGCCTCCAGTACTAGCTCATGGTTAGCTGCATTTTTCTTCAAGCGGCTAGCTCTTGTACTACACTGTATTACTAGTACCATATAAGACAAGACAGTAGATATTCTTGCATGAGGTGATTTAGCTTTGAGCTGCATGGGCTACGATCCTAGTTCTTGGATAGGAGCAGGCACGTCTCATTTATTTGGGATAGAAATGTATGCATGCATATGGAAACGCCAAGGCTCGTGGCGTTTCGGCCTGGGCAGCAACGCCAGCCATCTTGGCGTTTTCTTATGGAGCAAAAACGCGTGCTAGCTCGGCGTTTGAGTGTGGAGCCGAAACGTAAGCTATCTCGGCATTTTCATATCGAGAAGAAACGTCACGGGCTGTGGCGTTGCTAAAAGGTTTATATCGTGAAATACTTTCATGTCGAGTTCACTTTATAACAAAGATTGCTGAAAAGGTCAGAACAGTGATTTCGGCCGGAAGATTGTAGGAAATAAATCAGTTTGATCTCAGAGTATTGTCAACTAATTGCTCTAGGAAACATGTATCTTTATAGGATGGGTATTTTTTTATCTGAGCCATTTGTCTTCAATCCAATGTTTATGCAAAAATGGTATATTCTCCCACCATCACTCATATATTAACGTTTCTTAAATTTAGTGTGATGTTACAAAAAATATTCCAAATCTAATAGCATTAGTTTCACATGATGAAACTAAGTAGTCTTTCCTATAATATGTCAAACGAAGTTAGATAAGTTCGATGCATGCGTACTACCTATTTACAAACAAAGACGGTCTTTCATGGGACTCCAAGTACGATCTACATCGACTTGTCTACTTCCGGTGCACTCCGGAGTCTGTAAACGATCATTGATTCAAACCTTATATGCATCTTCATAGTGTTTCTGGGTGATCGTAGGACAATTTTTTTGTTTTGTACTATGTTTTCCAACACTCCTTACCCGGCGGCGTGGGGGCATGGCTACTAGTGGTGGCAGACGGCGAGTGGAAAGTGGCGAGGGCCACGGACGGGAGGGGGAAATGTCGACGGGTAGGGTTGTGGTTCCGGCGGTCGGCTTAAATAGTCGGGCCATCAGTGAGATACTACTCTGGAGGAGATCGAATTCTAACCTTGTGCGGCCAAGGAACATCAGGTAGACAATTTCTATGGGGCCTGAGCCTCCCAAAAGGTAACAGATGCGTGCAAAGGTTTCCTCGGGCCAGACGAACATTGGTCCTCGAGTGCAAAGGTAGAAGGGAGCTTAACTGCAAGACTCACACGTCGAGCAGAGACGAAGGTCGGCCTTAGTGATCCAACGGTGCCGAGTGGAAGGGCCGTCGCTCAACGGATAAAAGTTACTCTAGGGATAACATGTTGATCTTCCCCAAGAGTCCACATCGACGGGAAGGTTTGGCACCTCGATGTCGGCTCTTCGCCACCTGGAGCTGTAGGTGGTTCCAATTGTTGGGTTGTTCGCCCATTAATGCGGTACGTGAGATGGGTTCAGAACATCGTGAGACAGTTCGTCCATATTCGGTGTGGGCGTTAGAGCATTGAGAGGACCTTTCCCTAGTACGAGAGGACCGGAAAGGACGCACCTCTGGTGTACCAGTTATCGTGCCTACAGTAAACGCTGGGTAGCCAAGTGTAGAGAGGATAACTGTTGAAAGCATATAAGTAGCAAGCCCACCCCCAGATGAGTGCTCTCTCCTCTGACTTCCTTAGAGCCTTCGATATCACAACCGAGACAGCGACGGGTTCTCCACCCATACGGGGATGGAGCGACAGAAGTATGGAAATAGGATAAGGTAACGGTGAGACGAGCCATTTAAATAGGTGTCAAGTGGAAGTGCGGTGATGTATGCAGCTGAGGCATCCTAATTTGAACTTTGTTCATACACAACCCGATCAAACCGATCAGGCACTTGCCATCTATCCTCATTGTTCAACTCTTTGATGAAAAGATGAAAAAACCAAAAAAACAGTTCTACCCTTCCATCTCTTGGATATATAGAGAGGGAGGGCAGAGGCCTTTGGTGGCACTACGCAGCCCGCCGGAGCGGCGCCACGCGGAGCCATCGGTCTGATGGTGGAGATGAGTTTCGAACCATCGGGTTTCGGAGTGTTTTCCTGTGGGATCCCATCGTCGGTCCTACATGGCTATGAGGAGTGTCGATCAGCCCCAGCGTTTGAGGCCCATCTGGGTTGCATTTTCGTGACCAATCAATGACCGGGTCGTCCTCCCAGTCGTTTGAGGCGGGTTTTGGGCGACCGGCTGTAGATGCTCTAAAACCCTACGTATACATGAAGAGACAACGACGCTTGGCGGCTCGTTGAAATGAAAATCCTGCACTGTGTGGTGTGTTGCTGAGCGACTAGTTATGTGTATTGATCCTTGGGCAGCGATGCCCGCCGATTACTCCAACATGTCGTCCCCTGCCGATGGTGTGTGTCCTACGACCAGTGAGGATGCACCGTCTGCCCTGCTACACTACTTCTACGACCCACTGGAAGATATCGATGTGGTTTTGCCGCATCTTCTTCTTCCTCACCATTTGCCTCTCGTGGATGTGGAGGAGTGTTGCTGGTATGTTCTTGGGCATCTCTTATAACCCCTTGCCGGCCTTGGTCCTTCACAACTATATTGGCCCTACCGTTGGCTTAGCCGTCGTTCACCTGGAGACCGTGTGGGCGGCAGGCCATGTCGGTTACGCTCTCGCCGTCTATCGCTTGGAGGTCGGGAGTGAGCAAGTCGTTATTGTTGCCGACTTTCTTACCACGCTCTCCGCTGGTAGGAGCAAATAGGAGAAGGAGAACGATAGCACGACGCATATCTACGTGTTCATGGTTGGCATAGTTGTGTTGCCCCTTAACGTTAACGTTCTTTTGGTTTGCCTCATCACAAACATGTCGAAGATTAACCAAAAGGAAATCTTCCTTGTTGTGATGATGTTTTCGATTATAACATAGTGGATCATTTGCTCTTGGACTTTGTTTATGGCAAGACACAAAGCTTTGATGCCGATTTGAGGCCATGATGCCGCTTTTTATTAGTTTTATGGCATCCCATGTTCTAAGTATTCCGTTGATCTTTGTCACCAAATTTTCGTGGGTGTACTTTGCAATCGAGACGATGGCCGCTGTCAATGTCCGTTGTCAAGATTTGCCGAAGGAGGAAGATGCAGAAGCCTGAAGATTGTTTCTTGTCTTCCTATCCATTGTTTAAGTACTCCCTCTTTTTCCTAAATATAAGCCATTTTAGAGATTTCAATATGAACTACATACATATGTATATAGACTTATTTTAGAGTGTAGATTCACTCATTTTACTTCATATGTACTTCATATTGAAATATCTAAAAAGGTTTATATTTAGGAACGAAGGAAGTATAACCAACAAGTTGTCTCTATATTATTTCGTGCCTTTGTATCTCGTTTAGCTATCCCGACTCAACATAGAGCTTACATGGTAAACCACTTTTAGGGCTCATTTGGTTGCAGCGGATGCCTCCGGGATCCCCGCCTAAAACCAGGGTATGGAAACCACGAGGCAACTCAGGCCTGGGCAAAACCGCCTGTGCATTTGGACGTCTTGCCGACGGGGTAAACTGCCCTCATCTACATCACTTCCACGGAAAGATAATCCACGCATCGCTGCATCGGGAAAGAGATCCCTGGCATGGCTCTCTCGTGATTGACCGCCTCTGCCTCTGCTTTTCCTCCCTATCGAGAGACCCACCTATCGGTCCCTGGCTCTCCCCCTCCTGGAGCACACCCACCTATCGATCCCTGGCTCTCCCCCTCCCACTTCCCTTGCCGCCAAACTATCACGACTAATCTCCCCCATCGAGAGAAGGGGATCCCCATGTGCTGGTAAAAATCCCCTTTGAGGATTTGGTGCCCTGGGTGACCCTCCCTTGACTACCAAATGAGCCCTCATGGTATGTTTTGGCACATGTGTACCTTATATTGTTAAAACAACGTTCATGCCCTCGCATGAGCTTGTGGAGGCGAAACCAGAAGCTCAGACAATATCTAAAATAACAAAATCGAAACGCATGCAAAAGCACAGCATCGTCTTAGTAGTACAAGCTCAAGCATCACAGCCAGAGGGACTGATGCTGCAAGAGAACGCAGCATCGACCAAGTCCAGCAAGAATTATTTTGTCTTTTTTTTTTGAGGGAAAGCAAGAATTATTTTGTCGCAAAATAGTAAGGAAAAAACGAGTACAAACACAGTTCGCCATGGGCCTGAACTACAGCCAGAAGCCTGGGGCCCAATTTAGTTCAGCCCAAATGACTGGGACCCTCTCTCTCTCCACGGGAGTCCCAAACGCCGAAACCCTAGACAACTGCGATGACCGCTGACCGCCGGCCGCTTTCCCCTCCGCCCTTCTCGTCTCCGGCGATTGCCTGCCCACCGCCAGCGCTCTCGGTAAGACCAACTTCCTCGAACCCTAGGCGCACAACCCCATCTCAATTCATCGTCGCCCTCGTTTTGCTCACCGCATCTATTTACCAGAGCCGACGGCGATGTCGTCTTCGAAGCCGCGCCCCGCCGCCTCCAGCTCCGGCGACCTGCCCGCGGACGCGCTGTACGAGGTGCTCCTGCGGATCCCGGCCAAGGAGCTCTGCCGCCTCCGCGTCGTCTGCCCCTCCTGGCGCGCCCTCACCTCCGAGGCTCCGACCAGCACTTCGTCGCGGCGCACAAGTCACGCCACCAAACGGCGCCCCCGCTCCTCGCCACAGCCTACCACGACGACAACGGGATCAACGGCGTTGAGATTTCGGATTTGTCCGGCAATGTGGTGAAGCGGATACCAAGCGCCGGGTATGAAGTTGTTCCGGTGAGCGGGTTGTCCGGCGATGTCGAACGCCAGATCAAGGGCGATAGCATCCGTGTTGTGCGCGCGCGGCTAGACCGCGTCTGTTTCAACTGGAAGTTTTACTCTTGGGCCTTCTCGGTGCTGAACCCGGCCACTGGAGATAGCATCGCCTTGCCGACGGGCTTCTTGATGGAATTAGCGCATGAGCTAGAGGTGGAGTGGACAAAGGAATGGCACTGCCGAGTCGCGTTGTGTGCTTTTGGGCAGGTCTCCTCCACAAGAGAGTACAAGGCGCTCCGCGTCTCTGAAATTCGTGACCGGAAAGTATGTGAGGTTATTACCTTTGATGACGCCAACCATGGAAGCTGGAGGAGAAAGCAAGACCCTCCGTCGCCCCACATCTTTCCCAGTAGATCAATGAGATGTGTGGTCGTCGATGGGGTGGTGTACTTTTTGAAAGACTTTTACAGCAATTATTCTAAAACTGGGGTTATTACCATTGAACCTGGTAGCGTAGCTTCGTGTAACCTCGAGACGGAGGAGTGGGGTGTTTTACGTGGTCCAGAACAGGTGCAGAGTTTTGTGCAAGAGAACGAGCATTACACCTACATAAAACTTGATCTCCAGTTAGAATTGGCAGAGTTGAACAACTGCTTAGTTATGGTTCATAATATTTATAGCATATCCATAGACTTGTGGTTTTTGACAGATTTTGAGAAAGGTATCTGGGTTAAGAAATACAGCATGCCTTCACAAGTTGCTAGGCCTTTTACCAATCCTTTGCTGATGTTAGATGACGGGAGGATCTTCTTCAGTGAAGCGAATTTCTTTGGGGATAGAGAGGGATTTCTGCGTTGTTATGACTTAAAAAATGACACTTACACTGATGTGCTACAACTGAAAGATTCAGAATCCATTGGCATTTACGAAGGAAGCCTGCTGAGTATATAGAGCAGTTGTTACTGATGAGGTGAATAATGTATCGTACTATCTGTTATTTTACCTTATGGGAACAATTAGTTAGACAATGTACTGATGCATGATATGATGAAAGAGTACTTTTTTGCCTTCAAAGTATATTTATTAATCTGATATATTTCTATGAGAAGATTTTGCAGTTTTTTGTTCACTACATAATGTATGGCAATTCCAGGAGTTACTATATAGCTATGGTCAGTATGGAATATACAAGCTTTTGATGTGTTGTTTAAAAATATAGTACTCTGCTCCAACTGCATAACAATTGTTCTGTTCCATCGTATTGAGGATTACTTGTCTCCAGCTTTACAGTTTTATCTTCTTTACAATGCAAACAATTGTTTCCATCAACTACAAAAAAGGGTTTTGATCCATTGTAATGACTGGTTGATGTTTGAGCTGATTGCTATGGACTTCTTTTTAGCGTGGGACACCATAGTGTTCCTTAGGGCTAGAGGTGTACTAATTGGTTAGTTTTGTGGGATAAGCAATCTGTCGTTTGCATCTGTGGGTCAAGTTGAGCTTTTCTTTTTGGCAAATTGAAGCCCTCTTTCCCTCAAAGAGGGCTTAACTTTATATTTTAGCAACCTAAACAGTGTACAAGGAGCGGAGAGGCATCCCTAAAGGAAAAAAAAATGGCTTCAAAGACCATTCTGAAATTACATCCGGAGGCTCTACTGCTGCATAAGAAAGCCTTCTTGGCTAGAGAGTGGGCAAGGAGATTCTTGATCCTAGGAATGTGTGTGACCTTGAAAGAGTTGAGGCGTGAAGCAATATTGAGGAAATCTGCAAGTATAGGTATGATCCTCCAGTGTCGTGGATTTTCAAGTAAATTCCTTGCTTCGACAGCATCAACCAATGTCCTGCAATCAGAAAAGAAGGAAATTGCGTTCCAACCCAATGCCTTGATAGCCGAAGCAGTGAGAAGTAAATGTAGGAATTTGTGTCCTTCAACTACATCCAAATATTGTTTGTTAATTATTCATGAACCTCTTTGTGGAAACATGCTTTGTGTAAGCATGGAATTATTATCTTCGTTAGATGGAATTGCTTATTGATGGAATTAATGTATACAAGCTAGTCGACATTGTAATGTCAATGTTTAATTCTTGCTGGATTATGCACTTGAGGGTTTGCTTGATGAGGCTGGATGGAATTAATGTATATAAGCTAGTCGACATTGTAATGTCAATGTTTAATTCTTGCTGGATTATGCACTTGAGGGTTTGCTTGATGAGGCTGGTTGATTAATATTGGAATACAGTATACATGTACTGAAAAATATTACTCCCTCCGTCCCATAATATAAGAACGTTTTTGACACTAGTGTAGTGTTAAAAACGTTCTTATATTTTGGGACAGAGGGAGTACCCAGGAACAATTAACTGGAAGGGAACTAGGTCGATAGTCAAAATACATCCTAAGCGCACAACTCACATGTGTGTCCTAGGACAGAACAAATAGTGTTCAATTAAAGATGGATTATATTATGGTTATTAATCGCACCTAGACTCTATTTGAAAACATGTTAGTTTAAACTTGGAAGCTTATGACCATGACTCTAGAATTAGCAGTACAAGTAGGTGCCATCCTTTAACCTCAAATCGCATTGTGAGTGACGCCACCGATAAAGCGGAGAAATAAAGGGTAGGCCTAAATCCTAAATTTTTCGTAACAGTAAACCCATAGTTTCTGCCTGCAAAATAGAATACATATTCGGGGCTGCCGCTTGAATGAAAACCGAATGATTAGAATATTCATTTTCTAGGAACACTACAAATAATGCCTCATTTCCTGCCACAAACAGGATTAAAGACCACATCAACATAAGCCAAATGACCTGCAGATCGTAAATACAAATTTGTGCATGGTAAGTAATTTTTTTGAACTTGGTACAGTTTTTTCTTCCATCTTCCTCGGTATTCTCCTTTGAAGCAGCATTTAGCAAAGGGGTCCAAACGTTCTTTGTTGAATAGAATATCATTGCTAGTTTTCCAAATATTTTAAAGACGAGTGAAGACTGTGGCTAGGTCAAGTTGAGCTTGGCACCTTTTTCTTTTTTGAGAAAATGCGACACAACTCACTGTGGGCCGTAAAACTTGTCGGGTTGCAAAAACCAGGGGGAAGCCTGAGGCCCATTTCGGTTGACTTCGGGACTTCGGGACCCTTCTTGGCTGTCCCAAAGGCCGAAACCCTCGACAAGTGCGGCGGCCACTGACCACCGGCGCTTTCCCCTCCGGCGATTGCCTGCCCGCCGTCGGCGCTCTCGGTAAGACCAACTCCTCCGTCTCCTCGGCACGCAATCCCATCTGAATTCATGGTCAATTTGGCTCCCTCGCTTGCTCACGGCGTCCATTTACCGCAGCGATGTCGCCCTCGAGGCCGCGCCCCGCCGCCTCCAGCTCCGGCGACCTGCCCGCGGACGCGCTGTACGAGGTCCTCCTCCGCATCCCGGCCAAGGAGCTCTGCCGCCTCCGCGCCGTCTGCCCCGCCTGGCGCGCCCTCACCTCCGACCCGCTCTTCGCCGCGGCGCACAAGTCCCGCCACCACACGGCGCCCCCGCTCCTCGCCATGGGCTACCGCGACGACAGTGGGGTCAGCGGCGTTGCGATTTCGGATCTGTCGGGCAACGTCGTGAAGCGGACTCCAGGCAACGAGTATGAACTTGTTTTCGTGAATGAGTCGGGTGATGCCATTGGCCGGTTCACAAGCAAGGACGATAGCATCTGTGTTGTGCGCACGCGGCTGGACCTCGTCTGTTTCAACAGGAATGCCCTCTGTGGGTTCTTCTGGGTGCTGAACCCAGCCACTGGAGCTACCATCGACTTGCCAATGGGCTTCTCTGAGGAAATTGCGCATGAGCTAGAGGTGAAGGGAATAAAGGAATGTAGCTGCCGACGTGAGTTGTGTGCTTTTGGGCAGGTCTCCTCTAGCAGGGAGTACAAGGTGCTCCGCATCTCTAGAGTTGATGACCGGAAGGTATGTGAGGTTATCACCTTTGATGACACCAACCATGGATGCTGGAGGAGAAAGCAGGACCCTCCGTCCCATATCTGTACCAGTCACAGGATGAGATATGCGGTCGTCGATGGGGTGGTGTACTTCCTGATGGAATTTTGCTACTCTAATTATGAAACTGGAGTTATTACCATTGAACCTGGTAGCGTAGCTTCTTTCAACCTCGACACAGAGGAGTGGATGGGTGTTCTACGTGGTCCAGAACAGCTGGAGAGGTTTTTGCAAGAGAACGGGGGATACACTTACTCGGGACTTGAACACGAGTTATCATTGACTGAGTTGAAAGGCTGCTTAGTTGTGGTTCATAATATTTACAAAGTATCTATGGACTTGTGGTTTTTGACAGACTTTGAGAACGGTATTTGGGTCAAGAAATACAGCTTGCCTTCACATGTTGCTAGGCTTTTTTGGTATCCTTTTCTCATGTTAGATGATGGGAGAATTTTCTTCAGTGGGATGGATTGTCTGGAAGGTATATTAAGTGGTGGAGAGAAAGGAGAGGGATTTCTGCAATGTTATGATCCAAGGAATGGCACATGTACTGATGAACTAAAACTGAGAGATCCCCGATCAATCGGCATTTACACAGGAAGCCTGCTGAGTTTATAGAGTAGCTGTTGCTAATGAGGTGAATAATTCATCGTACTGGCCGTTTACCTTATGTTGTAATGTGAACAATTAGTGAGACAGTGGACTGATGCATGCATTGATGAAAAAGTACTTTTGTGCCTTTCAATTAAAGTATATTATCATAATCTTTGATAACATTTTGCATGAGAAGATTTGCAGCTTTTGGTTCGTTCCATTTTGTATGGCAATTTCAGGAGTTTGGTCAATAAGTTGCTACTATATGCTATAGTCAGTTCGTAATAAGCAAGCTTTGGGATGTGGTCTTTCAAAATATAATACACTGCTCCTAGTGCAACATATGAGTACATGAATGCATAATTTGTTCCTTTCTTCAAACAGATAAGGATTTGCTAGGTAAACAGTAACATGTTCCATGAAAGTGATCTTTACTCTTTGATGCTTGTCTCGCATTTATGTTGTCTTTGACTGTTCAATACTACCTGGTGTACGTTGGTGTCATACCGAGTCACATCTTTTCTTTCAATGTTATTTTTCTGTCTTCAGGCTGTTCTCTTTTGTCAGAATTCTTTTACTCAATTTTGTGCTTGTAGCCGGCTCCAGTTGTGAAGGGATATTTTTTTTGTTTGCGAACTCATGATGAATCTGTTTGCTGCTCTTAGCTAGGAAATCCAGGACACTGTGGCTCATATCACGAAGTTCATGTAATCTCTAGCTGTGGTAATTTACGGGTTCTCTTCTCCACTACGCTTCCATGTAAAATGCAGAGGATGGCAGGGAGCTTTTCCGTGACAACTAGAAACTATGAACCCAACTCTGAAGATCAATGCTTATTGCACAAAGAGCGTGCTTATTGTCTGTTTTGTTTTTGCGCTGGGCGCTAGTTGGATAATTGGATTTTTGCTGATTTTGGTCTTGTGACTGGTCTTTTGAGTGTGTTTGGTCTTCCAGTTTTAGATCTGCTTGCATCTGCATTTATGTGGATGCCTTTTAGAAATGATCTCTTGTCTTTTTCTGGATGAACTCGGAAACATATTCAGTACCAAAGAAACGTGGAAAATTTCTGAGTACCAGTCAGTTGGTTTTGGTATACTAGTAACCATGCACGTACAAGGCTTCTCACATAAAATTTATCTTTAACATCCAAAGGATTTCATGCCTAGTATAATTCTTTCAGTGAACATGCAAAACTCTAATGAAGCTTTTAGTGCCTAAAATCATCAATCAACTTCTAAAATACCTGCTTTAGAGCATGTATCTGTGCTTATGTGGATGACTTGTAGAACATGTTCTCTATCTTGTATTTTTTGGATGAAACTCGGAACATATATTCAGTACTGAAGAAGCATGGAAAATTTCTAAGAGCCAGTTTACTTTTGGTTAATCCAGTGTAGCATCGATTAACTTCTAAAAAACATGCTTTATCTTGCATCCAGGGGCGGTGCAAGGCCCCAGGGCCTCAGCTTGGGGTGTGACTGCTCACTCAATTCTTTGTGTGTAGCCACTGTTCATTATTGTAGATATTGTTACTGATTGCATGTGCAACGCATACTCCTTCAAAATAAAACTTTGGCCGAATTGGTGGCCTCCCGTTTAATGGAGGCCGAAAATCCTTGCGTCTTATTGGGACGTCGCATGTAGATTGTAGCCCATTGATACTAATCAAATGTATAATGGTTGGTACAATGTCAAGGGTATCTGTAAAGGTGAATGACGATGAACATGTATGATAATCCATGGCTTTTGTGAAGTTCATAAGTAACTTCAGCTTCCCAGACATGCTACACCATTTCTTTGTCTTCCATTCCCCGGTTAGACAAAAGTTGTTGACCTCATATGTATAGGCTTGAGGTTGATCCAAATCACCTGATGAATGCAAAATGCCCACGCGTATGATATTCTGATCTTGACAACAACATCAATGCTACCTCGCAAGTCATCTAATATCTTCATATTCACTACGCTCCATCATACCCTTTGGATCAGAATTATATAAAAGTAAAAAATATTAACATCTTAACCCCAGAATCTTAACATGTTGATCCAAAACCAAGCTTTTGCAATGCACTAATATTTTTGTGACAGTTTTCAAGGAAAACATTCTGAGCAAGAATAGACAAAAAAAAATACAAAAAATAGAGAAACAATGACCTAATATTTAAAAAGAAAAAGATGGAAGCAACAATATTGCGACATCATCTTGATAAGTAGCAAAGAATAGATGAAGAAGAGATGGGGGCGTCGGCAACCGAGGCCGCATAATGCCATGAATCTGGCTTGGAAGCGCTGGCATACAAGGTGCCACCACTCTAAATTTGTCCTTCCACCTCATAGCCCTCAACAGGTACTTGGGGGAAGAGGACAGAGTCAGAGAGAAGCAATGGATATGGATCCAAATGCTTCTTTATTGGCTAGGGAGAAGTAAAGAAAGAGTAGACATAGCATACACATAGACGTGCTCACTTTCACCCCACTCCCGTCAACATGGTCGAAGGAGGAGTGAAGCCGAAATCCACCGCATGTCGCCAACCTCGCTCAGAGCCAG
This sequence comes from Triticum aestivum, assembly GCF_018294505.1. Lineage (NCBI taxonomy): Eukaryota > Viridiplantae > Streptophyta > Magnoliopsida > Poales > Poaceae > Triticum > Triticum aestivum. Next base: position 514,075,200 of record NC_057807.1, read on the forward strand.
TCTATGGAAAGAGGGGCAGAAGGGAGATAGAAGCTTCTAAACGGGTCTGGAGTACAAAACCCCATGATGTGTTCCAGACCTGTAGGAGAGGGTAGGGGCGGTTTGTCCCAGGTCCTTTTTCCACATGCATGTTTTCCATGTGGTTTTACACGGAAACCATGTTTCACGATTTTAGTGTTTTTCTTCTAGTTTCTTCATTTATTTGTTTTTTAATTTCACTTTCATTTTTCATATTTTATTCTCATACTACTAATTCCTTTTTATTCTTATTAGGCCAGTACTAAAAATGTTCATCATGTATTTAAACAATAATTCTCATGTATTTTAAAATTTTATCGTGTATTAAAAAAATATTTATCATGCATTTTAAATTATTTATCGTGTTATTTTTAAAATATTTAATGTGTAGTCCAAACAATCGAAAGGTTATCTTAAAAAATCCTTCATTATTTAAATGTTTGTCATGTATTTAGTGTTCGTCTTGTGTAAATTAATGCTCATAGTATATTTTAAATATATTAACAGTGTAATTCAAAAAAACAGGTTATTTAAAAACTTTTGTCATTTATTTATAATAAATTTTCCGTATATTTTCAACATGTTCATTGTGTATTTAAAAAAAACTATACAAACACTCCTTAGTTTACATGAATATATTTTTTAATATGAACCAAACTACATGAACAATTTTTAAAGTACGTTGACCCTTATTAAAATACATGACTGAATGAAATACTTATCCAATATATTTTATCCCCAATACAGCGGCACTGTAGGTGAGTCCGTGCTCCCGTCCACAATTCCCCAGACCCTCGAGCACTGCGGCGGCCACTAAGAGCATCTCTAGCAGACACTGTATAATGCCGACCCACAAAAGGCGTTTACAGTTCGCTGTAGATCCAATTTTCGGGGCGAATTCGTGTTGCAGATCAATCCCCGTATATGAAACTGTAATTTTTTTATTTAAAAAAAGCATTAGTTGGAGAAACTTGCGACGACATTGATCATACATAGTTCATCATCATACTACATAGATCATATGATACGACTCCGTCATATCTATAATTTTTGATAGTTTCATGCCAATATTATACAACTTTCATATGCTTTTGGCAGCTATTTATATGATTTATTGGACTAACCTATTGATCCAGTGCCCAGTGTCAGTTCCTGTTTTTTGCATGATTTTTGTTTCGTGGAAAATCCATATCAAATGAAGTCCAAACGCGATAAAAATTTACGGAGAATATTTTGGAATATTTATAATTTTTGGGAGGTGGAATCAACGCAAACGGGGACCCACAGTGACCACAACCCACCAGGGCGTGCCGGGAACCCCCTGGCGTGCCCAAGTATCTTGTGCCATCCTTGAAGGTCGGTTGGGGCCCTTCTTCTGTCGCAATAAAGATAATTTATGAAAAAAAATCGTGTAAAAATTTCTGCGCAATCTGAGTTACGAATCTCCGGAAATTTAAGAAACCGTGAAGGGTCAGATCTGAGAAACGCGAAACAGAAGGGAACAGAGAGGGAGATCCAATCTCAGAGGGGCTCCGCCCCTCCGCCGCCATGGAGGCCATGGACCAGAGGGGGAACTCTCCTCCCATCTAGGGGGAGGCCAAGGAAGAAGAAGAAGGAGGGGGTTCTCTCCCCCTCTCCCCCGGTGGCACCGGAACGCCGTCGGGGCTAGGATCGTGACTACGATCTACATCAACAATCTTGCTACCGTCAACACCAACTTTCTCCCTCTCTATGCAGCGGTGTAACACCCCTTCTGCCCGCTGTAATCTCTACTTAAACATGGTGCTCAACTCCATATATTATTTTCCAATGATATTTTGTCCCGTGGGTTAATCGTGATCTTGGTTGGTATGATTGTATATTTTATTTATGGTGCTGTCCTACGGTGCCCTCTGTCTCACGCAAACGTGAGGGGTCCCGCTGTAGGGTGTTGCAATACGTTCATGATTCACTTATGGTGGGTTGCAAGAGTGACATAAGCTTAAACCCGAGTAGGTGGGTTGTTGCGTATGGGATAAAGAGGACTTGATACTTAATGCTATGGTTCGGTTTCACGACCTCAATGATCTTTAGTAGTTGCGGATGCTTGCTAGAGTTCCAATCATAAGTGCGTATGATCCAAGTAGAGAAAGTATGTTAGCTCATGCCTCTCCCTCATATAAAATTACAAGTATGATTACCGGTACTTGTTATCGATTGCCTAGGGACAAAAGACTTTCTTGTTGACAAAAGCTATCCACTTTTATTACCTTGCAATTTATTCGTAGTTTTATTCTCGCAAAGTACTCATAGTTTTATTCTTGCAAAATAGTTCCATACTTGTTTTAGGTAAAGCAAACGGTAAGTGTGCGTAGAGTTGTATCGGTAGTCGATAGAACTTGAGGGAATATTTGTTCTATCGGGTAACGTAGTAATTCAAAAACAATCCTACGATCATGCAAGATCTATCTAGGAGATGCATAGCAATGAGACGGGAGAGTGTGTCCACGTACCCTTGTAGACCGAATGCGGAAGCGTTTAGTAACGCGATTGTTGCCGTCGAACGTCTTCACGATCCAACCGATGCAAGTACTGAACATACGGCACCTCTGTGTTCAGCATACGTTCAGCACGATGACGTCCCTCGTGCTCTTGATGCAGTTGAGGACGAGGGAGAGTTCCGTCAGCACAACGGCATGGCGACGGTGATGATGAAGTTACCGGCGCATGGCTTTGCCTAAGCACTACGGCGTTATGACCGAGGTGTTAAATTGTGGAGGGGGCAACACACATGGCTAAGAGATTGTCTGTTGTGCTTTGGGATGCCCCCTGGCCACGTATGTAAAGGAGGGAGGGAGAGAGGCCGGCGGCCAGGAGGGGTGCGCCAAGGGAGGGAGTCCTACTTGGACTCCTAGTCCAAGTAGGATTCGGCCGCCCTTTTCCTTTCTTCCACCGGAGGGTAAGGAAGGAGGCAGAAGGAGAAGGAAGGAGGGGGCCGCGCCCCCACCCCTTGTCCAATTCGGTTTGGGCAGGGGGGAGGCGCGTGCCACCTCATGGCCCTTCTTTCCGCTCTCCACTAAAGCGCACTAAAGCCCATTAACTTCCCCGGGGTTCCGGTAACCCCTTGGTACTCCGAAAAAATACCCGGATCACTCGGAACCATTCCGATGTCCGAATATAACCTTACAATATATGAATCTTTACCTCTCGACCATTTTGAGACTCCTCGTCATGTCTGTGATCTTATCCAGGACTCCGAACAAATTTCATTTATCAAATCACATAACTCATAATAGAAATTGTCATCGAACGTTAAGCGTGCGGACCCTACGGGTTCGAGAACTATGTAGACATGACCGAGACATATCTCCGGTCAATAACCAATAGCGGAACATGGATGCTCATATTGGCTCCTACATATTCTACGAAGATCTTTATCAGTCAAATCGCACAACAACATACGTTGTTCCCTTTGTCATCGGTATGTTACTTGCCCGAGATTCAATCATCGGTACCATCATACCTAGTTCAATCTCGTTACTGGCAAGTCTCTTTACTCGTTTCGTAATGCTTCATCCCGCAACTAACTCATTAATCACATTGCTTGCAAGGCTTATAGTGATGAACATTACCGAGAGGGCCCAAAGATACCTTTTCGATGCACAGAGTGACAAATCCTAATCTTGATCTATGCCAACCCAACAAACACCTTCGGAGACACCTGTAGAGTATCTTTATACTCACCCAGTTACGTTGTGACGTTTGATAGCACACAAGGTGTTCCTCCGGTATTCGGGAGTTGCATAATCTCATAGTCAAAGGAACATGTATAAGTCATGAAGAAAGCAATAGCAATAAAACTGTAACAATCATAATGCTAAGCTAACCGATGAGTCTTGTCCATCACATCATTCTCTAATGATATGATCCCGTTCATCAAATGACAACACATGTCTATGGTTAGGAAACATGACCATCTTTGATTAACGAGCTAGTCAAGTAGAGACATACTAGGGACATTATGTTTTGTCTATGTATTCACACATGTACTAAGTTTCTGGTTAGTACAATTCTAGCATGAATAATAAACATTTATCATGTATAAGGAAATATAAATAACAACTTTTTTATTGCCTCTAGGGCATATTTCCTTCAGTCTCCCATTTGCACTAGAGTCATTAATCTAGATTACAAAGTAATGATTCTAACACACATGGAGTCTTGATGTTGATCATGTTTTGCTCGTGGAAGAGGCTTAGTCAACGGGTCTGCAACATTCAGATTCGTATGTATCATGCAAATCTCTATGTCTCCCTCCACGACATGATGACGGATGGAATTGAAGCGTATCTTGATGTGTTTGGTTCTCTTGTGAAATCTGGATTCCTTTGCCAAGGCAATTGCACCAGTATTGTCACAAAAGATTTTCATTGGACCCGATGCACTAGGTATAACACCTAGATCGGGTATGAAATTCTTCATCCAGACTCCTTCATTTGCTGCTTCCGAAGCAGCTATGTACTCCGCTTCACACGTAGATCCGCCACGACGCTCTGCTTGGAACTGCACCAACTGACAACTCCATCATTCAATATAAATATGTATACGGATTGCGACTTAGAGTCATCTAGATCAGTGTTAAAACTTGCATCGACGTAACCATTTACAACAAGCTCTTTGTCACCTCCATAAACGAGAAACATATCCTTAGTACTTTTCAGGTATTTCAGGTTGTTCTTGACCGTTGTCCAGTGCTCCACTCCTGGATTACTTTGGTACCTCCCTGCTATACTTATAGCAAGGCACACATCAGGTCTAGTACACAACATTGCATACATGATTGAACCTATGGCTGAAGCATAAGGAATGACTTTTATTTTCTCTCTATCTTCTGAAGTGGTCAGGCATTGAGTCTGACTCAACTTCACACCTTGTAACACAGGCAAGAACCCTTTCTTTGGCTGATCCATTTTGAACTTCTTCAAAACTTTATCAAGGTATGTGCTTTATGAAAGTCCAATTAAGCATCTTGATCATTCTCTATAGATCTTGATGCCCAATATGTAAACAGCTTCACCGAGGTCTTTCATTGAAAAATTCTTATTCAAGTATCCTTTTATGCTATCCAAAAATTTTGTACTATTTCCAATCAACAATATGTCATCCACATATAATATTAGAAATGCTACAGAGCTCTCACTCACTTTCTTGTAAATACAGGCTTCTCTAAAAGTCCATATAAAACCATATGCTTTGATCACATTATCAAAAGCATATATTCTGACTCTGAGAGGCTTGCACCAGTCCATAAATGGATCGCTGGAGCTTGCACACTTTGTTTGAACCCTTTGGATCGACAAAACCTTCTGGTTGCATCATATACAACTCTTCTTTAAGAAATCCATTAAGGAATGCAGTTCTGACATCTATTTGCCAATTTTCATAATCATAAAATGCGACTATTGCTAACATGATTTGGACAGACTTAAGCATCGCTACGGGTGAGAAGGTCTCATCGTAGTCAACTCCTTGAACTTGTTGAAAACCTTTCGTAACAAGTCGAGCTTTGTAGATAGTAACATTACTGTCAGCGTCAGTCTTCTTCTTGAATATCCATTTATTTTCTATGGCTTGCCAATCATCGGGCAAGTCCACCAAAGTCTACAATTTGTTCTCATACATGGATCCCATCTCAGATTTCATGGACTCAAGCCATTTCACGGAATCTGGGCTCATCATCGCTTCCTCATAGTTCGTAGGTTCATCATGGTCTAGTAACATGACTTCCAGAACAGGATTATCGTACCACTCTAGTGTGGACCGTACTCTGGATGACCTACGAGGTTCGGTAGTAACTTTATCTGAAGTTTCATGATCATCATCATTAGCTTCCTCACTAATTGGTGTAGGAATCACTGGAACTGATTTCTGCGATGAACTACTTTCCAATTCGGGAGAAGGTACAATTACCTCATCAAGTTCTACTTTCCTCCCACTTACTTCTTTCCAGAGAAACTCCTTCTCTAGAAATGATCCATTTTTACCAATGAATATTTTGCCTTCAGATTTGTGATAGAAGGTGTACCCAAAAGTTTCCTTTGGGTATTATATGAAGACGCACTTTTCCGATTTGGGTTCGAGCTTATCAGGTTGAAGCTTTTTCACATAAGCATCACAACCCCAAACTTTAAGAAACGACAACTTGGGTTTCTTGCCAAACCACAGTTCATATGGTGTCGTCTCAACGGATTTTGATGCTGCCCTATTTAACGTGAATGCAGTCGTCTCTAAAGCATAACCCCAAAATGATAGCGGTAAATCAGCAAGAGACATCATAGATCGCACCATATCCAATAAAGTACGGTTACGACGTTCGGACACACCATTACGTTGTGGTGTTCCAGGTGGCGTGAGTTGCGAAACTATTCCACATTGTTTCAAATGAAGACCAAACTCTTAGCTCAAATGTTCGCCTCCACGATCAGATTGTAGAAACTTTATTTTCTTGTTTCAATGATTTTCCACTTTACTCTGAAATTCTTTGAACTTTTCAAACATTTCAGACTTATGTTTCATTAAGTAGATATATCCATATTTGCTCAAATCATCTGTGAAGGTCAGAAAATAATGATACCCGCCATGAGCCTCAACACTCATTGGCCCGCATACATCGGTATGTATTATTTCCAATAAGTCAGTAGCTCATTCCATTGTTCCGAAGAACGGAGTTTTAGTCATCTTGCCCATGAGGCATGGTTTGCAAGCACCAAGTGATTCATAATCAAGTGATTCCAAAAGCCCATCAACATGGCGTTTCTACATGCGCTTTACACCAATATGACCTAAACGGCAGTGCCACAAATAAGTTGCACTATAATTATCAACTTTGTATCTTTTGACTTCAATATTATGAACATGTGTATCACCACGATCCAGATTCAACAAAAATAGACCAGTCAACAAGGGTGCATGACCATAAAAGATATTACTCATATAAATAGAACAACCATTATTCTCTAATTTAAATGAATAACTGTCTCGCATCAAACAAGATCCAGATATAATGTTCATGCTCAACGCTGGCACCAAATAACAATTATTCAGGTCTAAAACTAATCCCGAATGTTGATGTAGAGGTAGCGTGCCGACGGTGATCACATCGACCTTGGAACCATTTCTGACGTGCATCATCACCTCATCCTTAGCCAATCTTCATTTAATCCATAGCCCCTGTTTCGAGTTGCAAATATGAGCAACAGAACCAGTATCAAATACCCATGCGCTACTACGAGCATTAGTAAGGTACACATCAATAACATGTAAATCAAATATACCTTTCAGTTTGCCATCCTTCTTATCCGCCAAATAGTTGGGGCAGTTCCACTTCCAGTGACCAGTCCCTTGCAGTAGAAGCACTCAGTTTCAGGCTTAGGTCCAGATTTGGGCTTCTTCCTAGGAGTAGCAACTTGCTTGCTATTCTTCTTGAAGTTCCCCTTCTTCCCTTTGCCCTTTTTCTTGAAACAAGTGGTCTTGTTAACCATCAACACTTGATGCTCCTTCTTGATCTCTACCTCCGCAGCCTTTAGCATTTCGAAGAGCTCGGGAATCGTTTTCGTCATCCCTTGCATATTATAGTTCATCACGAAGCCTTTATAGCTTGGTGGCAGTGATTGAAGAACTCTGTCAATGACACTATCATCAGGAAGATTAACTCCCAGCTGAGTCAAGTGGTTATGGTACCCAGACATTCTGAGTATGTGTTCACTGACAGAACTATTCTCCTCCATTTTGCAGCTATAGAACTTGTTGGAGACTTCATATCTCTCAACTCGGGCATTTGTTTGAAATATTAACTTCAACTCTTGGAACATCTCATATGCTCCATGACATTCAAAATGTCTTTGAAGTCCCGATTCTAAGCCGTAAAGCATGGCAGGCTGAACTATCGAGTAGTCATCAACACACGTCTGCCAGGCATTCACAATGTCTGCAGTTGCTGGCGCAGGTGGTACACCTAGCGGTGCTTCCAGGACGTAATTCTTCTGTGCAGCAACGAGGATAATCCTCAAGTTACGGACCCAGTCCATGTAATTGGTACCATCATTTTTCAACTTAGCTTTCTCTAGGAACGCATTAAAATTCAAGGGAACGGTAGCACGGGCCATTAATCTACAACCACATAGACATGAAAAAACTATCAGGACTAAGTTCATGATAAACTAAAGTTCAATTAATCATATTACTTAAGAACTCCCACTTAGATAGACATCCCTCTAGTCATCTAAATGATCACGTGATCCAAATCAACTAAACCATGTCCGATCATCACGTGAGATGGAGTAGTTTTAAATGGTGAACATCACTATGTTGATAATATCTACTATATGATTCACGTTCGACCTTTCGGTCTCAATGTTCCGAGGCCATATCTGCATATGCTAGGCTTGTCAAGTTTAACCCGAGTATTCTCCACGTGCAAAACTGGCTTGCACCTGTTGTATGTGAACGTAGAGCTTATCACACACGATCATCACGTGGTGTCTCGGCACAATGAACTGTAGCACTGGTGCATACTCTAGGAGAACACTTATACCTTGAAATTTAGTAAGGGATCATCTTATAATGCTACCGCCGTACTAGGCAAAATAAGATGCATAAAAGATAAATATCACATGCAATCAAAATATGTGACAAGATATGGCCATCATCATCTTGTGCCTTTGATCACCATCTCCAAAACACCGTCATGATCTCCATCGTCACTGGCTTGACACCTTGATCTCCATTGTAGCATCATTGTCATCTCACCAACTATTGCCTCTACGACTATCGCTACCGCTTAGTGATAAAGTAAAGCAATTACATGGCGATTGCATTGCATACAATAAAGCGACAACCATATGGCTCCTGCCAGTTGCCGATAACTCTGTTACAAAACATGGTCATCTCATACAATAATTTATATCACATCACAACAAGCCCTACAAAAACAAGTTAGGCATCCTTTACTTTGTTGTTGCAAGTTTTACGTGGCTGCTACGGGCTTCTAGCAAGAACCGTTCTTACCTATGCATCAAAACCACAACGATTTTTCGTCAAGTGTGTTGTTTTAACCTTCAACAAGGACCAGCCGTAGTCAAAGTCGATTCAACTAAAGTTGGAGAAACAAACACCCGCCAGCCACCTATGTGCAAAGCACGTCGTTAGAACCAGTCTCATGACCGCGGTCGTGTAATGTCGGTCCGGGCCACTTCATCCAACAATAACATCGAATCAAAATAAGACGTTGGTGGTAAGCAGTATGACTATTATCGCCCATAATTCTTTGTGTTCTACTCGTGCATATATCATCTATGCATAAAACTGGCTCTGATACCACTGTCGGGTAACGTAGTAATTCAAAAAAAATTCTACGATCATGCAAGATCTATCTAGGAGATGCATAGCAACGAGACAGGAGATTTTGTCCACGTACCCTCATAGACCGAAAGCGGAAGCGTTTAGTAATGCGGTTGATGTAGTCGAACGTCTTCACGATCCAACCGATCCAAGTACCGAACTTACGGCACCTCCGTGCTCAGCACACATTCAGCACGATGACGTCCCTCATGCTCTTGATCCAGTTGAGGACGAGGGAGAGTTCCGTCAGCACGACGGCATGATGACGGTGATGATGAAGTTACCGGCGCAGGGCTTCGCCTAAGCACTACGGCGATATGACCGAGGTGTTAAACTATGGAGGGGGCACCGCACACGGCTAAGAGATTGTCTATTGTGCTTTGGGGTGCCCCCCTGGCCACATATATAAAGGAGGGAGGGAGAGAGGCCGCGGCCAGGAGGGTTGCACCAAGGGGGGAGTCCTACTTGGACTCCTAGTTCAAGTAGGATTCGCCTCCCCCCTTTTCCTTTCTTCCACCGGAGAGAAAGGAAGGAGGGGAGAAGGATAAGTAAGGAGGAGACCGCTGAAGGAAATATGCCCTAGAGGCAATAATAAAGGTATTATTTATTTCCTTATTTTATGATAAATGTTTATTATTCATGCTAGAATTGTATTAACCGGAAACATAATACATGTGTGAATACATAGGCAAACATAGTGTCACTAGTATGCCTCTACTTGACTAGCTCGTTGATCAAAGATGGTTGTGTTTCCTAGCTATAGACATGAGTTGTCATTTGATTAACGGGATCACATCATTAGGAGAATGATGTGATTGACTTGACCCATTCCGTTAGCTTAGCACTTGATCGTTTAGTATGTTGCTATTGCTTTCTTCATGATTTATACATGTTCCTACAACTATGAGATTATGCAACTCCCGTTTACCGGAGGAACACTTTGTGTGCTACCAAACGTCACAACGTAACTGGGTGATTATAAAGGAGCTCTACAGGTGTCTCCGAAGGTACATGTTGGGTTGGCGTATTTCGAGATTAGGATTTGTCACTCCGATTGTTGGAGAGGTATCTCTGAGCCCTCTCAGTAATGCACATCACTATAAGCCTTGCAAGCAATGTGACTAATGAGTTAGTTGCGAGATGATGTATTACATAACGAGTAAAGAGACTTGCCGATAACGAGATTGAACTAGGTATTGAGATACCGACGATCGAATCTCGAGCAAGTAACATACCGATGACAAAGGGAACAACGTATGTTGTTACGCGGTTTGACCGATAAAGATCTTCGTAGAATATGTAGGAGCCAATATGAGCATCCAGGTTCCTCTATTGGTTATTGACCGGAAACGTGTCTCGGTCATGTCTACATAGTTCTCGAACCCGTAGGGTCCACACGCTTAAGGTTTCGATGACAGTTATATTATGAGTTTATGTGTTTTGATGTACCGAAGGAGTTCGGAGTCCCGGATGAGATCGGGGACATGACGAGGAGTCTCGAAATGGTCGAGATGTAAAGATCGATATATTGGATGACTATATTCGGACTTCGAAAAGGTTCCGAGTGATTCGGGTATTTATCGGAGTACTGGAGAGTTACGGGAATTCGCCAAACAGAAGTATTGGGCCTTATTGGGCCATATGGGAAAGAGAGAGGGGCCGCGCGTCCTCCCAAGGCCTAGTCTGAATTGGACTAGGGGGAGGGGCTGCGCCCCCTCCTTCCTTCCCTTCTTTCTTCCCTTTCCTTGACTCCTACTCCTACTACATGGAAGGGGGGAATCCTACTCCCGGTGGGAGTAGGACTCCCCAGGGCGCGCCATAGTTGAGGGCCAGCCCTCCCCCTCTTCTCCTCCTTTATATACAGAGGAGGGGGGCACCCCATAGACACAACAATTGATCTCTTGATCTCTTAGCCGTGTGTGGTGCCCCCCTCCACCATAGTCCTCCTCGATAATATTGTAGCGGTGCTTAGGCGAAGCCCTGCGACGGTAAAACATCAAGATCGTCACCATGTCGTCGTGCTGACGGAACTCTCCCTCGACACTCGGCTGGATCGGAGTTCGAGGTACGTCATCGAGCTGAACGTGTGCTAGAACTCGGAGGTGCCGTAGTTTCGGTGCTTGATCGGTCGGGCCGTGAAGACGTATGACTACATCAACCGCGTTGTTCTAACCTTCCGCTTTCGGTCTACGAGGGTACGTAGACAACACTCTCCCCTCTTGTTGCTATGCATCACCATGATCTTGCGTGTGCGAAGGAATTTTTTTGAAATTACTACGTTCCCCAACAACCGCGCCCTCACCCCTTGTCCAATTCGGTTTGGGTAGGTGGGAGACACACGCCACCTTGTGGCCCTTCTTCCCTCTCTCCACTAAAGCCCACTAAGGCCTATTAACTTCCCTGGGGGTTTCGGTAACCCCTCGGTACTATACCCGGATCACTCGGAACCATTCCGATGTCCGAATATAACCTTCCAATATATGAATCTTTACCTCTCAACCATTTCGAGACTCCTCGTCATATCCGTGATCTCATCCGAGACTGCGAACAAACTTCGGTATCAAATCACATAACTCATAATACAAATCGTCATCGAACGTTAAGCGTGCAGACCCTACGGGTTCGAGAACTATATAGACATGACCGAGACATATCTCCGGTCAATAACCAACAGCGGAACCTGGATGCTCATATTGGATCCTATATATTCTACGAAGATCTTTATCGCTCAAACTGCACAACAACATACGTTGTTCCCTTTTTCATCGGTATGTTACTTGCCCGAGATTCGATCGTCGGTATCATCATACCTAGTTCAATCTCGTTACCGGAAAGTCTCTTTACTCGTTCCGTAATGCTTCATCCCACAACTAACTCATTAATCACATTGCTTGCAAGGCTTATAGTGATGAACATTACCGAGAGGGCCCAGAGATACCTCTTCGATACACGGAGTGACACATCCTAATCTTGATCTATGCCAACCCAACAAACCCCTTCGGAGGCACCTATAGAGCATCTTTATAATCACCCAGTTACATTGTGGCGTTTGATAGCACACAATGTGTTCCTCCGGTATTCGGGAGTTGCATAATCTCATGGTCAGAGGAACATGTATAAGTCATGATGTCAGGACCCCGACTCGATGTCACATCGATCTAGCCGGTAACACCTCATATCACTTTGCGGCCTCACGCACGGTATCCCCACGGGTGTCGCCTTACCTTTGCCCGGGACCGTTTGCGCCTTTTGGCTCACGTATATGATAGTGTCGCTAGCATCCATATGATAAGGAGCCCGGGCTGACATGACTAGTCGTAAACCCAAAGTGGCACAGACTTACAGGGACAGGCATCCATGACCCAGCTTCGAACGTGTCGGTCATCAGCAAGTGGGTCCGGGCTGTAGCACTGGGCTAGCAGGACTCCGGTAAACTGGGCTGTAGCGGGCTAACAGGACTCCGGTATTCACCGCGTGACATTTCCCCGAAGGGACAGACACAGGAACGAAGAAGGACACATGCCGGCCAGCCTAAGTGTTCCGGAGCAGTAGCAAGCTACCATGGCTCGGTGGAAACACTAGGAGACATTTCCCCGTAAGAGAGGCTACTAAAGATAAACAACTAGATGGTCAGATCCCACACATACCAAGCATTTCAATAACATACACACAATATGCTCGATATGTGCAATACAACATGGCATCACAAAATGACTCTACGACTCAAGTAGTTTATTCAATAGGCTCCGAGGAGCGAGATATTACAAACATGGGTCTCATGACCCAGCATTCAGAGCATACAAGTCAAAGCACAAGCGGAAGCTATCATGTCTGAGTACAGACAACTATAAATGAAAAAGGCTGAGAAGCCTGACTATCTACAGATCCTGCCGAGGCACAAGATCGTAGCTGAGGTATCAAGCTAAACGTCGAAGACCACGCGGAAATACTAGTGAGACTGAAGTCTCTCTGCAAAACATAAAATAGGCAAACATGAGTACAAATGTACCCAGCAAGACTTACATCAGAACTATCTACATATGCATCATTATCAACAAAGGGGTGGTGGGGTTTAACTGCAGCAAGCCAGCTTTGACTCGGTGGCTATCCTAAACTACGACTGCAATGTAACTCTTTTGAGGTGGCGCACACGAGTCCACATATTCACCATATCAATACACCACTATGGATCCGCTCCCGTCTCCCTACGAGAACGCCATCCATAGCACTCACGCTTATCTTGCGTATTTTAGAGTATCCACTTTCACTTGTCTATGAACTGATATAAGCAACCCAGAAGTCCTTTTCCGCGGACACGGCTATTCGAATAGATTAGGTTAACCCTGCAGGGGTGTACTTCTTCACACACGCTCTCACCACTTACCGCCGTTTACACGACATGTACTCGGCAACCTTCAAGCGGAAGCCCAACGTGGGTGTCGGCCACGGCCTGCCTAAACACTCAAGTCTCTAGTCCAGGTTTATCGCCTATTCGGGTTCCATCCATGAGGAGATCCGGCCGGAGTTTCGCTCACAGCCCCAAACGATGTGTACAGGGTTCCGTGACACCAAACGGGTGCCCGGTTTACCCGGCCACGTGCCTACCGCATCACAGCCCACCCCTACGGTCAGCGCTGTCCACGGCCTCCAGCATACTACAAACACCAGAAACTACTTGCAACTCCTGGACAGAGAACAAGGGTGATTAAGAAGCCGAGAGGGTCCATTGGTTTCGGGCCCAATGCGTGGTAGTAGCTGAATCATGGATCACAAACACAGAACTCAGTTCCTGAGGACGGCTGCAATGAGACAACCCACCATGTACTCCTACATGGCCTCTCACCGCTACCTTTACCAAATCGTGTTCACACACTTAGCTCACACACAGTAGGACATGTTCACACACCTCTGATTCATCCCCGATGAATCAGACCTGACTCGACTCTAAGCAATAGCAGGCATGACAAACAAGCATGAATGAGTAGGCACAACAGGGCTCAAACAACTCCTACTCATGCTAGTGGGTTTCATCTATTTACTGTGGAATGACAGGTCATGCAGAGGATAAAGGGGTTCAGCTACCGCAGCAAGTAACAAATATGTCGTTGTTGTCCTAATGCAGTAAAAGAGAGCAGGAGCGAGAGAGTAGGATTGTATCGGAATGGACAAGGGGGTTTTGCTTGCCTGGCACTTCTGAAGATAACATTGAGTCTTCATCAGTGTCAACGATCACATCATCGGTATCACGTCTATCGAGAGGGGACAATTGCCGGCAACACAGAAGGGAACTCAATCAATGCAATGCACAATATGATGCATGCTCATGACATGGCAATATGAATGTGTTTTGGGCTAATGCAACTAAAACCAGATTAAATGAAGTTGGTTTGAATATAAAATTCAAATTCAAACTCCATATGTGATTATTTAAATGCCCTTTAATTGATTTGTGCTAAACAGCACCTATAAGTTGCTCTAACATGCATGAAAATGGTACAGATGGATTCCTTGAATTTTTCTGATAATTTTTCATATATAATTTATTAAATTTGGAGTTACGGTTAATTTTCTATGATTTATTGAAGTTTTAGTTATTTTCTGGAATTCCAGAATTAAATTAAATCCAGAAAATGAGTTATGACATCAGCACTGCGTCATGCTTGCGTCAGCAAGTCAACAGGGCTGCCCCGGGTCAAATCTGACGTGTGGGGGCCACACGTCAGTGACACAGGAGCTAATCCCGGTCAAACCCAGCGCTGACTGGGGTTTGACCAGGGGTGGGGCCCGCTGTCAGCGGCTGGTGAGGTGGCTAATGGTGGGGATTAGTGCTAAATAAGCCACCACGTCAGCCTCGCCGGGGTTCGGCCGGCGACGACCAAACCGCGCGGCGGCGCTTCGCCGGAATGGGCTACAGGCGGCGAAAAAGCGCGCGGAGACCACCGGGGCGTAGCCCGTGCTCTTCCGCATCCAACGGAGCAGGAAGGAGCGGACGGGGTGCGCTGTACTCGCCGGAGCCGAGCTCGCGGCGGCGGCCGGAGCTCGGGCAACAGCGGAGATGGCGCTATGGTGCATGGGAGGAGGGGCTGGTGGGCGCTACGGGCTCCTGGGAGCGCTCTGAGTACGTCTGCGTGCTCGGTTTGGACGGAGGTGAACCAAAACGACGACGGCGACAAGTCCGGCGCCGGTGAGGTCTCGGTCCCGACGGAAACGACGGATACGACGAGCTAATGGACAGGGAAGAAGGGGGGGTCGGTAGAGGAGCTCACGGCGGGGTCGTTGGTGATCTCAGAGAGCTCGGGGACGGCCTGGTGATGACGAATCGGTCGACGGCGGCCGTCGGTGCGGAGGACGAAGATGGCGTCGGCGACGGCGCTGCTAGGCATCCGCAGGCGTGTTCTTCGGCGTGGAGCTTCACGACAGCGAGGCGGAGCTAGGGGTCACAGCCACGGGGCAAGGGGACGGCGGTGGGCGCGGTGCCTTGCAGCGGCGGCACCGGCTGATTTGGGCGGCCGTGAGAGAGAGAGAGAGCAGAGGAGCGAGGGGGGAGAGAGAACCAGAGAGTGAGAGAGCATCGGGGTCGCGTGGCGTCGCGGAGGAAGTCCAGGGCGATGAGGGGGGCAGCAGGAGGTGGAAGCAGGAGGTGGCGCTCGGGCGCGGGCGCGTCGACACGCCTCTGCCTACTGGCAGAGGTTGAAGACGGTGGGGAGTTGGGCTGGGCCGGCCGGGGGAGATGGGCCAGGTAAGTGGCCCAGGTGGCTGCAGGTAATGTTTCTCTCTCTCTTTTATAATTCTGTTCTGTTTTATCTTTTCTATTTTCTGCAATTTGTTTTTTGATTTGATTTAAAATATCAAATCATTTTATAAAATCCTGGAAACAGTTATGGGTGTTTTCTGAATTATTTCAGTGACCCCTAACAATTTTCCAACATTTATTTGAACATATTATTTATAGTATTTAAATGCCCAAAGTCAAATACAATATGGTTTAATTCAAAGCCCAATATGTCCTGCAAAAATATAAATCATTTTTGGAAGATGCTTTCACCTCAAACCAGAAATGTTGAACATTTTTAGAGGGCATTTTGGGTTTAATGAAAAAGATTTTATTTTGACCCTAGTTGAGTTCATTTGGTGCTAGGGTTTAGTCAATCCCCATTTCAGGTTTAACTGAAATTTAAACATGAGGCAACACTCTAATGCATGCACTAGGCATTGTCAGAACTAGGGATGTGACAACTCACCCCCACTAAGCAAGAATCTCGTCTCGAGATTCAAGCGTAGGGTAAGGTGAAAGGTAAACTCAACTAGTATAATCTTCACGATCCAGGGTGCACTTCAGTTGAACGTTGATTTGAACACCATCTTGGTCTTGTCGTCTTGCTCTGAGAACTTCAGCTAATCATGACAAGAAGAGGAAAGGAAAACTCTAAAAGGATCGGTCTTCTCGAAGGTCGAACAACTCAGGACTAACTCACGGAATGAGACTTAGAACCATCTCTCGGGTGAGACACGAGATACACATCAAGAGGGGTGGAAAGAAACGGATGACGAAGGTTCACTAGGTGGACAACAATTCCACACTTAAGAAGGTGGTAATCGATTGTCAACGTAGCGAGGATTTTAGTTGCCATGATAGCACAACGGGGCACCTTAGGGATGGTGACTCGTAGATATACCCCCTTAAGTGGCAAAAAGAATTACTTTTGATTCAAAGACCATTGAAGCTCTCTATATCAGCCTAAGGCAAATCACAGCATTCGATTGGCGGGGTCGGTAGAATGGCATACTCGGACTTGGATGATGTGGATTACCTTGTTGAAGACAACGTAATGGATGAATTTGCTTATCACCGGAAATGGAAGAGACCCATGGTAGAATGGCACATTGGCGGTGCAAGCTGGGAACAAAATGCAAATGCTGGGAATGATTCTAGTAACTGGGAAAGAACTCAACACTAGAGAGTTAATTCACTGTTTGAATAGGTCATAGCATTGTCGAGGGAACTGAGTGCAAACCCAGTTAGTGCCGATGATAACACGTAGCGCTTGTGCGTGCTCTCAAGAACTTGAGCATTTCCACAATCATCAAGGTTTTATCAACAACCGCGTCAAGGGTGCTGACAACACAACATACTATCATGATGAATAGCGATGGACGATGCAGATGCGAAGGAGGATAACACTTTCTCAGATTTCACCTTAGCGAACCAAGGAACAACATCTGGACGATCGACCGAGAGACATTTAGCACTCCGCTTCTAATGTTCTCCTTGATGTGCTAGCGTAACCATTCATAGATATGGTTTGATATCTAAAACATCAAGTAAAAGGTCAGACTTCGGGAACACAAAAATCCATAGGGGCAACTAGGGAGTAAATCCTACGAAATCCCTAGGGGAGGTGGCCAACTTCCTCAATCAAGATATTATAATAACAGGTCTTCCGGCTGGGTGTGTTGGCCACGACATCCACTTTATCGGTTTTCGAGGGACCGATACTGTAGTTCTTGGGAAATGTTCCAACCCATCATATCTGCCTGAGATTCAGATCTGGTTGGTGTCAGGATATTCCAGACTCATCAAGTCTAGAGAGAAAAATGAAAGTTTGCAACGCAAATCGACGAGATAATGTTGCGGGATTCTCAGGAGATGAACTACGATAGCAAGCTCCAAAACATGAGCTGGTTCTGCTACAAACATGTGAACACGTTGTCCCAGACAAGCATGGCCACGTAGTAGTCTTATAATAAAACACTACCGAGTTCAGGTGGGGGAACCATAATCGAGGATATCGAAGTCTTTACGCAAGTCCATGGATTAGATCCCAAGCATAGACTTCTTTTCCTTGAACAAGTCAATCGGTGGCTTAGTGTGCTAGGGACACATATAGAATGAAGGTTGCAAGTCTCCAGACTACAGAATACTTCGCACGTGTGCATGACTGATTTGGGATGATTCCAAAGGAGGCAAAAACATGCTTTCTCGAATTCACGTCGGCAACTTACATCAAATGCACGTGAATCAAAGGAAGTCACTTCTTTTATCCAAACATATACTTCGTAAACGGGGCATGAAGAAAATGCTTTCAAAAGTTTCCAACACTAACTTAATGTTCAACAACATCATGGAGGAGATAAGCATGTTGTCAATGGGCTCAACAACAACTCATCGGAATTTCCATATCACTGGACTTCCACCATCGTGTGAACACGGTGATAGTATCGGTCAGACCAAAGATGTAATGGTGTATGCTCGAGGGATCAACCACGAATAAGACAACATTACGAGCATCGTTGGTACTGATTTGATTTGACGATAGCCCACACTCAAATCAAGGGATTGATAAGACAATAGGTCCAGCAACTGATCACAAGGACCAATCGATGAAGATATCATCTTTCTTCAACACACACTACACAAGAATATCCCTTTGGAACGAACTAAGTCAGGCAAGCTTTTATCCTCCAACCCTCCAAGTTATTGTTTAGCTTAACCAACTAGCTCAGGGATATCTAACACCGATTCTTGGAGAGAAGGTGGTTCACAAGAAACCAACTTGATCACGAGCTCAACATAGCGGTCAGGTGACAACCTGGTAATACTTCTGAGAAGATATTCAGAAAATCACGAGCCACCGGTATGTTACTAAGCTCGAGAACAATCTTGCTTTTCAGGGCAAGACGATATGATCAATAGAGCAAGAATTTGAAATAATCCTAACTCATCGATCGAGGAGGGCACTGAGAACAAGGACTAGGTAGCATGATCAACCTTAGAATGATGATTCGAAAACCAACATACTAAGAATGAAATTATTATCCTTTAACTACCAAGCAACAGAGTTGCTAGCAGTATTGATTTCACACATCACAATTCATTTGTCGGTATTCCGGTTGCATCAACACGAGGGCCGAGGAATGAACAGTGATGGCAAGAAGTATCACTGTACCAAGAGTTCATGGGATGGTGTGCAATCCCTATAATAATCTCGATATAAATTATGTAATACTCCAAGGTAGAGCAGAACCAAAAGCTGGATTGGCATTTGATCTGCGGAATACAACTACTTTGACCCAATCCTAAATATGGATGAGGTACTGGAGTTTGTTTCTCCTAGTCATTCTGCAATAGAATGGCTTGACGGATCACAAGAGTAATAGGCATCGATAAACGAATGCATGCATACTCTTGATATCAATTGATAGACGAGGGTCAGAATGCAACTAAAGAGAACAACTCAAAGGAACATATAACTTTCTGAGTTGTGGATGCATAGATTAGTATGTCGAACCAAGTTCAACATATTTCTTCCGGATAACCCATGCAGAAAGGTAAAACTGGCAGAGTCACGATTTATGAATGGAGAACTCCTCAAGAGTACTCTAATTGTGATCTTTTGATCCAATAAACATCTGCCATAAGCGGTTCATAGTATTTGGAAGAAAGGAATACCACGAACATCGAGGACTATCACAAAGGTTACTAATATCCTAAAGGAACTAGCAAACACTATCAACATGAAAAAGTAGGGTGGATCTCGGGTTCAAAAACCCAGGAACAGAATGCCTACTAACTAATAACATCACGGGATGCTTTCGAGAATAAAAGCCAGAATCATCACACTGGGATCACAAAACATTGCTAGATTACTAGGTGACTCCCTAAACGCCTAGGGCCATAATAGTAACTCCAACATAAAGTCAAGGCAATAGAATACCTCAACTCTACAATTAGTGTGATTGATCTGACCAAAGGCACATCGGAAACAGGAGGAAGGGATCTGCAAATGCATCAGACTGTTTGGAAACCTGGGATGACTCGGACAGCATAACGGCTGTAAATGCTCAGAAAAGATTTGAGACATTCACAAAAATGGTGGCATAACCACTCAGAAGCACAATATCAAGGTTTCAAGATCAACAATTAACATACGGGAGTAGTAGGAACTGAACTGAGACTTAAGTCCAACAATCTTATAAGTCTACGGATTAGTAACACGTGATCCTGATAGAAAGAAGAGATAGCCTAGTTCTTAATCCCCGTAGTAAAGATAAGATGACTCAGATCAGAAGGGCATGAGGTATAAGGAGTAAAAAGAGTCTTACGTTCCATCCCACAATCAATTCCCTTATATAACTAAAGAATTTCTAGACTCAACTTCGACCAGTTTGGCTTGGTAATCCTACAGGCAGTCAAGCTCTGATACCAACGCTGTCAGGACCCCGACTCGATGTCACATCGATCTAGCCGGTAACACCTCATATCACTTTGCGGCCTCACGCACGGTATCCCCACGGGTGTCGCCTTACCTTTGCCCGGGACCGTTTGCGCCTTTTGGCTCACGTATATGATAGTGTCGCTAGCATCCATATGATAAGGAGCCCGGGCTGACATGACTAGTCGTAAACCCAAAGTGGCACAGACTTACAGGGACAGGCATCCATGACCCAGCTTCGAACGTGTCGGTCATCAGCAAGTGGGTCCGGGCTGTAGCACTGGGCTAGCAGGACTCCGGTAAACTGGGCTGTAGCGGGCTAACAGGACTCCGGTATTCACCGCGTGACATTTCCCCGAAGGGACAGACACAGGAACGAAGAAGGACACATGCCGGCCAGCCTAAGTGTTCCGGAGCAGTAGCAAGCTACCATGGCTCGGTGGAAACACTAGGAGACATTTCCCCGTAAGAGAGGCTACTAAAGATAAACAACTAGATGGTCAGATCCCACACATACCAAGCATTTCAATAACATACACACAATATGCTCGATATGTGCAATACAACATGGCATCACAAAATGACTCTACGACTCAAGTAATCTATTCAATAGGCTCCGAGGAGTGAGATATTACAAACATGGGTCTCATGACCCAACATTCAGAGCATACAAATCAAGCACAAGCGGAAGCTATCATGTCTGAGTACAGACATCTATAAATGAAAAAGGCTGAGAAGCCTGACTATCTACCAAATCCTGCCGAGGCACAAGATCGTAGCTGAGGTAACAAGCTAAACGTCGAAGACCACGCGGAAATACTAGTGAGACTGAAGTCTCTCTGCAAAACATAAAATAGGCAAACGTGAGTACAAATGTACCCAGCAAGACTTACATCAGATCTATCTACATATGCATCATTATCAACAAAGGGGTGGTGGGGTTTAACTGCAGCAAGCCAGCTTTGACTCGGTGGCTATCCTAAACTACGACTGCAATGTAACTCTTTTGAGGTGGCGCACACGAGTCCACATATTCACCATATCAATACACCACTATGGATCCGCTCCCGTCTCCCTACGAGAACGCCATCCATAGCACTCACGCTTATCTTGCGTATTTTAGAGTATCCACTTTCACTTGTCTATGAACTGATATAAGTAACCCAGAAGTCCTTTTCCGCGGACACGGCTATTCGAATAGATTAGGTTAACCCTGCAGGGGTGTACTTCTTCACACACGCTCTCACCACTTACCGCCGTTTACACGACATGTACTCGGCAACCTTCAAGCGGAAGCCCAACGTGGGTGTCGGCCACGGCCTGCCTAAACACTCAAGTCTCTAGTCCAGGTTTATCGCCTATTCGGGTTCCATCCATGAGGAGATCCGGCCGGAGTTTCGCTCACAGCCCCAAACGATGTGTACAGGGTTCCGTGACACCAAACGGGTGCCCGGTTTACCCGACCACGTGCCTACCGCATCACAGCCCACCCCTACGGTCAGCGCTGTCCACGGCCTCCAGCATACTACAAACACCAGAAACTACTTGCAACTCCTGGACAGAGGACAAGGGTGATTAAGAAGCCGAGAGGGTCCATTGGTTTCGGGCCCAATGCGTGGTAGTAGCTGAATCATGGATCACAAACACAGAACTCAGTTCCTGAGGACGGCTGCAATGAGACAACCCACCATGTACTCCTACATGGCCTCTCACCGCTACCTTTACCAAATCGTGTTCACACACTTAGCTCACACACAGTAGGACATGTTCACACACCTCTGATTCATCCCCGATGAATCAGACCTGACTCGACTCTAAGCAATAGCAGGCATGACAAACAAGCATGAATGAGTAGGCACAACAGGGCTCAAACAACTCCTACTCATGCTAGTGGGTTTCATCTATTTACTGTGGAATGACAGGTCATGCAGAGGATAAAGGGGTTCAGCTACCGCAGCAAGTAACAAATATGTCGTTGTTGTCCTAATGCAGTAAAAGAGAGCAGGAGCGAGAGAGTAGGATTGTATCGGAATGGACAAGGGGGTTTTGCTTGCCTGGCACTTCTGAAGATAACATTGAGTCTTCATCAGTGTCAACGATCACATCATCGGTATCACGTCTATCGAGAGGGGACAATTGCCGGCAACACAGAAGGGAACTCAATCAATGCAATGCACAATATGATGCATGCTCATGACATGGCAATATGAATGTGTTTTGGGCTAATGCAACTAAAACCAGATTAAATGAAGTTGGTTTGAATATAAAATTCAAATTCAAACTCCATATGTGATTATTTAAATGCCCTTTAATTGATTTGTGCTAAACAGCACCTATAAGTTGCTCTAACATGCATGAAAATGGTACAGATGGATTCCTTGAATTTTTCTGATAATTTTTCATATATAATTTATTAAATTTGGAGTTACGGTTAATTTTCTATGATTTATTGAAGTTTTAGTTATTTTCTGGAATTCCAGAATTAAATTAAATCCAGAAAATGAGTTATGACATCAGCACTGCGTCATGCTTGCGTCAGCAAGTCAACAGGGCTGCCCCGGGTCAAATCTGACGTGTGGGGGCCACACGTCAGTGACACAGGAGCTAATCCCGGTCAAACCCAGCGCTGACTGGGGTTTGACCAGGGGTGGGGCCCGCTGTCAGCGGCTGGTGAGGTGGCTAATGGTGGGGATTAGTGCTAAATAAGCCACCACGTCAGCCTCGCCGGGGTTCGGCCGGCGACGACCAAACCGCGCGGCGGCGCTTCGCCGGAATGGGCTACAGGCGGCGAAAAAGCGCGCGGAGACCACCGGGGCGTAGCCCGTGCTCTTCCGCATCCAACGGAGCAGGAAGGAGCGGACGGGGTGCGCTGTACTCGCCGGAGCCGAGCTCGCGGCGGCGGCCGGAGCTCGGGCAACAGCGGAGATGGCGCTATGGTGCATGGGAGGAGGGGCTGGTGGGCGCTACGGGCTCCTGGGAGCGCTCTGAGTACGTCTGCGTGCTCGGTTTGGACGGAGGTGAACCAAAACGACGACGGCGACAAGTCCGGCGCCGGTGAGGTCTCGGTCCCGACGGAAACGACGGATACGACGAGCTAATGGACAGGGAAGAAGGGGGGGTCGGTAGAGGAGCTCACGGCGGGGTCGTTGGTGATCTCAGAGAGCTCGGGGACGGCCTGGTGATGACGAATCGGTCGACGGCGGCCGTCGGTGCGGAGGACGAAGATGGCGTCGGCGACGGCGCTGCTAGGCATCCGCAGGCGTGTTCTTCGGCGTGGAGCTTCACGACAGCGAGGCGGAGCTAGGGGTCACAGCCACGGGGCAAGGGGACGGCGGTGGGCGCGGTGCCTTGCAGCGGCGGCACCGGCTGATTTGGGCGGCCGTGAGAGAGAGAGAGAGCAGAGGAGCGAGGGGGGAGAGAGAACCAGAGAGTGAGAGAGCATCGGGGTCGCGTGGCGTCGCGGAGGAAGTCCAGGGCGATGAGGGGGGCAGCAGGAGGTGGAAGCAGGAGGTGGCGCTCGGGCGCGGGCGCGTCGACACGCCTCTGCCTACTGGCAGAGGTTGAAGACGGTGGGGAGTTGGGCTGGGCCGGCCGGGGGAGATGGGCCAGGTAAGTGGCCCAGGTGGCTGCAGGTAATGTTTCTCTCTCTCTTTTATAATTCTGTTCTGTTTTATCTTTTCTATTTTCTGCAATTTGTTTTTTGATTTGATTTAAAATATCAAATCATTTTATAAAATCCTGGAAACAGTTATGGGTGTTTTCTGAATTATTTCAGTGACCCCTAACAATTTTCCAACATTTATTTGAACATATTATTTATAGTATTTAAATGCCCAAAGTCAAATACAATATGGTTTAATTCAAAGCCCAATATGTCCTGCAAAAATATAAATCATTTTTGGAAGATGCTTTCACCTCAAACCAGAAATGTTGAACATTTTTAGAGGGCATTTTGGGTTTAATGAAAAAGATTTTATTTTGACCCTAGTTGAGTTCATTTGGTGCTAGGGTTTAGTCAATCCCCATTTCAGGTTTAACTGAAATTTAAACATGAGGCAACACTCTAATGCATGCACTAGGCATTGTCAGAACTAGGGATGTGACACATGAAGAAAGCAATAGTAATAAAACTGTAATGATCATAATGCTAAGCTAACAGATGGGTCTTGCTCATCACATCATTCTCTAATGATGTGATCCCGTTCATCAAATGACAACACATGTCTATGGTTAGGAAACATAACCATATTTGATTAACGAGCTAGTCAAGTAGAGGCATACTAGGGACATTATGTTTTGTCTATGTATTCACACATGTACTAAATTTCCGGTTAATACAATTCTAGCATGAATAATAAACATTTATCATGATATAAGGAAATATAAATAACAACTTTATTATTGCCTCTAGGGCATATTTCCTTCATGTTCTACCTTTAGCTCCTTGTTGGGTTCGACACTCTTATTTATCGAAGAAGGCTACAAACGATCCCCTACACTTGTGGGTTATCATCATACATAGTTCATCATTATACTACATTGTACTAATAGGGGGGAATTTGCGGGCCGTGTTGCGTACCCGAGCCTATGCTACCAAAATTGACGAGCTCGCAGCGGCGATGACGCGGCGGAGGAGCCGGAAGAGCTCAGTCCTCATCGGGGTGGAGGTCGATCCAGACCTTGGCCTGCTGGGCCTTCATGACGCGTAGGTCTGCCTTCTTGGATGCGTGCACTTGCGATGCCACGACGCCCTGCTTGAGGAAGATCTTCTCAATCTCAAGCTCGTGGCGGCAGCGCCCGCGTCGGCCTCCTCCTCCTTCCTCGCTGAGCGCTCCATGATGGTGCGCTCGAGGTGCTCCTCCTGCCCCAAGGGGAGGTAGTCCTCAGGGCCGATTACTCCTCGACGAGGCGGGTCCGCGTCAGCCTCGAGCTTGACGGCGAGCGGCCTGAGCTCCTCCGGCTCTCTCTTGACCGGAGTGAGCCATGTGCTCGAGGCACTCGCGAACGAGCTCCCTGCGGTAGAGAAGCCAGAGGAGGTGTGGCGGCGAACCGCGAGCTCGCACTCGTACTCGTCGAGCTCGCGGCGTTCGAACGCCGGCGGTGGCCGGCTCCCGTAGTTGAGCCACCTCCGCGCCCCCTGCTTGTGTGCGGCATCGGAGATGCGACAGCGGCGCTCCGCATCATCCCCATCTCTTCCTTAGTCATCCATGTGTCGCAAGGCCTTTTTAGGCTCACCGGCGGCGATAAATTAGGGCTGAGGAGGAGGGGAATCACGACGGAGCGGTGGCAGAGGCGTATAGGGTTTGACCCATATCCGAGCGGTGAAACCACATATATAGCGGTGGAGAGGGACTTTTTTCTGGGCCACGGTAAAAATCTTACGAGCGAGCCCGCGATATGGTGCCTATTCTGGCCAGAAAAATGGGCCGAACACGTATACTCACCGGGATTATATGGGTTCGGCCTTTTTACGGCCTCTGCTAGAGATGCTCTGACAGACGGCCGCTTTCCACTCCACTCGGACGCCGGGCTGCTTACCGCCAGCGCTCTCGGTAGGGCCAACTCCTCCTCAGCACACAGCCTCATCTGAAACCGTCGTAGATTTGGCACTCTCGCTTGCTCACTGACGACATCTACCTACCACATCAGACGGTGATGTCGTCTTCGAAGCTACGCGCGCTTCCTGCCGCCTCCTTCTTCGGCGACCTGCCAACGGATGGGTTGTATGAGGTCCTCCTCCACATCCCGGCCAAGGAGCCCTGCCACCTCCGTGCCGTCTGCCCGGCCTAGTGCGCCCTCAGGGCATCTCCAGCCGCGCCCCCAGGAAGGCCTCCCCAGGCGATTTTTTCGCGCCGGCGCCGAAAAAACGGCCCAGTCGCGCCCCCAGGAGCCCGATTTTCGCCGGCTAGGGCCGAAAACAGCGCCGGCGGACCCAGCCTGAACCCGGCGCGCTGGGGGGCGCCCGGGGGCGCCGGGGCGAGCTGTTTTGGCACGAAAAAGACGCGGGCCAGCCGCGTCAGTGACTTGGCGCCTCGTCTTCCCCCAACGGCCTCGGTTCCCACGGGGAATCAATGGCAAGGCTGCTGCCGGTCAGTCTTGCCATTGATTCCTCATGGGCGGCGCTTCACGGGATGGCGCGCCGACGCCTCCCCTCCCTCGCACGCGTACACACGGGCGCGGCTCGACTATAAAAGCCGGCGACCTCCACTCGCCTGTGTCCACACCAGCCCTGCCCCTCGCCGCCGTCCAGCCCCTCCCTCTCCCTGCCTCTCCCGAGCACCACCGGCCATCCTCTCCCGAGCCCACCCAGCCCCGCCGTCGCCATGGCAGAACGCATTCCCGGAGACGAGGCGGCGGCCAATGGCTTCGGCCGCCGTTCGCTCCGCGAACAGGAGTCCTGACTCCTGTTCCAGGCGAACATCCCAGCGCCGCCGGACATGCGCGCCGGGCCAACGGGGTGGAGACTCAGCGCCGGGGGAGTGCCCATTCCCCCGTTGCCCGACGCCGTGGCGAAGCCGAAGTAACTTCACCGAGGAGATCAAGATCGTGCGCGCGTCCCTCACCGACGACCAACTTTCCCTCCCCCAGTACGCCGCTGACAACCACGCGGCCTGGGCGGCGTATTTCGAGCGCCGCCAGCAACAGCGATTGGCGTCCACCAATGGCGCGCCGGTGGTCTGCGGCCGGCAGAACAACGAGGGGCGCCACCTCTGGTGGGGCGTCCCCGGACGCACACTCGAGGGCGTGCTCACGTACCTCGAGGGCGGCAACGACCCGCCGTTGGCGTACCCCCCGGCGCAGCACCGACGCGTCGGGCCATGGGCGCCAAGGAGGTTCGGGTCCTCCTCCTCCTCTTCCTCCTCCCGATCCTCATTGCACTCCTCCGGCACTCCGGCCCTGCTCGGCGTCAAGGCCGAGCCCGCGGCGGAGTCACCACTCGGCCGGCGAACTCGCAGCGCCGGCATCATCAATGAGGGCGGTCGGCGCGCCTCCTCCTCGTCGGCTCCTCCGCGCTTCATCAAGCCAAAGACGGAGTCGGGGCTGGCGCCGGTGAAGACGGAGCCGGGGCTGGCGCCGGTGAAGGCGGAGTTCGACGACGACGACGCGGCCCTAGAATGGGCGCGCCAGGACTCCATTGCGATGGAGAAGGCGCGTCGGGAGAAGGTGAAGGAGCGCCAGCGCGCGGCCCTACGCTGCTTTGAGGAGCGCCGACGCGGCCGCGATGAAGACGGGGTCGTCGTCCTATGCGACAGCGACGACGACGACGATGACGCGCCGCCGTCAGTCCACCATGGCGACGCCGGGTCCAGCAGGGGCGCCCGCGTCAAGGAGGAGAAGGCCGACGACGACGATGGCGGCGACGACTTCGGCCCCTTTCTTTTTTAGATTAGGTTAATGTAATGAAAATGCACGAATTTCGTCGAAATTTGCCATGTTTAGCCGAAATTTAACTACTTTTTATCATAACTTTGCCGAACGGCCCTTCTTTTTTTTAATACGCGCCTGGGGGCGGCCCTGGGGGCCGACGGCTGGGGACCGACTCGCCCCAGGGCTATTTTTTGCGCCGGCTCACCGCCAGGTGGCGCTTTTAGACGCCCCCTGGGTGGCCAACGGCTGGAGATGCCCTCACCTCCAACTCGCTCTTTGTTGCGGCTCACAAGTCCCGCCACCACAAGGCGCGCTCACTCCTCGTCGTGCCCTACCATGACAACGGTAAACACAACAGTGTTCAGATTTTGGATCTGTCGGGCAACATGGTGAAGCGGATTCTGAACGCCAAGTACAAATTCGACCTGATGTACGATATCATTTGTGTTGGGCGCACGCGGCTAGACCTCATCTGTTTGAGCTAGGTTTGTCTGCTCTCGGGCCTTCTGGGTGCTGAACCCGACCACTGGAGCTACTACGGCCTTGCTATTGGGCTTCTTAGAGGAATTGGATCCCCATAAGAGGATCCTACAAAGGACAGCGCCAGCGGGTATTGGATCCCCGCCAGGATTGAGTCGATGGAGAGGACCACCGGCTCCGGTGGTGGAGCCGGAGCGACTGGCGCCGACGCTGCATTGGCCTGGGGCGGCGACATGCTGCAGAAAGGGGAGTGAGCTCGCAGTGCCGCCGCAAGATCTTCTCCGGATGCGGAGAGGCCGGCAATCCACCTCTCTTGGATGAGATTTGCTGTCGGCAATGATCGGAGTGGGTGGGGTGCGGCGAGATGGCGGTGTGGCCATCGGAGAAATCAAACGGGCGGTGAGGTGAGAGAGAGGGAGTGGGTGTGAACTGTCAAGGGAGGTGACGGGAGGGGTGTGGGGAGTTACTCACCATCGCGTCGTCTTCCGCGCGTCCTCAGGCATGCAGGCGCTCGCCACGCGTGGCTCCAGCGAGTCTGGCTCACAAAAAACGGCCGATTCGGCCGTTCCTCCACAGCCAGACCCAGGCCTACTTTGAGGTTCGTGTGGCCAGGAATTGGATGCGACCCATGCAACAAAACAGGCCAAATTCTACCGGCGCGGGTCTGGCCTGACCTAATGTAGCCTACCACCCTATGTTCCATCGTACCCTTTGGATCTGATTTACATAAAAGTAAAAAATATTAACATCTTAACCCCAGAATCTTAACATGTCGATCCAAAACCAAGCTTTTGCAATGCACTAATATTTTTGTGGCAGTTGTCAAGAAAAACATAGCAAGAATAGACAAAAAATAACAAAAAAATAGAGAAACAATGACCTAATATTAAAAGAAAAAAAAGATGAAAGCAACAATATTGCGACATCATCTTGATAAGTAGCAAAGAATAGAGGAAGAAGAGATGGGGGCGTCGGCAACTGAGGCCGCATAATGCCATGAATCTCGCTTGGAAGCGCTGGCATACAAGCTACCATCACTCTAAATTCGTCCTTCCACCTTGTAGCCCTCAACACGGAGGATAAAGACACAGAGAAGGAATGAATATGGATCCCAACACTTCTTTATTGGCCAGGGAGAAGTAAAGAAAGAGTAGACCTAGCATACACACGGACATGCTCCTTTACATCGTTGAAGGAGGACAAAGATAGGAGGGAGGCCAAAATCCACTGCACCAGGTCGACCTCGCTCGGAACCTGTCTATGGGAAGAGCAGGAGGAGGGAGATATATATATAGACACACACGCGACTTATTGCTTACAAATGCCACGATGTGTGCCAGCCCCGTAAGAGAGGGTAGGGGTGATTTTTCCCATGTTTTTTTAACACAGTACAAATGCAAGCGCTCATATATACGCGCATACAGTCACCCCTATGAACGCACACATGCACTCCCTACTTCTATGAGCACCTTCGACAGACTGAGCCGGCATATCATCTTGAAATTTACGAAGTCAAAATAGGCACCCCGTCGTCGACGAGAACGTCTCCTCCCACTGAATCCACATCGCCGGAAATCCTGAAATAAATCCAGAAATAAATGTGAGCACCAGGATTTGAACACTGGTGGGCTATGAATACCACAATCCGTCTAACTATCCAACCACATATTGGTTCGCTCCCATGTTCTTTTTTAACACGCATGTTTTCCATGCGGCTTTACATGGAAACCATGCTTCGCACACTTTTAGTGTTTTTCTTCCTGTTTCTTTTCTTTATGTTTCTCTTTTTTTCTTTCGAATTTCACTTTCCTTTTTAATATTTTATTCTTGTATTTTTATTTCCTTCTGATTCTTATTAGGTCAATACAAAAAAAATATGCATCATGTATTTAAACAATACATCTTATATATTCAAAATTTCATCATGTATTAAAAATACTTATCATGTATTTTTAAATGGTCATCATGTATTAAAAAAATTGTCTATTTAAAAATATATTCAATGTGTAGACCCAAAAAGTTCATAGGTTATTTAAAAAAATCCCTTCATTATTTAAATGGTTGTCATGTACTTAATGTTTATCTTGTGTTAAAAAATACTCATAGTATATTTTAAATATATTAACTGTGTAATTAAAAATCATAGGGTAATTAATAATGTTTGTCGGTTATTTACAAGTTTTTTCCTGTATTTTCGACATGTTCAATGTGTATTTTAAAAAAAGCTACACAAACAATCTTTGATTTACATGAATATATTTTTTAAATATGAACCAAACTACATGAACAATTTTTAAAGTATGTTGACCCTTATTAAAATACATGACTAAGAATGAAATACTTACCCGATATACAGTACGTGCTTTATATACAACAAACACTGCTAGAAAAGCCTCTCGTCAGCCCACCAGGTTTTAAATCCTGGTGCTCGCATTTATTCCTGAATTTATTTCGGGACTGATGTTCCCGTCGACGATGAGGTGTCTACGGCGACTTCGTAAATTTCAAGATGATATGCCGGCTCAGTCTTTCAGAGGTGCTCATTTTTTTGAGAAATCTCGCAAGCTTTATTGATTCAGAGTGATATCCATAGGTACACGAATTGGGTCATAAGGGAGACCCAACCAGACATGTCTACCTATACCTAGATTACATATATATTTTGCGAGATTGTGAGCCTTAAAGTTAAAATTTCTACGCTCAAAAACAAAACTGCAAGAAGGAAAACTATTTCTACGAGCTACTATTTCATGGATGATAGCAGCATGAGGCCCTCTCGTCCCCATGTTAATGTCATTAACGACTCCTTGGAAGTCCGAGGCCACGATCAAATTCTGGATTGCCAGGTCTTCTGCCAACGCGAGAGCTTCTCTGCACGCATATGTCTCGAGGATCGTTGGATCAGTGATGCCCTGGTAGACAACTGCCAAAGCTCCTAGATAATTTCCACTGCTATCACGGCATAGGGCTGCCACCTCACCTCTCCCCACCAGTTCCTGGCAACGGCTCCATCTACATTTAACTTGGAAGCCTCATTAGGTGGAGTCAACCACCTCTGTGGACTAGCTTGCGTTCCCTTGGCACCGCTTCTTCCCTTGTAGTGATAGGAAGCTGTTTAAGCTTTGAAATAAAATTGTTTACAAATGATATGGTTTGGTATGGGTTTTTAAAAAGCCCCTCATATATTGCTTTACGCCTTGCGTACCACATTGCCCATAGCGTCACCACCATCTTAGTGAAGCTCGTGTGATCCAGCAGAGTAGAGAGCTCAAACAACCAGTTCTTGGCGCTAGAATCTGCAGCTGTAGTCATCTTCGCCACAAGATCACCATCCAACAGTGCCCAAACGCACCTAGACATCGCACATGATAAAAGTGCATGCCTCCATGAATCCTCGCACCCACACAGTGGACACACGTTCTGAACTGCCATGTTTCGGTGGTGTAAAACATCCGTGGTCGGCAAAGAGTGATGACCGAGCCTCCACAGGAAAATCTTTATTTTGGAGGGCACTTGGATTTTCCAAAGTTCAGTCCAAGCCTTCCCATCTATTGCATTCGATGTACCGCTTCTTCCTTCAAGCCATTCCTCTTTCTGTATCTTTGTTTTGACCAAAAATTTGTACGCCGAACTCACTATGAAGCATCCTTTCTTCTCTGGAAACCATGCCGAGAAATCCTCGGTATTGCGTGTACAGACCGGTATTTTCAGCATGGGAGACGCTAGGCGCCGGTGCGCCGGCCCAAACGGTTCGGCCGGTCTAGGCCCAGCCGTCCGATGCGTTTTGCATGGACCGTTAGATCTGCGCGCATATACGGACTGAAGCAAACCGTTGCAGCAAAAAAGAGCAGTTTTGTTGCGACCGTGTACGAACAGCCGCAGCAAGGAAAACAAGGGAGCTGGATCCCCCCGCGACTGCCCGTCCCCGATCCGCGGCGGCGGCGGCTAGATCCGCCTGTTATTCGTTCCCCACGGCCGAATCACGTCGACGAGGGGCTCCCCCACCTATCAAGCCGCCTTGGGATTGCTTCAATCATGTCTTACATACGTCATGACCTCCTTGCCGCCATGGATTTGGGCTCGAGTTCCGTTACGGCCGGTCGAGGTTGCAGCTCGCCGCGAGCCCGTAGCAGCTCGCCGGCGACCGGTTGCAGCATCCGCCCCTGCCTTCCGTGCTGGATCTCGACGCCAGAATTCACGGAAAGCCGTGCTGGGTCGCAGCTCGGCCGTGATGGATGTAGCAAAACATTATGCCGGTTGTAGCAAACAACGATGCTAGTTGTAGCAAAACCGCGACGCCGGCTGTGTGTTGTAGCAAAATGTGACGCTAGTTGTAGCAAAATGCTATGCCAGTTGTAGCAAAAATCTATGCCGGTTGAAGCATGTAGCAAAACTGCAGCATTTTATCATCTTCTTCCACCTCCAGCCGTCGCTGGTTGAAGCTTTCTTATTTTCATAGTGTCTAGTTAGCTTTCTCTCTCAATGGTTGGAGCTTTTTCCAACAACCGTTGAAGCTTTTCTATCAAAAGTTATAGCTATTTTCTTTTTAGCAGCACTTGGAGCAAATAGCGCCACCGGTTGTAGCAAAAAAATGAGCTAGTTGTAGCAAAAAATCAGCTGTGTTCCCAACTCGCTTATTAGTTGCAGCAAAAAATAATAGTGGTTCCAGCTCTGGATTTGGCCGGTTGAAGCAAAACAAAATGCTAGTTCCAGCATCGGTATCCGCTCGCTGGCATCGCTACCTTCACCAATGGTCATCCATGGAGACTCGTCGGCACGGCTTGGCACGGCGCCCCTGGCACGGTCCCAGCATCTCCGTCGCGGAGCCTCCGGCATGGTCCAAGCACCTCCGTTGCGGGAGAGTTTGTGCATCGTGGTCAGGAGATTGAAAAAAAATCACGTGGTGGAGCCACTTGCAGGAGCGCTTCTGGAGGTAGGAGGCGATGCGCTGTAGCAAATGAGTGGACCACGTTTGTTTTCGGAGGAGATAAGATAGGAGGGGTGGTGGGCCTAAAAAAATTTCAAATCGCGTCTCCCTGGTCGTTCGATCCAGCTGGATCGCGTGGCCCGCGCGCGACCGGCGGAAGACTCGGCCGGTGCGCCGGCTGTAAACACTTCCCTTTCAGCATTGCATCAGCATCGAAACGAATAAACAGTGCTCATAGGGTAGTGTATATCCGTAGGGATGAGTGTATGGGCCTGTACAAACAGTGCTGGGCCTGGCCAATTCCCCAATACCGCGGCGCTGTAGGTATTGGGTCAGTGTGAGTCCGTGCTCTAGTCCACAATTCCCCAAACCCTCGACCCCTGCGGCGGCCACTGACGGAGACGGCCGCTTTCCCCTCCGCTCGGCCGCCCGGCTGCTCACCGCCAGCGCTCTTGGTAAGGCCACTCCTCCTCGGCAGTCGGCACACATCCCCATCTGAATCTGCAGTAGATTTGGCGCCCTCCCTTGCTCACCGACGGCATCTACTTACCACAGCAGACGGCGATGTCGTCTTCGGAGCTGCGCCCGCTTCCTGCCGCCTTCTTCTCCGGCGACCTGCCCGCGGACGCGCTGTACGAGGTCCTCCTCCGCATCCCGGCCAAGGAGCTCTGCCGCCTCCGCGCCGTCTGCCCGGCCTGGCGCGCCCTCACCTCCAACCCGCTCTTCGTCGCGGCGCACAAGTCCCGCCACCGCAAGGCGCCTCCGCTCCTCGCCGTGGCCTACGGCGACGACGGTAATCACAACGGTGTTGAGATTTTGGATCTGTGGGGCAACGTGGTGAAGCGGATTCCGAACACCAAGTACAAATCTGATCTGATGTTCGATCGCATCCGTGTTGTGCGCACGCGGCTAGACCTCATCTGTTTGAGCTGGGTCGTCTGCTCTCGGGCCTTCTGGGTGCTGAACCCCGCCACTGGAGCTACTACCGCCTTGCCGTTGGGCTTCTCAGAGGAATTGGAGCATGAGCTAGAAGGGAAAAGGTTCTGCCATTTTGAGTCCTGTGCTTTTGGGCATGTCTCCTCTACCAGAGAGTACAAGGCGCTCCGTGTCTCTAGAGTTGATGACCGGCAGGTAAGTGAGGTTATCACCTTTGATGACACCAACCATGGATGCTGGAGGAGAAAGCAGGACCCTCCACCCCATATCTGTGCCCGTCGCCAGATGAGACTTGATGGGGTGATCTACTTCTTGATGGATTTTTACCCCACATACTGTAATACTGGGGTTTTAATCACTGAGCCTGGTAGCATAGCTTCCTTCAACCTTGAGACAGAGGAGTGGGGTGTTCTACCTGGTCCAGAACAGGTACAGAGGTTTGTGCAAGAGAACGATGATTACGGTTACGCAGAACTTGACCTCCAGTTATCATTGGCTGAGTTGGACGGCTGCTTAGTTATGGTTCAGAATATTCATTACGAATCTATGGACTTGTGGTTTTTGACAGATTCTGAGAAAGGTATCTGGGTTAAGAAATACAGCTTGCCTTCACATGTTGCTGAGCTTAATAGGTATCCTTTTCTGATGTTAGATGATGGGACAATTTTCTTCAGTGGGTCGAATGGTTTACAAGGTTTATTCAGTGCTGGAGAGCAAGGAGACGGATTTCTGCTAAGTTATGATCTAAGAAACGACACTTATGGTTATGCACTAAAACTGAGAGGTTCCCAATCCATTGGCATTTACACAGGAAGCCTGCTGAGTTTATAGAGTAGCTGTTCACCTTATGTTCTAAATGTGAACAGTTAATGAGACAATGTTCTGATGCGTGCGTTGATGAAAACATAAGTGTGCCTTCAAAGTATATTATGTTCATCTCTGATACATTTTGCATGAGAAGATTTGTAGTTTTTGTTCGTTCCATTTTGTATGGCATTGTCTGGAGTTTGGTCAATGTGTTACCAAACAAACTTCTGAATGTGGTGTTTCAAAATATATTATGCTGCTCCTAGCTGCAGGAATGCATAATTTGTTCCTTTCTTGGAACATATAATGATTTGCTAGGTAATGTCATGCACAGTAACATGTTTCATGAACTGGTCTTTACTCTTTTGATACTTGTCTCAAATTTATGTCGTCCTTGAATGTTCAATGCTACCTGGTGTACATCAGTATCACTGAGTCACATCTTCTGTTTAACTTGAGGCTGCTTTCTTTTGCTGAATTTTGTGCTTGTAGTTCACCTTCTGCTCCAGTTTTGAAGGGAGAAAAATCTCGTAGCTAAGGAACCCAGGCCACTGCTCTGTGAGCGGCTCATATCGAGTGAACATTCGAAAACAATTTCACTGGCTGTGGTAAAATTGACAGGCTCTCAACTTTACCGCTTCCAGGTAAAATGGAAAGGATGGTAGGGAGCTCTTCTGTGACAAATATAGAATTATAGACCCAACTCTGAAGATCAAGGCTTAATGTACGGATACTTGGATTTTGTGCTGTGGGCTAGTTGAATACTTGGATTTTACTTATTTTGGTCTTGTGATTGGTCTTTCTAGTGTTTTGGTCTTCCATTTTTAGATCTGCACATATGTGAGTGCCTTTTAAAACATGTCTCTTTTTATTCGGGATGATTTTGTGTGTGTGTGTGAATTAGGATGAAACTTAACATATATTTAGTACTGAAGAAACTCAGAAAAAATTCAAAGAACGACTTAGTTACGTTTGGTATACTAGTAACTGTGTGCGTGCAATGCACTTCTTGAAAGAGAATTTATCTTTTAACATCCAATGGAATTCATGCCTAACTTTCCATGAACGAATAAAATAGTCTGACTAATCAAGCTTTTAGTACCTAAAGTCATCAATCAACTTCTAGAAAACATGTTTTATCTTGCATCTGGAAACGCACAATCTTTCAAATATAACTCTGTCCGACAATGGTTGGCCTCCTGGTGAATGGAGGCTGGAAATCTTTGCATCTTATTGGATGTGATGTGTAGGTTGTAGTCAATTGATGCCAATCAAATGTATAGTGTTTGGTACAAGGTCAAAGGGTATCTAGAAAAGGTGAATGACGATGCACAGGTACGTTAGTCGATGGTTTTCCTGAAGCTCACTAGTTACTTCAACTTCCCGGTCATGCTACACCATTTCTTTGTCTTCCATTACCCAGTCAAACACAAGTTATTGACCTGGTATGCATAGGCCTAAGGCTGATCCAAATTGCAGAACGCTCGCGCATCTGATCAAGTGACAAAAACATCAATAACTTGTGTCATTATAATGTCTTGTTATTCATTATATTCCATCACTCTATAGTGTGGATGTATACAAATAAAAATATTAACAGGTTACCCTTGGAATATTAACATGTCGATCCAAGACCCTCAGAAGGTTCCTTGCAATGAACTAATACTTTTGGTGGCATTTTCTCATGGAAAATATAACAAGATTAAACCCCAAAAAAAAGAGAGAAATTGCGAAGATTTCCATCAGGAAAAAGGGAAAGAATGAAACAAAAATAGTAATGAAACAACTTTTCTTATTTCATATTTCACAATTGGCTATTACAGAAGGGGAACTACAATATATGATTTCGTTCCTTTCTTTTCTAATAATAATGTGACTGCATACATCCTTGATGTCTGGACTAGTTCTTCATATTTTATTGGTGTAGGGGCCGAATATAAATTGGTATACATTTGATATTAAAAATAGTAAGTAATTTATATTTTAGTAGTTAAAATCATGGTCAAATATGACCCTAAACACGAGGTGGACTAGAACCAGGACGGAGGTAGTAGTGGAATACTTGGATTTTATGGTTTTTGGTGTTGTGACTCTTTCATTTCTTCCTGTCGTCGCATGAATCTCGGCGCACAGCCGACACTACGTAAGATCGCTAGAGTGGTTCGCCGTTCAGCTGCTTCTGATGAACGCGTACCTTTTATTTTTCAAAAATTCGTGAGGCGAGGGGTTCACACCCGTGACCTCCTGGGCGTGCACGGGTGCCCAGCGCCACTGGGCTGAGATGGCCTTTTATGAATCTTTTGTGTTTAAAATACCACATATATTTTACAACCCTGAAAAAACAGATTTTTTTTTCATTTTATGGCAGTTTTATTTTATATAGCATTTCTTAGGAGGATGGCAATTTTTCTGAGAGATGGCATTTTTTATTTTAATGTCATGGCAGTTTTATTACTAAGCGCATGACATTTTTATGGACAATATAATGACATTTTTATCAATAATAGGATGGCATTTTTATTATTGAGAGATGGCATTTTTATTTTTAGTGCATGGCAGTTTCATTACTAAGTGCATGAAATTTTTATTAACAATAGGATGGAACTTTTATCAATAATATGATGGCATTTTTTTTATTATAAATAGGATGGATTTTTTTAATGTTTTAAAGGATTGTATTTTTTATTTTTAATGGCATGAAAATTTTATTTGTGGGTCGTATTCACATAAAATATTAAGTATAAGATTTGTAGTTTTATAAAGTAGCACGACAATTTTCTTTCAAAGTGTGAAATTTTCTGAAGTTATATTTTTGTGTTTATCTCATGGCATTCTTATCCGAAGGATGGCACTTTCAAAGTATTAGCATGGTAATTTTTATTTTTATAATTTTGTGCCTTTTTTTGTTCATGGCATTTTTACCCGAGAATGCTAGTTTCAAAGTATTAGCATGGTAATTTTTATTTTATGTTTTTGTCCTTTTATGGTATTTTAAGCTAGAGGATGACATTTTTTTAGTGGATGTCAATTTTTTAGTTTAGCATGGCAAAAAAATCTAGATCACTCAAACTTTTTTGTTTGATTTAAACTTATAATGTGGCAATTAAAAACACTTTAACTAAGCCTTTTGGGTCTGGGGGGTCGCGCTGGGCTTGCCTGCCGGCGAACGAGCGAAAACTGTCGCGGGGAGCTGCTCCCCGGCGAACGATTCGTTTGATGTGGGTAGCTCCGTGATGATCGAACACTAGATATTAGGGTCCTTCATTTTTAGATCTGCACTTCCGTGGATGCCTTCTAGAACATGTTCTCTTCTTTTTTGGGGGTGGGGTGGGGGGTGGGGGTGTGAAATCAGAACATATATATTATGTACTATGTACTGGAGAAACTTGGAATATAGCAAGATTAGACAAAAATACAAAAAGATAAAGAAAATTGTGAACCAATATAGGTTCCGTGCAGGTAAGAAGAACAAGATTGAAACAACAACAATGATTCATCAGCTTTGCTTGTTTCATAATGGCTATTACAGAAGGGGAATTACAGTATTGACATGTATTCTTTTCTTTTTTAATAATGTGGTTGTTTACTTTCTCAATGCTGGACTAGTTTTTTTTTGTTGATAATTTCTCTCTTCCTTTATTCCATCAAAACGATTGTATCACTTACAAGGAAGGAGATAAGCTCATCTGGTGGCGAATCCATCCAGACACTAGGAGTAGAGTACTTAGCTAATTTAGCTTGTTCATGAGCAGCCTGATTACAATCTCTATTACGATGCTCAAACAAGACATGGTTAAAATATAACTTCATGAAGAAACAATCATCAATAATAACCCGACCACTGGAGCTACTATCGCCTTGCCCGTGAGCTTCTCAGAGGATGGGGGCAAATAAATTGGCCCCATCCTCATCCACCCGACCACAAAAGAAGCACTTTGGTGTTGTCTAGTTTAACCCCACGGTTCATCAGGTTGATACAAAGAGGTAGGGAACTATGATTCAGACGCCAGACGAACAATCTGATGTTCTGCGGGCAAGGCAAGGACCATATGCGTTTGTATCATCCGATGGAATTAATGCCTGCTATAACTCTTTTCGTTTAACGAATAAGATAATTGACTCCAATCTAGCTTTTGGTAGTACCTAAAATCATCAATCAATTTCTAAAAAACTTGCTCTGTTCTTGCATCTTCAAATTTACAATCTATCTGGGCAAGAATGGTTGGCCTCCTGGTGAATGGAAGCTGGAAATCCTTGCATCTTATTGGGGTGATGTAGGTTGTAGTCAATTGGTGCCAATCAAATGTATACTTCTTGGTACAAGGTCAAAAGGTATCTATAAAAGGTGCAGGTGAATGACGATTAACATGTAGGATAATCGACGGCTTACCCGCAGTTCATTAGTTACTTGAACCTCCCAATCATGTCTCCATTCCACAGTCAAGCAAAGGTTGTTGACCTGGTATGTATAGGCTTGAGGCCGATCCAAATTGCACGTATTTGATCTTGTGACAACAACATCAGTGCTTACCTCGGAAGTCATCTAATGTCTTCATATTCATAATATTTTCCATCCTACTTGTTGGTCTGGATGTATAGAAGTAAAAATAATAATAGCTTAATCCTGGAATCTTAACATGTCAATCCAAAACCCTCGGAAAGCTCCTTGCAATGAACTACTCCCTCCGTCCCATAATATAAGAACGTTTTTGACACTAAAACGTTCTTATATTATGGAGTGTCAAAAATGTTCTTATATTATGGGACAGAGGAAGTAATATTTTTTGACATTTCCTCAAGGAAAAGATAGCAAGGTTGGGCAAAAATATATTAAAAAGATTAAGAAACGGCGAACATATATACATTTCCGGCCGGTGAAAAGAAAAAAGATGGAATCAAAAATAAATATGTATTAAAAATATTCATCATTTATCTTGAAAGAGTTTGTCGGGTATTTTAAAACTGTTCATCACGTACTTTAAAGAAAATCATTGACTATTTTAAAATCACCCGTTATTTAGAAAATGTTTGTGCTGTGTATTTATAAAGTCCTTATCATGTTTTTTTAATACATTTAAAAAAGACCTATTTCTTAAACTTCATGAACATTTTTTAAGTACGTGGACACTTATTAAAATAAAAAATTATAGTTTGTGAACACTGATTAAAAATACATACCCAATACCACTCTTTATAATTCGTGAACACTAATTAAAAGTATAATTTATATAAACATTTATAAAAATAGATAAAAAAATGAAGGAAAAATTGTGAGAAGAAAAATGAAAGAGAAAAGGGAAAGAAAAAACCTGCTCCCCCCAAACAAAAATGAAAGAGAAAACGGAAACAAAAAAGGGTAGTACTCTGCGCCGGCGCACCGGTCGAAAGTTTCGGCCGGTTTGGCCAGATCTGTTCGATCTATACGCGCAGCCGTTGAATCCCCCCCCCCCCCCCCCCGTCTTCCCCCACTCGCATCGTCAACCTCCCGCACGGGGAAAAAGGAGAGGAAGGAGAGCGCCGCCCCCGCACCCGGCAGCGAGCCGCCACCGGCGTTCCCGCGCTGTGCTTGCAACCTCGTCGCCGCCGTACGCATCCCTCATCGTCACCGTCGTGTTCTTTGCAGCTCCTCGCCATGGCGGGTCACCGCTCTGACATCACGACTATGTAGCACCGGCCGGCAGCGGTTGCACCTCGCCACCCCATGGTTGCAACACCAGGTGAGGGCCCCCGACCGCCCTCGTCGACCCTTGCCGCCGGGTGCATGCCGCTCGCATCACCGTCATCTCCTAGGTCGCCACTTTCATCTGCCGCCATCGAAGCAAAAAAACTCACCGGTGAAAGCTTTGCAGGTTGCCGACTGCAACAAAATAAGAGCTACGGACTACGGTGGTAGGTTGAAGCAAAATCAAAAAAGCTTCTAGCAAACGTGAACGTCGTTCCAGCTTTTGTTTTTGTCGGTTGCAACATTTTACGGTGTCGCCGGC
Organism: Triticum aestivum; assembly: GCF_018294505.1. Taxonomy (NCBI): domain Eukaryota; kingdom Viridiplantae; phylum Streptophyta; class Magnoliopsida; order Poales; family Poaceae; genus Triticum; species Triticum aestivum. Next base: position 514,116,311 of record NC_057807.1, read on the forward strand.
GAGGGTGTAAGAGCCCCGGTGGTCGAAGCAAAATTAAAAAACGCTTCCAGCAAACGTGAGCACCCGTTCTAGCTTTTGTTTTTGCCGGTTGCCAACATTTTACACTTGAACGTCGCCTGGCCCATACCGCGGCGCCGTAGGCGAGTCCGTGCTCCCCCCAAACCCTCGACCACTGCAGTGGCCGCTTTCCCCTCCGCCCTCCTCGTCCACGGCGCTCGCCCCGCCGCCAGGCTGCTCGCCGCCGGCGCTCTCGGTAAGGCCAAGTACTCCTCGGCACAGACCCATCTGAATCCACCTTTTATTTTGCGCCCTTCCTAGCTCACCCACGGCATCTACTACTCACCACAGCCGACGGCGATGTCGTGTTCGGAGCTGCGCCTGCGCCCCGCCACCCCCTTCTCCGGCGACCTTCCTGCGGACTCGCTGTACGAGGTCCTCCTCCGCCTCCCGGCCAAGGAGCTCTGCCGCCTCCGCGCCGTCTGCCCCGCCTGGCGCGCCCTCACCTCCGACCCGCTCTTCATCGCGGCGCACAAGTCCCGCCACCGCACGGCGCCCCCGCTCCTCGCCATGGCCTACCGCGACGACAGTGGGGTCAACGGCGTTGAGATTTCGGATTTGTCCGGCAATGTGGTGAAGCGGATACCAAGCGCCGGGTATGAAATTGTTCTGGTGGACGGGTTGTCAGGGGTTGCCAGTGGGCGGATGTCAAGCAAGCACGATACCATCCGTGTTGCGCGCACGCGGCTTGACCTTGTTTGTTTCAACTGGAGCTTCTGCTCTGGGGACTTCTGGGTGCTGAACCCGGCCACCGGAGATACCATCACCTTGCCGAGGGGCTTCTCGGAGGAATTGGCACATGAGCTAGAAGCAAAGGGGATAAAGGAATGGTGCTGCGGAGTCAAGTCCTATGCTTTTGGGCAGGTCTCCTCTACCAGAGAGTACAAGGCGCTCCGCGTCTCTGAAATTGGTGACCGAAAGGTATGTGAGGTTATCACCTTTGATGCCACCAAACATGGAAGCTGGAGGAGAAAGCAGGACCCTCCGCCATCCCTTATCTCTCCCTGTCACAAGATATTGAGGAGATGTGTGGTCGTTGATGGGGTGGTGTACTTCTTGATGGACTTTTCCTCCACATACTTTGAAACTGGGGTTATGACCATTGAGCCTGGTAGCGTAGCTTCGTTCAACCTCGAGACAGAAGAGTGGCGTGTTCTACGTGGCCCAGAACAGGTGCAGAGGTTTGTGCAAGAGAACGAGGATTCCGATTACTTGATACTTGAACTCGAGTTATCATTGGCTGAGTTGAACGGCTGCTTAGTTATGGTTCATAGTATTCATAAAGCATCTATGGACTTGTGGTTTTTGACAGATTTTGAGAAAGATACCTGGGTTAAGAAATACAGCATGCCTTCATCACATGTTGCTAGGTTTGGGTATCCTTTTCTGATGTTAGATGATGGGAGAATTTTCTTTACTCGGTCGGATTATCTACAATGTTTAGCTGGTGCTGAGGGATTTCTGCAAGGTTATAATCCAAGAAATGGCACTTATGCTGATGCTCTAAAACTGAGAGATTCCGAATCCATTGGCATTTACACGGGAAGCCTGCTGAGTTTATAGAGTAGATGTCACTAATGAGGTGAATAATGCATCGTACTGGCTGTTTACCTTATGTAGTAAATGTGAACAATTAGTGAGACAATGTTTTGATGCATGCATCGATGAAAATGTACTTTTGTGCCTTCAACGTATATTGTGTTAATCTCCGATACATTTTGCATGAGAAGGTTTGCAGTTGTTGTTCGTTCCATTTTGTATGGCAATTTCAGGAGTTTGGCCAATGAGTTGCTATATTGCTGTATGCATATAGCAGTCAGTTTGTAACAAACTAGCTTTTAATGTGGTGTTTCAAAATATAATATGCTGCTCTAGTGCAACATACGGGTACAGGAATGCATAGTTTGTTCCTTTCATGGAACAGAATTATGATTTGCTAGGTAAAGTCATACACAATAACATGTTCTGTGAAAGTGATCTCTACTCTTTGATTCTTGTCTCACATTTATCTTGTCCTTGAATGTTCAATGCTACCTGGTGTCACTGAGTCACATCTCTCTGTTTTTCTTCTGCTCCGTGTCTACTTTCATTTGTCCCCACTTTCTTTTACTGAATTTTGTGCTTGTAGCCGGCTCAAGTTTTGAAGGCACAAAAATTTAAAGACTCGTGATGAATCTATTTGCTGCTCTTAGCTTGGGAAGCCAGGACGCCGTGTTTCATGGGCGGCTCATATCAAGTGAATATTTGAAAAGAGGTTCAGGTAATCTCCGGCTGTACAGCTTCTCTTCTCCATTGCTTCCTTGTAATTGTAAAATGCAGAGGATGACAGGGAGCTCTTCCGCGGCAAGGATGGCTTGCTGTACAGAGAGTGTTTTGGTCTTTTGTGCTGGGAGCTAGTTGGATACCTGGATTTTGTGGATTTTGGTCTTGTGACTGGCAGACTCTTTCATCCTTTTTTTTAACATGACTCTTTCATCTTTGGAGCTGCTCTTCTGTGGATGCCTTTTAGATTGTCTATTTTCTCTTGGGGATGAAGACGGAACATATATTATGTACTGAAGAAACTCGAAAATTTTCTAAGAACCAGTTGGTTGCTTTTGTTATACTAGTAACCATGCACGTGCAATGCACTTCTCACATAAATTTACCTTTGACATGCAAAGGAGCTCGGAGTATAATTCGTTGCACTTCTCACAGAAATTTACCTTTGACATGCAAAGGAGCTCGGAGTATAATTCTTTCAGTAAACGAATCGGAATGGTTGACTCTAAAATCAACCTCTCAACTTCTGAATTGCCATCAATCAATTTCTAAAAAACTTGCCCTGTCATGCATATCTGCAAACCCTGTTCCAAAATAAAACTCTGGCCGTATCATGGGTGAGAATTGGTGGCCTCCCGTTGAATGGAGGCTCAAAATAATTGCATCTTATTGGGACCTTTGTTGGTTGTAGTCAATTGATACCAATCAAATGTATAATGCTTGGTACAAGGTCAAAGGGTATCTAGAAAAAGGTATAATCGATGACTTACCTGAAGCTCATTAGTTACTTCAACTTCCCCAATCACGCAGAGCTGCAATTTTACTTTATTTTCCATACCTGGTACGTGTAGGCTTGAGGCTGATCCAAATTGCATGATGAATACTGAACGCTCATATATTTGATCTTGTGACAACAACGTCAACGAAAATGCTTCACACACGACAGTGTTTGGACGATAACTGCACGATCGAGGGATCCAGCGGCCGCTGCTGGGCTGTGCTCGACATTCTTCGGCTGGATTTAACCGTCGTGCACAAGTCGTCCAAACTTTATCGTCCCCATAGCACTGCTCAATGCTACCTCGAAAGTCACCTGGTATCTTCACATTCATTATATTCCATCACCTTTTGGTATGGATGTATTTTTTTCTCGAATACGCACGAGAGTGCGTACTATATATATTAAGAAGAAAGAGGGGTAAAGAGCCCTCCACAGTGTTTTTACACGCTAATTACATGCACACACACTCCACCTCCACCTTATTTATACCGTAGTTAACTAACTTGTCTCGTCTGCCCGCCTTTCCACCCGGTTCAAGAAAATGGTTAGGTCGCCCTTGAGCAGCCCCGCTTGTTTCCAATTCCATCCTTCCTCCACGAATTGTCGAAGCACATGTGGAATAGATGGGGAAGCACCCTCAAAAACGATGGTATTGCGATGCTTCCAAATCTCCCACATTGCTAAGACACGAAAGGCATTGAGCATTCTCTTGAGAGTCTCATTTGAGTTTTGTGCCGCGCACCAACCAGCAAGCGTGTCCGTCATCGTTGGTATCCACCCGGGCTTGTCCATGGCCTGAAAGATCGCAGCCCAAACCTGCCTGGTAAAGCCACACCGAATGAAAAGATGATCAATGCTCTCCTCCTCCTGGCCGCATAACGGGCAACTGTCTTGGTGGTCTAGTCCTCTCCTCGCCAGCCAGTCCGAGGCCCAGCATCTGTTCTGGGTGGCCAGCCATAAAAAGAATCGGCAACGTAGCGGTGCCCTAGCTTTTCATGTAAAGTCAATTGTTTGATCCACCTCTCTTCCCCAGAACTTTGCCGCGTAAGCTGATCGCGTTGAGTATATGCCGTTTGTCTCCCAGCACCAGACCACACCATCATGTCTCGTTTCATCCAGCGTTATGCCAGCAACCCTATTCCACAATGCGAAGTACTCCTGCAGTGCCTCGGGGCTGAGCTCAGGGTTCACATCTCTCATCCAGGCATTGTCATGCAATGCAGTGGCAACCGAGCAGGTTTTCCTCGTTCGGGGCCTCACACGGGCATAGATGTTGGGGGCGATATCAGCAACACAGAAACCATCAATCCATCGATCTTCCCAAAACCTTATGCTCTGGCCACTGCCCACAGTTGGCCTCATCGCCGAGAGAGCAATCTGACGTGCGACGTTTGGGACTTGGATTTGGAATTCAGCCCAGGGCCGGTCCTTGTCGAATTGCTGCAGCCATGACCATCGTGCTTGCAAGGCAATATTCAGCCATTGTAGATTGGGGATGCCAAGTCCCCCTGCCCACTTAGGCGAACAAACCTTTTCCCACGCAGCAGCGCAGCTTCCGCCATGCACAGATGTATCTGCAGCCCATAGAAAGCCACGGCAGATTTTGTTCAACGCAGCGATTGTTTTCTTTGGTAAATCAAGAGCCAGCATTGCGTGCAGCGGCATTGCGCAGAGGACCGATTGTATCAGCAGTAATCTTCCACTCTTGGGCATCTTAGAGGCCTTCCACTTCGGCAACGCACCCGCTAGTTGATCCACAAGATAAGACAGCTGTACTGCGGACTGCTTCCTGAGGGTGAGGGGCAGCCCCAAGTACTTGCAAGGGAAGGATCCACTAGGGCAGCCAAAGGTCTGTTCCACCATTTCCATCATTTCAGTCGAGCATCTGATCGGGAATGCTGCAGATTTTGCAAGGTTTAACTTGAGCCCCGAGGCTTCTCCAAAAGTTTGAAGTAGCATCGCACAGGTGTGCAAATCAAGCTCATTTGGTTTGGTGAAGAAAATCACGTCATCGGCGAACATTGAGAGTCGATGCTTCATTCCTGACCGCGCTAGGGGAGCTAGAATGCCCCTCGCAGCCGCAAGCTTGAACATGTGATGCAACAGCTCCATGATCATGATAAAAAGCATAGGAGATATTGGGTCGCCCTGCCTCAGTCCGATCTGATTTGAAATTGGTCTTCCTGGCGTCCCATTTACCATGATTCTAGTGGACGAAGTCGCAAGCAGCCCACATATCCAGTCCACCCAACGAGCGCCAAAACCCATGGCAGTAAGTACTTCCACCAAGAATGGCCATTGCACCGAATCGAAAGCTTTGGAGATATCCAGTTTGAGCATAACTGCTAGTATGGATGTATAAAAGTAAGGTTATTAATACTGTTACCCTGTAATCTTAAAATGTTGATCCAAAACCCAGGGGGAAGTTCCTTGCTATGAACTACTGTTTTTTGTGATATATTCTTAAGGAAAATATAGCAATATTAGACCCCAAAAAAAAAACAGAAACTGGGAACCAATCCATGCAGGTAAAAGTAAAAAGATTGAAATAACAGTAATGATGCATCAGCTTTGCTTGTTTCATAATGGCTATTAAAAAAGGTGAATTACAATATAGGTTTTTTCATTTCTTTTAATAATGCGGTTGTATGCATTCTCAAAGCTCGTTAGTGCTGTTGTATCGGTGCAAAGGTCGAGTGCAATTGGTATATTTTCGATATTAGTATATTTCCCTTTGTCCGAGAAAAGCCGAAGCTTGGCAGTAGGAAAATTCTGTTCCATGCTCATTGCGGGGAATACTATTGTTTTTTTTAACATACCAAACTTTGTTCCTCAAATAATAGCCATGTCGTTTACAGTCTGGGGTAGAATAAAGTCAGGGGCATCCCCCTCCCAATATTCTAAAGCATTTAAACTAAAGCAATGCTTAGCTAAACCATCTGCCACTAGATTTGCTTCCCTGTAGCAGTGGACAAAAGTAATATCAGAAAACTCCAAGGCTAAGATAATGGCTTCTGTAATGATCGGAGTATCAGGACCCATATATGCTTCCGGATGAGCAAATACCTCCAAAGCGTTCATCTATCGGATTCCATGATAATCTTGGTACATCTGATATTAGACGCTAGCATTATTCCACTCCGAATGACCTTGATTTCTGCAGCTACTGCGGATGATATGTGTGGAAATATCAGTGGCGAAAAATCAAATTGGGAGGACCAAACGTTGCTAAACCTTGTTTGGGATGGCCAGATCATTAAAATGCATTGTTTTAAGAGCAAAAATATCAATATTTACACTTAGTATTAGTCCTAAACAGTGACAATGTTTGGGGGGGGGGGGGGGGGGGTCCTCCTGTCTCCGCCACTGGTAATATCCAAGGTGCCGCTGCAATAAAGTTGCCGTCCTCATCCCTGGCTACAGCTCCGCAAGCTCCTAACATTCTTTCAGCATGAAATGATGTGTCCATGTTGATCTTAACAGTCCCTTGGTTTGGTTTCTTCCACATATGATTATCCTTCCGGCAAGGGTGTTTCGGCGTACAACTGCGGGGAATACTATTGTTTACGCATACAAAATGTCCACGCAGGAGATAGCGGGCCGGCCGATGTATACAGTGTGGTTTTATTCCGTTTCCTTTTTCTTTTCTTGTTCTGTATTTTTCTTTGTTGGTCTTACCCCTTCATATTTTTCCTCCCCTTTTCCCATTTCTTTTCATTTTTCCATTTTAACTCACGTACATTTTTAATAAAAATGTCTTAAATTCATGAACAATTTTTCAAAGCTATGAGTTTTCAAAATTAGTGATAATTTTTTTAAATCCATGAATATTTTTTAATTAGCCATCATTTTTATGTTATTGGGTATTTTTTAAATTCCTAAATATTTTTCTAAGTCATGAATTTTTTTTTCAATTTCTATAAAAAAATTAAATCCATCTACATTATTTTAAATTATTAACATTTTTTCAAATTCATGAAGGTATTGAGAAGTTTTTAAAATTCAAATATCTGTAAAAAAACTGTTTTTTAAATTATTTTCACGAATTTTGCAAGTCTGACAGAAATAAATGGTTACCCGATAGAGGGAAAATATGGACGCAGCTAGGCAAATCTTTCGAGGGGAATGCAGCTTCCCCTAAAAAAATAGAAGGGAACGTAGCGAGGCAATTTTGTTGGAATTCCCTATTTGCCGCTCGTTGCGTCAAAATGTCGATGCAACGTACAGAGCTACAAAAGCTAAAAAGCAAGTTCTACAGGACGGCGGTTCGACCCGCAATGTTGTATGCCGCTGAGTGCTGGCCGACTAAAAGGCGACATGTTCAACAGTTAGGTGTCGAGAAGATGCATATGTTAAGATGGATGTGTGGCCACACGGGGAAGGATCGAGTCCGGAATGATGATATACGAGATAGAATTGGGGTAGCACCAATTGGAAAAAAGCTTGTCCAACATCGTCTGAGATGATTTGGGCATATTCAGCGCATGCCTCCAGAAGCTCCAGTGCATAGCGAACGGCTAAAGCGTGCGGAGAATGCCAAGAGAGGGCGGGGTAGACCGAATTTGACTTGGAAGGAGTCTGTTAAGAGAGACCTGAAGGATTGGAGTATCACCAAAGAGCTAGCTATGGACAGGGATGCGTGGAAGCTTATCCATGTGCCAGAGACATGAGTTGGTTGCGAAATCTTATGGGTTTCACCTCTAACCTACTCCAACTTGTTTTGGACTAAATGCTTTGTTGTTGTTGTTGCATGAAGGTTTTATGAATTCATGAACATTTTTAAAATTCATAAATATTTTCTAAGAAATCAGGTTGTTTGAATTTCACGAACTTTTCAAATCTGGAAAATAAAACGGTTACCTGAGCGAGGGGAACTACGGACGCGGCGAGGTAATTGGGCCGCACCCCACGCAGCCCCATATTGTCAATGAGAAAGCGAGAGGCCCATTTTGTCCAGCCCAACTGATTGGTACTTCGGGAGAGTCCCAATCCGCAAACCCTTGACCACTGACTGGCCGCCGGCCCCTTTCCTCTCCGCCCTTCTCCTCTACGGCGATCGCCCGGCCGCCCAGCTGCTCACCGCCAGCGCTCTCGGTAAGGCCAAATCCTCCTCGGCACAGCCCCGTCTGAATCTATCGTCGATTTGGTGCCCTCGATTGCTCACCCACGGCATCTACTTACCACAGCCGACGGCGATGTCGTCTTCGGAGCCGCGCCCGCGCCCCGCCGCCTCCTTCTCCGGCGACCTGCCCGAGGACGCGCTGTACGAGGTCCTCCTCCGCATCCCGGCCAAGGAGCTCTGCCGCCTCCGCGCCGTCTGCCCGGCCTGGCGCGCCCTCACCTCCGACCCGCCCTTCGTCGCGGCACACATGTCCCGACACCGCACGGCGCCCCCGCTCCTCGCCATTGCCTACCGCGACGGCAGTGAGGTCAACGGCGTTGCGATTTCGGATCTGTCGGGCAACGTCGTGAGGCGGATTCCAGTCACCGGGTATGAGATTGTTACGGTGAACGAGTCGGGTGATGCCGTTGGCCGGATCTCAAGCAAGGACGAGCATGATAGCATCTGTGTCGTGCGCAGCCGGCTAGACCTCGTGTGTTTCCACTGGAATGTGTACTCTAGGACCTTCTGGGTGCTGAACCCGGTCACTGGAGCTGCTCTCGACTTACCGATGGGCCACTCAAAGGAATTGGAGCATGAGCTGGAGGTACAGGGAAGGAAATGGGGCTGCCATGTCGAGTGGTGCGCTTTTGGGAAGGTCTCCTCTACCAGAGAGTACAAGGCGCTCCGCATCTGCAGCATTCTAGACCGGCAGGTATGTGAGGTTATCACCTTTGATGACACCAACCATGGAAGCTGGAGGAGAAAGCAGGACCCTCCGTCCCGTATCTGTACCGGTCGCCAGATGAGATGTGTGGTCATCGATGGGGTGGTCTACTTCTTGATGGATTTTCACTACACTTACTTTGAAACCGGGGTTATAACCATTGAGCCTGGTAGCATAGCTTCGTTCAACCTCGAGACGGAGGAGTGGGGTGTTCTACCTGGTCCAGAACAGGTGAAGAGGTTTGTGCAAGAGAACAAGAAATACAGTTACTCACAACTTGAGCTGCAGTTATCATTGGCTGAGTTGAACGGCTGCTTAGTTGTGGTTCATAATATTCATAAGGTATCTATGGACTTGTGGTTTTTGACAGATTTTGAGAAAGGTATCTGGGTCAAGAAATACAGCTTGCCTTCACATGTTGCTAGGCTTTTTTGGTATCCTTTTCTCATGTTAGATGATGGGAGAATTTTCTTCAGTGGGATGGATGGTCTGGAAGGTCTATTAACTGGTGGAAAGGAAGGAGAGGGATTCCTGCAAAGTTATGATCCAAGGAATGACACTTATGCTGATGAACTAGAACTAAGAGATCCCAGATCAATTGGCATTTACACAGGAAGCGTGCTGAGTTTATAGCGTAGCTGTCACTGATGAGGTGAATGATACATCGTACTGGCTGTTCACCTTATGTTCTAAGTGTGAACAATTAGTGAGACAATGTTCTGATGCATGCATCTTTGAAAAAGTACCTTTGTGCCTGCCTTCAAAGTATATTATGTTAATCTCCAATACATTTTGCATGAGAAGGTTTTCATTTTTTGTTCGTTCCATTTTGTATGGCAATTTCAGGAGTTTGGTCAATGAGTTACTACATACCTATGGCCAGTTTGTAACAAACAAGCTTTTGAATGTGGTGTTTCAAACTATAATATGCTGCTCCCAGTGCAACATATGGGTTCGGTACAGGATGCATAATTTGTTGCTTTCTTGGAACAGATAATCATTTGCTAGCACAGTTATGTTCCCCTCGAATGTTCAGTGCTACCTGGTGTGCATTGGTGTCACTGAGTTACATTTTTTGTTACTCTGTTTTTCTTCCGCCTTGTGGTTGCTTTCCTTTTGTCACCATTTCTTTTTACTGTATTTTGTGCTTGTAGTCCGCTCAAGTTTTGAACGGACAAAAATTTAGCGAATTCATGATGAATCTTTTCACTACTCTTAGCTTGGGAACCCAGGACACTGTCTTCTGTGGGCGGCTCATACCGAGTGAATAATTGAAAAGTGGTTCAGGTAAATCTCTGGCTATGGTAATTTACAGGCTCTCTTCTCCATCGCTTCCATGTAAAATGCAGAGGATGCCAGGGAGCTCTTCTGCGGCAAACAGATAAGCTAAGCTATTTTGGAGTCATGCATGACGATCGCAAGCCTGGCCACAAACCGGCTCGACTCGGACTGAACACGACCACGGCCACGCACCGGCGTCCGGACACGCTGGTGACCACGGACACACACCCGTCGCGGTTTATTTTCTAACAAACCCGTACCCTTTTGTGGCAACAGAACACTCCTTGATAGCTCCGCAACGTTTTGCAGCTCGGCTTGGGGAGCGCAGTGGAGACGCTGTGCGGGCAGGCGTACAGCGCCAACAAGTTGGACATGCTGGGCATCCACATGCAAAGTTCCACCGTGCTGCTCATGGCCACCGGCGTCCCGATCACCGTCCTCTAATGTTCTCCCGCCCCATCCTCATCCTCCTAGGCGAGTCCCCCAAGATCGCCCGCCGCGCGGCCATCTATGTGTACGGCCTCATCCCGGAGATCTTCACCTACGCCACCAACTTCCCCATCCAGAAATTCTTGCAGGCGCAGAGCATCATAGCGCCAAGCGCCTACTCCTTCCGTTCCGAATTACTTGTCGCGGGTATAGATGTATCTAGATGTATTTTAGTTCTAGGTACATCCATTTCTGCGACGAGTAATTTGGAACGGAGGGAGTACATCTCAGCAGCCACGCTCATCGTCCACCTCGTCCTCAGCTACCTCGTCGTCTACAAGTTCGGGCTGGGCCTTCTGGGCGCCTCGTTCATGCTCAGCGTCAGCTGGTGGATCACCGTCATTGGGCAGTTCGTCTACATCATCACGAGCAGCCGGTGCCGCTGCCGCCTCACGTGGACTGGATTCTCCCTGCAGGCATTCTCCGGTCTGCCTGAATTTTTGAAGCTGTCCATTGCCTCTGCTGTCATGCTCTGCCTTGGGACTTGGTACTTTTAGATACTCGTGCTCATTGCTGGCATCCTCAAGGACCCTGAACTGGCCCTCGCATCGCTCGCTGTTTGGTAACTGATTTTAGTGAAACTTGTCTTTAATAACTGTACATAAATTGATTGTCGCCATTGTTCAGAACTTCAAATGATGACCCAATTAATCATTCTGTTGTGTTTGTGTGTGTTTGCACTTTGCAGCATGACCATTTCAGAATGGGTGCTCATGATTCCACTTGGATTCTACGCAGCAACCAGGTAAATAAGTTGCTATTTCTATAGCTTTCACTTGCATTAATTTGTAGCAGTTGAAATAAACTAGATTCTTACATGTTTAACGAGCAATGCATGTGAGGGTGAGCAATGAGCTTGGCGCGGGCAACCCCAAGTCAGCGGCGTTCTCAGTTGTGGTGGTGACGATGTTGTCATTCGTCCTGTCAGTTATAATCTCGGTAGTCATCCTGCTCTGCAATGATTACATCAGCTACATTTACACTGACGGCGAAAATGTGGCAGCGGCCGTGTCCAAGATGACCCCACTCCTGGCACTCACTATAATCCTCAATGGCACCCAACCAGTGCTATCAGGTATACTAGAACATAAAGAGAGAGTCCAAAGTTTGTGGCTGTTTGGGGTTGTATTTTTTGTATGCTCATTGGTAATTTGCTACTCCCTCCATCCCATTTTAGTTGTCGCGCAAACGGATGTATCTAGCACTAAAATACGCGTAGATACATTCATTTTGAAGACAAATAACATTGGACGGATGGAGTAGTATTTAGTCCTCACTTAAGCTAAATACCAGTGGCCTCACAAAATTCACAACTTTTCCAAATAGGCCTTTAGACACTGAACATAAGCCTTTTGTCACTCTTCAGCTTTAAGCTAAAGAGCTCTCAACTTTAGACAAAAGCAACCAAAGAATTTGATTCATTTATTATGGGCACACAATGATGTAGATGATATAAGCAGGGGTAGCCGTGGGCTGTGGTTGGCAAGCGTTTGTCGCCTATGTCAACATCGGCTGCTACTATGCCGTGGGCATCCCCCTTGGTTTCCTCCTCGGCTTCTACTTCGACCTCGGTGCAGTGGTAAGGCACCTGTGCATTGTTCTGGATAACTTTAGCTTGATCAATCATGCATTTCTTACTTATAACAAAGTGGATGACACAAAATGTAGGGCATATGGAGTGGTATGATTGGAGGTACATTGATGCAGACTATGATCCTAGTGTGGGTTACCTTGAGGGCAGACTGGAACAAAGAGGTAAACATGGGATTCCCCTCGATTGTAATAGACATCATGACCTACAAGGCCACAATGAATTTCTCTAAGCTCTGGCTAGATAGATTGTCTTGAAGACCATGATATTCTATGGATACAAATTTGAACCAATATTAAGAGAAAATCAATTATTAAATTACACACTACGAAGTTAAACACCCCCAGAATACTAATACGCCATACTCACATTATGTTCCTTGTCAAGGGCATGCCATTATCATCTACCACTATAGATAGTTACCTAGCTAACTAAGAGAAACATATTGCCTTCTCGTATGATTGTAGGTCGCTGATGCTATGAAAAGATTGCAGAGGTGGGAAGACAAGACACCTCTATTGGTAGGGCAAGAATGACAAACATCCTATGGTTGACTTGTCTACATGATCAACAGAGACGGGGTTTGTTAGCAAGTCGATCTCCCTGAAATGTGTAAAATGTGTTGTCAGAGGGATGACCACGAGACATAGAGGAAACCAGAAGACAAATTGCCGACACCCTATCGGAGGGGGACTCATTTTATTTGTCATCAAAATCACCACCAAGCTCCTTCTCGACGAGGTGTAGTAGTTCACCCCTTGGCTATGGGTTTACAGTAGTATCTATGTAGTCACCTATTTCATTTGTGCTTCAATGTCAAGATAGGTTTTGAACATGATTATGATTATCTATGCAATTCTTCTGGTGGATGTTTTCTTATGAGTTAAATTAGTCAATATGTTGTTGTTATGACGAATGCAATATTAATTCATGCAGGCATAGGATCTTCTTTCTATTAGTCTATTGGTTACCTCAAGCCGGATTGGATCCTTGTAGTACTATGCCTTTTTTCCTTAGAGACCCTAGATTTCTTGAACCATGGGAAGTATGGAGCTGTCAAGGGACGTCTTGCAAGTCCTTAGCATCTCAATTAGTTCTTGTTTGCCGGATCAAATAATGTGAGGATTAGCAACACAAAACTACTACCGAAAAGGGAGAAAGGCGAAGACAATATCCTACATACAAATGCACTTCGAAGCCCAACAAGATAGTAAAGCTACAACTTAATAATGCAACTCATGTAGGGAGATAGGAGTAACTTATTAAATAACTATCTGGAAGGTCACGTAATCTAGCTCAATACTACGAGACTTGTCGTCAACAAGCATGTCATCTTACTTCTCATTGTCTAGAAGTGCATATGCTCTGTAGCAAATTGGCATGCACGCTTCTTGTTTTGTGCTTTTCCTCTTCGAGTTGACTATATGTACAGCTCAAGCAAAGGCCTAGGTATTCAATAGTTGTAAGACCAATGCTCTGTTGGGGAACGTAGTAATTCAAAAAAATTCCTACTATTAGAGTTGTGTCGAATATTGTGTACAAGGTAGGTTACAGTTGGACTAGAAATTGTATTGTGTTTATATAGGATGTGGAGTTGTGTCCTAGTAGGACACTTGTATCCTAGGTCTCTCATATATATAGTGGGGGTAGACACACGATGTAACCTATGCCAACATAATAGCACCGGAACGTAGGGGAAGCCGGCGGCTTGTGCCGGCGTCCAGGGCGATTGGGTGCAGTATTGTGACGGTGTCACGGGAAGGAGCGCCCGTAGTGGGATGTAGCCATATTGGTGAACCTCGTTAACAAATCTCGGTGTCGTGCTCGTGTGATTGCTTGGTCCTCGGATGATCAACGGTGCCCTCGAATCTATTCTAACAAGTGGTATCAGAGATAGGTTGATCGGAAGCCAGTTGTGTTGATCTAGAGGAAAACACATGGAGATTGTCGATGAGACTTTACAAGATGCAACACATTCGATTGGAGACGTGGCAGCGGAAGTTGTCGTGTTGGCCGATCGACGAGGTTGCTTGGAGCGGAAGGTTTCTTGAAGGAAGCATGTATCGTGTTTGATAAAAGCAATGGGAAGAGCTATCGTGGTGATCTCGGCGAGTTGCGGCAAGGGCGGCGGCGGAACATGCAGGCAGTGGAGTCTTATCGGCTCGGTATGCGCTGTGCAACCGTGCGCCCAGGAAGCCCAGGCGGGCCTGCGTGGTCGAGATGTGGGCTAGACCATGGTTCAGCGCTGGCAGGCCAAGGCGAGTTGGAACTAGAGGGCTACCTACGAGTTTTGTTTGAAGACAAAAAGAGGACCGAGTCCTCGTACGACACAAGGCAGCAGATCGAGTCGGGAATAAACATATCCATCGGTTGTGTGCATCCATCTGAAAGCAGAGACAGGAGAAAGCAATTAGCTAGCATTCGAAGTTGTGCCTAGGATCTACGTGAAAGACCAAGTTTGGTTGGATTTTGCTACTAGTACATGGGGGTGTACCTCATCAGGTTTTGCTCGTGTACTTGCGCATTTCAGTGGAAGCTCGGTTATTTTTTCACATCGTTAGTCATACGAAGAATCATGACATCATCGGGCATCAGGTTTGAGGTGGAGGAGTTCACGAAACTGAAAACCTTGGGTTATGACAGACAAGGGTGAAAGATTTGTTGGCACAACAGGAATGCTTGAAGGCGTTGCAGGAAGTCATGTCAGCGGTGATGGAATTATCATGTGATGGATGGAAATTTGCGGAAGACGATTTGAGAGCCTGGAGTGTGTCATGTAGCCGGACAAGTTTGGCAGGGTCGGGCTGGACAGTCTAACAAGATCAATGCAAGTCAGTTGGTACAAAATACGATGGTGGGATCAGCGACGACGACATAGGAGCGTGATGCTGATGATGACCGACTTCTGGGCGTGGAAACACGTGACGCAGGCCCGAGGGCTTGTGTGGCTTCGACAAGGCTATGGCGCGGGATTGATTCAAGGTGGTGTATACACGGAGCTTGAAGTCGATGAGGCGCAGGGGTGGACTGATCATCTACTGTGCAGTCATGTTGAATGTGGAGCTGGAGTCTGACGGAAGACTTCACTTGGTGCTGATTGAGGGGCTACGGCGTAAGACGATAGAGAGTCGAAGCCTATTTCAGCGGGAAAAGCGAGTGACACGCAGTTCGGACTGGAGCCCAGTGGTCTGATGGAAGCGTGAAACTCGTCATCGGTCGGTGATGATCGGTGGTACCCTGCAGTGGGGGTTGAGTAGTGTGGGTTCGCGACCCTTGAGACTCGACCGGGACAGCGGAGGCTCGACGCGTTAATAGCGGCGAGGTGTGCGGTATGCACGGGACATGGAGACGGGCCAGGGCTCTGGTGGTCATACATGTGGTGGGACGACTGCGAATTTGACTCGGGATGACTACAAGCAACGATCAGTGATCAGTGTGTGATGGCATTGGACTGATACTCTGGAAGTTGGGAGCACAAACTAGAGTGACAAGGAACTTAATTTTGCTCGGGTGTTGACTGTGGTCAAGAAAGGAAGGGACTACAAGTTGCAGGTGGGAGTCATATGGAGTCTTTGGAGTAGTAGCGGTGCTCATGGGATAAGCTCAAGTCCAATGTACATGAAAGTTTGACACATGGACGAATTCAAGGTGCTGGGGAATATTCGCCAAGGTGGAGTTTGTTAGAGTTGTGTCGAATATTGTGTACAAGGTAGGTTACAGTTGGACTAGGAGTTGTATTGTGTTTATATAGGATGTGGAGTTGTGTCCTAGTAGGACACTTGTATCCTAGGCCTCTCATATATAGTGGAGGTAGACACACGATGTAACCTATGCCAATATAATAGCACCGGAACGTAGGGGAAGCCGGTGACTTGTACCAACGTCCAGGGCGACTGGGTGCGGTATTGTGACGGTGTCACGGGGAGGAGCGCCCGTAGTCAAGCCCCGGGGATGTAGCCATACTGGTGAACCTCGTTAACAAATCTCGATGTCGTGCTCGTGTGATTGCTTGGTCCTTGGATGATCAACGGTGGCCTCGGATTTATTCTAACACCTACGATCACGCAAGATCTATCTTGGAGATGCATAGCAACGAGATGGGAGAGTGTGTCCACGTACCCTCGTAGATCGAAAGCGGAAGCATTTAGTAACGCGGTTGATGTAGTCGAACGTCTTCACGATCCAACTGATCCAAATACCCACTACTAGGGAAAAGCCTAGCAGCAGCACGAGTTCTAGGTATATCAGTAGCGCGTGAGGCGACGCTACAGCTAACTCGTAGCAGCAGCGTGTGCGTGACCATGCTACTGATATACAAGTGTAGCAGCAGCATTCTTACCGGGAGCTCGTACTGCTAATAGCTATAGCGCGGTTCTCCAGTGCGCGCTACTGCTACTATCGCGCTGCTGCTAACTTTTCTCCACTCGCTACTGCCAATTTTAGTAGTTTTTTGTTTTTTTTTCTGCATATTTGTTTTGTATTTGAACAGGCTTTATAGAAGAATCTTTAGCACATACAAATATCATCATGATACACATACAAATGCCTGCGAGACCACAAATGTAATCATAGCATATACATACAAATAGTCTCATCATAATCATCATCCAACACAAACTGGTATCTTGTCATCATCTCGAAAATAGCGATACATGTAAGTCTCGAATACTTGCAACTACAACGTCGTACATCTAAACAAAGGTATACGCGAGAAGAGCTATCACTATGAGTGAGAGCAGAACTATGCAGTACATGAGGTGGCGGTTACAAGTCCTCTCTCGCGCTAGCGTGAACCTCAAGTAACTAGCTTCTCCTTCTTGTCTGCTTTTGAAGCCTTTATGACTGGCGCCCGAGAACCCATTCACTTGCGCCTGACACTCATGCCACTCGTTGTACACCCCCGGAACCTTCCCTTTGTACACGACATAGCACTTCCATCTCGCCATCAAGAAACTAGGTACCTGTTAGAGATGCATCTTCATGAAGAGGATATACAATCATATGCAACAAAATATACAAGAGCAACACGAAAAAGAAAGGGTTAGCAACTAGATGCAACATACATCACGCAAACTAATTAACTAGAGGTACACATGTCATCTTACGCAAACTAACAAAGTAGCGTTACGTAAGTTCGGCAGGGACCGTGGACATCACAAAGTTTCATCGGTACAAAAAGTATACAAGTTGAACCAACACATATCATCATCATCGGCATCATAAATCACTAGAAGTTCCATCCTTCCATATCATCGAGGATGGACCCTAGCTTCTTGAACGGCGTGAGGTCTAGACATTGCATGCCTATGCGAGTTCGGACGTCAGCTCGTGATATAGGGCCGTGGTGGAACATCCCCTTCTCATCGATGACTTCTTTCATGATGATCGTCGCAATGTCCCTTTGGATGCGAAAGAAGTCATCTCTAAGTTTATAATCCGCTTCTCCATGAGATTCTAGCCACTTGTGGATATGATCATCATTTCTGCTTCTCATGCGAAGCTTTTGGTGATCCGTGTTGAATAGAATCATGAGATGGACGATGTAGAATCCATCCTTCTTGCTTGGTTTTGGGACATGGATGCAGGAGAAGTTAGTTTTATGTGCGAAACCCATCTTCTTGTTCCTTTGTTTCCTGATCTACATGTGGCCACCTCTAATGCTGAAGCCTTGGAGAGCATCATCTAGAATATTCATTATGTGGGTGTAGTCATTTTTCTTGTAGTCTCTGGAAGGGTCAAAATACACGGCGTGGGAGACTTGCGGGTAAATAACGATAAGGACGGCGCGCCCGTTGCTGCGGGGAAAAGACACCTCAAATTATTCTCCATATGAGCGAGAAGGAATGATTGAAATGTACAAAAGGGTTGTCCGAAACTGACTTACTTTGGATGATAAGGCACGAGGACAATTTCGTGGTCCTTATTTTGTACCATGAAGTTTTGGAGGTAGTCCCTAGCAGTTTCACGCTCATAGTCGCTGAGACTCAAGAAAGACTCGTGCATGTAGTATGGATCCGCCACACAGATTTGCGAGACTTCTTCACTCTTCATGATGGAGCTCATATGTAGCGCAAGAAGGCGGACGATTGTAAAATCGAGCCGCCTTGTCAGAAACATCTCAAAGATATGGTCAAACCGTAGGAAGAACACCTCCGCGGGCCGTGTGTCGATGTAGCACTTCCCCTCAGGCACACGAGCCGCGTATGTCGGATATCCTGGATCCTTTGAGGCTAGTAGGCTTTTCTCAGTCGACAGCACATGGCTGTGCAGTCTCCTGAGATCCCCTGATAGTGCCTCCAGCGGTTTCAGCGGTAGAATCGGCTCGCTCGTGAGATGGAACATGGCCGCACCTTTCACGGGTACACGCTCTTCAGAATCTATCGTCTGGCTATTATGTGCTCTGGCTTGTTTGGAGGCAATTATCTTCCCCAATCTCTTCCTCTCCTTTTTCTTAGGCACACCTTCCAGACCCTTCCTTAACCCCTGCCCCAGGGTTCCCGGGCTAAGCACTGTACGACCCCCGGCTAGTTGAGCTGTGTTGAGGCGGCATCTTCAGGCATGTCTTGTGAGGAATTCATGAAGAGAGACTTTTTGCAATCCTTCCAACGACCTTCCTGCCTGGGCATATCATCCATATCCTCATTAGCATGCTGATAGCCCGATTCAATATCATGGAGTTCAATATCATCCCCTTTTCCACGTCCCCAGGATTGGCTGGTTGTGGAATGTTGGTTTCAAGGGGTTCAATATCATCCCCTTTTCCACGTCCACCTTCTGGCCTTCGATCAAGTAGAGTATGGTGCACGGGGTTTCTTCGCCCTGCAAACACATACGTCCGTGGCGTAAAACATCCGGAAGGCAACGAAAATGGAATATTCTATATATATGTTGGTGCGACATGTAATTACTGTGACGACGTCGAGCTCAGCCAAAGACGAAGGCCCACCTAGCACGCAGAGACGGAGGACGGGATGCTATGAGCGGGAGCGACTGCGAGAGGAGGCCCAGTTGCGTGAGGAAGTGATGGTGCGGTGTTGTTGTTGTTCATGGAGTTGCTCCCGACGAAACTAGGCATCGGGAAATCATGTACCGTCTTGTCTGGATTTTCCTTCGTCCAGTTGATGATAGCTGGAACCAAGTTAGTAGCAAAATCATTTCTGCAGGCAGTTACAGTTGCATTGACTGCCTGCTGTAGCAACTCATTTTTCTCTTCGGCTATTTTTTCCACATCCTCACCTGCTTTTTTCTCGACCGCAAGCTTCACCTTCGCGTCTATGTCCGCCTGACAAACTTGTTTTTCTGCTTCTTGGCCTCCGGGCCCTCCTTGTAAAACACCTTCCACGTGGCACCGTCTCCAGCGCCGTGCACATGACCATATTGCGGCCGCTGGCCCAAAGGGAGTCCCTTAAGTTAGTTCAAGGCCCGGTTGAGAGGGGTGTCCCACTTGGGCCTCATCGGAGAAGTAGGGCTTTCGGCTGCAAGCTGGTGTTGCTTCTCCTGCAGAAGCAACATGAACCGTTTAGGAATGTGTAATCGACTAGATATGGAGCTAAATGTAAGGTGCTAAAAGAATAATTACCAGTAGTCTAATCAATTTCCTCGTGATCTGGTCCGTGTAAAAAACATTTTTTCCTTGTCCCACTTGTAGCGGGCCCTGATGAAGTCATGCTCCAAGGGGTTGGTGAACTTCGCAAAGGGGTCTGGGAGACCCGCGGCTTCACGTTCTGCGTCCTCCTTATCCCATATGGGCCTTTTACCGAGGTAGCCACGGCTTCCGAGGCGATGCTTCCCCGTGTTCCTTTGTTGAAGGCTCTTAAATTTCGCAGCCTTAGCCTTGGCTGCCTCGGTAGCGCAAGTGTCCTTGAACTTTTCGAACTCCTCTTCCATAAGTGTCGGATTTCCCCCTAGAATCTTGGACAGGGGTTCCTCAGCCTCAATAGCTCGTTTCACCCTCCCTTTCCAGGAGGCCAAATCATTGCTGAACATGCCCATGGCGTGATTGTTAATCTTTTTCATCTTCGGATCATCCCACGGTTGTTCTATGTTATCATCCCGATCGGGGAACTTGAATCTCTTGTGCAACTTCGTTAGGAGCAACTGTGTCAAATGTTCTTTACTCCTTAAGTCATCGTCGTTGATGGTCGCGCATTCCCGTAGGATGCATCCTACTTGGTTCCCATAGCACTTGTGAGGTTCTTCCGGCTCTAATGGATCAAACTTGCCAAGTGCCATCTTTGTGATCACTAGTCGTCCAATCCCTAGCTTGTTAGGTTTTCGTATCCTCTGCTTCTTATGCTTCTTATTTTCGGTAACGGCATCGGCGCCGGTACCTTCCCCACTGGTATCTTCCCTGCCGGTACCTTCCCCGGCGGTCTCGGCGCCTCCATCGGTGCCGGCACCATCGATGTCGATGTGGGCGTCAGTACCATCATCGAGGCCGACCTGCAAACCTTGCTTAGTAGTCAAATAGTCGAGGTACTCTTATTCACCCTCATAATCCATCTCGTCTGCATCTTGGTCAGAAGGCCCAGTTTCTTCGTTGGTCGACATGTTTCTTATGATTAAGTCTCCTCATTTATTTCTAAAAGTATGAAAAAAAAATGAGAAATGACATAAAAAAGAAATCTATGTGCCAGCACTCGATATGCCTACTATCTAGCACAAATCATGCCAAAATTCACGGAAAATTTTGGCATGACCTTTGCTAAAAAATGGACATATCGAGCGCGTGAAATTCACCGGAACGGAAATGAATCAACATTCCGGTGTAACATAAGCCACTCGGATCGTTTACCAAAATTGAACCAAAACATCACATGTCCAAATGACATGTCCAAATTCCAAACATGACATGTCCAAAACATGACATGTCCACATATCACATGTCCAGTTAAAATTTGCATATAAATTCAGCCTACCTAAATTCACCCTACCTAAATTCATAACTAAATAAATAATCTAATTCACCTAGCTAAATTTATAACTAAATAAATAACCTAATTAACCTAATTAACCCTAGCTAGCAGAGAGAGAGAGGGGGGGGGGGTTACAGAGGGTGCAGGGGCGAGGAGGCAGGCCCGACGACGGCCGAGGTTGGGAGGGGAGGAAGCAGATGAGGGAGGTGTGGCACTTCGGGGTTGGGGGTGAGGGCCGGGTCGGGGGCGAGCGCTGGGGTCGGGGGCGAGCGCTAGGGTCGGGGGCGAGCGCCGAGGCGCAGCGGTGCGACGGGGGAAGAGAGAGTGGGGATTTGGGGGGAAAAGAGGTGGGATGAAGCAGAGAGAGGGAGGATTTTGGGTTAAGTGGACGTAGCAGCAGCGCGTATATAACAAACGCGCTACTACTAAAACAGGTAGCTATAGCGGTTTTTAAGGAAAACGCTACTGCTACCTTGACTAGCTGTAGCTCTTTTTCAGTAAACCGCTACTACTATAACCAGTTTTCCTTTTTCCCTTTCTTTTATTTTCTCTCACTTTTTTTCCAAGAGCAGTGAACGAAGGGAAGGCGATATATATTGCATCATTTGACGGTTAAATATGTATACAAAATAGGAACATATATATTACATCATTGGACCCATGCATAATAATGGCTAAGTGTGTATACAAAATAGGAACACACACACACACATATATATATATATATATTACATCATTTGACCGATAACATACGGTTCCTCAGTGTTGATGTTTTCATTTTTGAGTCAGCTTCTTTCTCTTCTTGTTCGTTGAAGAATAATTGAGCCCCTCATTGTGACTTTGCCTTTTCCATGGAGTATGATTTTTCTTAGGTAATGTAGCATTGATTCTTCTTTTGATGTATACTTCATCATCATCGTCATCTTCCCTCATTGGGTTGCCGTACTGATCGTAGTCTTCCTCGTTGGCGACTCCATCCATTCCAATGATGTTCCTTTTGCCTCTCCTCACGACAACACGGCTGGGATTGCGCGGGTCGGTTATGAAGAAGCATTGTGTCACGTGCTTAGCGTGTACCCATGGCTCATGTTTTTCAATAGCCTTCACGGTAGCGCTCTTGGCGTCGGGTATAGTCATGGTAGTGAAAATCCGGCTTTCTCTTTCGACATTCTTAGCCCATCTGACACGGAACATCGTCGTGTTGTGCAGTCCAGAGTAGTCAAGCTCCCAGATCTCCTCGACCCTTCCATAAAATCGTTCAGTTGCGCCGTTGTCGCTGCCGGTCATGCATTCCATCGTCACCCCTGAGTTCTGATCATCACTGTCCATATCTTTGGCCTCCGTGTAGAACTTGTATCCGTTGATATCATATGCCTGATAGGTTACGAGGTTGGGCGAGGGGCCATGTGCTAAGGCGTATATGAGTAATCCGTCCTTAGATCCCTCCTCCGGGGGATTAGCAATAATATGCTCTTTGAACCAATGCAGGAAAGTGGAGTTGTGCTCTCTAGTAACTTCGGCGTCCGTCTTGCATACCCCCCGGTCACGATACTTCTTTGCGATAATTTCTTTGTGCAGTGCCATGAAAGGATCTACCTCGTCTAGGTGTTGTAGCACTACCAAGTTTGCTCTGTCAAAGTCGCTGCATCGATCTGAGTATGCCACGTGCAGTTCCTTGTGACCGTTGCAGTGACCTTCTCCTTCGAGCCTCCCATCGTGCTTGTTAACGGGCAGACCAACACTAACACCAGGCGGCTGGTCTACGCCATATAGAAAATTCTCGCAGAAAGAGATGCACTCTTGTGTCACATAGCCCTGGACAATGCTTCCATCCGGACGGGACATGTTACGAACAAATCCTTTGATGATCCCATTCATCCTCTCAAACGGCATCATGTTGTGCAGGAATGACAGCCCCAGGTCTATTATGTCATCCACAATATGGACACACAGATGCACCATCACGTCAAAGAACGTGGGCGGGAAGTACATCTCAAGCTCATTCAGTATCACAACGATCTCTTCCTGTAGCCTACAGAGCTGCTTCACACTGATCGACTTTCGAGAGATGACATCGAAAAAGTTGCAGAGACCAATAAGCGTGTCACGGACGTGCTTGTCCATTATCCCTCTAAGGGCAACAGGTAGTATCTGCGTCATCATCACATGACAGTCATGGGACTTCATCTCGCTGAACCTTTTCTTGTCCGTGTCTAGATATCTGCTTATCTTGCCACAGTAACCGGAACTAACTTTGACTCCAGTAAGGCACTTAACGAATTGATCGATCTCAGCCTGACTTAAGGTGAAGCAAGAAGGGGGGCAATAATCCTCTTATTTATTTTCTTGCCCTTCTTCTCCCGTGCCTCTGTCTCCGTCTCTGTCTCGTCTGACATTTTACGGGGCGGCATGTGCAGATCTTCCCTGATTTTCAAATCTTGCAAGTCTTTTCTTGCCTTCGACCCATCCTTGGTCTTATCCAGCATGTTCATCAGTGTTGCGAGCAAACTCTCAAGGACATTCTTACAGATATGCATTTGATCAAGGCAATGAGGTGTATCGAGTTTGTGCCAGTACTCCAAGTCCCAGAACACAGACCTCGTCTTCCATACCTTCAGCAGCGGCTCCGGTGCCTTTCTCATCGTCTTCCCCGGCGCGGGGCACTCCTTCTAGTTTTTCAACAGCTCATCGATTTCGGCACCGCTATGCTTACGTGGAGGTCCTCGATGCTCAGCCTGACCATTGAATAGATCTCCATGGTTTCTCCATGGGTCGTCCTGTTCGAGCCATCTTCGGTGCCCCATGTACATGATTTTCCTAGACCTGCCATCTTTCCTTGACGTTAGCTGCTGAGACGTCGTATCATCCATGCACCGTGTGCATCCGCAATATCCATGGCACACCTGGCCTACGACATATCCGTAACCGAGATAGTTGTGCACCGTCATGATCAGCATGACTCTCATGTAGAAATACTCGCCTTTGCTGGCGTCCCATGTCTTGGCCGGTGTTTTCCATAACGTGTCTAACTCCTCTTAAAGTAGCCCCAGATACAAATTAATATTATTTCCTGGTTGTTTCGGCCCTTGAATAAGCATGCTCATGTGAATGTACTTCGACTTTATGCACAACCAGGGGGGAGGTTGTACATCCATACAAACACGGGCCATGTGCTATGGTTGGTGTTCTGGTTGCCAAATGGATTCATGCCATTGGTACACGCACCGAGCACGATGTTCCTTGCATCACATTCGAAAAACCAATAGAAGCTGTTCAACGCTCTCCACTGGCTTCCATCCTTGACGTGTCTCAGCTTCGGATCATCTCCATCATCGGGCTTCTTCTTCTCTGCGTGCCAGCGCATTAGCTTTGCTTCCTTGGGATCTACAAAATACCGCTGGAGACGGGGAGTGATCGGTAAGTACCATACAACTTTCTGGGGACATTTCTTCCCGGCCTTCTTGTATCGAGAAGCATTGCACACCGGACAACTTCTTTTTTCCGCGTTCTCCTTCCGATAAATTATGCAATCGTTGATGCATACATGGTATCTAACGTGTGGCAGATCAAGAGGGCACACGATCTTCTTGTCCTCATCAACACTAGTAGGACAAAGATTCCCCATGGGAAGAACATCCTTTAGGTATTTGAGATGCTCATCGAGGCTAGTGTCGGTCCATTTGTTTTTAGCCTTCGTCTTCAGGAGTTGGAGCGTGAAACTCAAGTGGGTCACCTCGGGATTGCAACCATCATACAATGGAGTGTTCGAGTCTACCACCAGTTGCTCCAACTTAGCCTCCTCTCTAGAAGCAGCTCTCTCAGTACTCGTCTCCTTGCGAAGCAATGCTTGAACATGAGGGTCCCACACGATTGAACTTAGTACCGACGAAATCTGCTGCGTGGAGTCCATGTTGTTCTCTCCGCCGCCATGTCCGACACCTTCTCCTCCGCCATGTCCGGCCCCTTCTCCACCGCCATGTCCAGCCTCTTCACCGCCGCCATTATCGATCGTCTCTTCGTCTTCCCCCGTGTCATCATTGCCTGCCTCGGCGGCGTCCTCAACATCGTCATCCTCATCTTCAATTATCCACCGAGTATAGCCATCCATGAAACCAGTCATGAGCAGGTGCGCTTCGACACGACCATCGTCATGGGGGTCGAGCCAAACTATTCCTTTGCATTTTCGACACGGACATAAAACCTCTGTCCGGTTATTTTCTTTCATGTCCTGCACCGCCGACCGCAACCACCTGTCTACCATCGTTTCACTGACCATTGTGAACTCTGCATGGTAATAATAAACAAATTGATTATAAAAATGCATGCATGCATCAAAGTCATACAAAAATTCGGCATGACCTTCCCTAAAAATAGGACATATATAGATCTAGAGTTTGCTCAGAATTCGCCAACGGAAATAAATCAAAATTTCGGCAAAACATAGGCAACTCAAAAGCACAATTTGGCATCAACTCATGCCACACACACAATTTCCATCATATCTCCCAATTATCATATCACACACACATAAACATATTTCCATTTTGCAAAAGCATGAAATTTTAATCACCTCTATCTCGAGATCGAGCGCACGGTGGAGATGATGATGTAGGGAGATCAAAAGTGCACAAAGCTCTTCTTGACAAGGATAGATCTAGTTAGGGGGCAAATAGGTCACTTAACAAAATGCTACATCTACCTAGCTAGCTAATTTGGGAGGAGATAACTTCAACTAGTGGAGGGGGAAGGAAAAAGAGAAAGGAGATGCATTAATGGAGGTGGTGTAGTTATCTAGGAGTAATGAAGAGAGAGAAAGGTAGGTAGGAGAGGGAGAGTAATGGGGAGAAGTATTGAGGAAGAAGAAGAGTGAGAGAGGGAGGATGTGGGGGGTAGTGTAAAGGGAAGAGAGGAGATGGGGGAGGGGAGGGCGGGTGGGGAAAGGTGGTGGGCTGGTGCGCCTTAGCAGTAGCGCGGGTGGTAAAATGCGCTGCTGATAATAAATTAGTAGCAGCGCGCTTCCAACACAAGCGCTACTGCTAACTGGGACCAACAGTGTGCCCAATTTGAAAATTAGCAGCAACGATCTCTGGGAAAGCGCGCTACTACTAACGTTTTAGCAGTAGCGCGGGTCGATACAACGCGCTGCTGCTGAATGTAGATTAATGGACACTGTCGGTCGATATTTGTAGCAACGCGGGTTGCTCCAAGCGCGCTACTGCTAACTCTGTTTCAGTAGCGAGTTTTGCGCGCACGCGCTGCTGATAATTAACAGTAGCGCCTCTTTTTGAGCCGCGCTGCTGCTAAGATTCTATGTATAAGGTTTTCCCTAGTAGTGACCGAACGTACGACACCTCCGTGTTTAGCACACGTTCAGCACGATGACGTCCCTCGAGCTCTTAATCCAGTTGAGGACATGGGAGAGTTCTGTCAACATGACGGCGTGGTGACGGTGTTGATGATGTTACCGGCGCAGGGCTTTGCCTAAGCACTACGATGATATGACCGAGGTGTTAAACTGTGGAGGGGGGCACCGTACATGGCTAAGAGAATAACTGTTATGCCTTAGGGTGCCCCCTGCCCCCGTATATAAAGGAGGGAGGGAGGAGGACGGCGGCCTAGGAGGGGCGTGCCTATAGGGGGAGTCCAACTAGGATTCCCAATCCTAGTTGGAGCCCCCTTCCTTTTCCAAGAGGGAAAGAGGTGGAGTAGAAAGAGGAAAGGGGGGCCGCGCCCCCTCCCCTAGTCCAATTCGGTTTGGGCTAGGGGGGGGGGCACGCCTCCACCTGGCCGCTACCTCCTCTCTTCCACTTAAGCCCATGAAGGCCCATTAATCCCCCGGGGGGTTCCGGTAACCTCCCGGCACTCCAGAAAATACCCGAACCTTTCCAAAACCTTTCTGGTGTCCAAACATAACCTTTCAATATATCAATCTTTATGTCTCGACCATTTAGAGACTCCTCGTCATGTCCTTGATCTCATCTGGGGCTCCGAACAAACTTCGATCATCAAAAACATATAACTCTTAATACAAATCGTCATCGAACGTTAAGCGTGCGGACTCTACGGGTTGGAGAACTATGTAGACATGATCGATACACATCTCTGATCAATAACCAACATCGGAATGTGGATGCTCATATTGGCTCCTACATATTCTACAAAGATCTTTATCGATCAAACCGCATAACAACATACGTTGCTCCCTTTGTCATCGGTATGTTACTTGAAGGAAATATGCCCTAGAGGCAATAATAAAGTTTTTATTTATTTCCTTATTTCATGATAAATGTTTATTATTCATGCTAGAATTGTATTAACCAGAAACTTGATACATGTGTGAATACATAGACAAACTGAGTGTCACTAGTATGCCTCTACTTGACTAGCTCGTTAATCAAAGATGGTTAAGTTTCCTAACCATAGACATGAGTTGTCATTTGATTAAGGGATCACATCATTAGGAGAATGATGTGATTGACTTGACCCATTGTGTTAGCTTAGCACTTGATCATTTAGTATGTTGCTATTGCTTTCTTCCTAACTTATACATGTTCCTATGACTATGAGATTATGTAACTCCCGTTTACCGGAGGAACACTTTGTGTGCTACCAAACGTCACAACGTAACTGGGTGATTATAAAGGTGCTTTACAGGTGTCTCCGAAGGTACTTGTTGAGTTGACGTATTTCGAGATTAGGATTTGTCACTCCGATATTCGGAGAGGTATCTCCGGGCCCTCTCGGTAATGCACATCACTATAAGCCTTGCAAGCAATGTAGCTAATGAGTTAGTTATAGAATGATGCATTACGTAACGAGTAAAGATACTTGCCGGTAACGAGATTGAACTAGGTATTGAGATACCGACGATTGAATCTCGGGCAAGTAACATACCGATGACAAAGGGAACAACGTATGTTGTTATGCGGTTTGACCGATAAAGATCTTCATAGAATATGTAGGAGCCAATATGGGCATCCAAGTTCACCTATTGGTTATTGACCAGAGAGATGTCTCGGTCATGTCTACATAGTTCTCGAACCCGTAGGGTCTGCATGCTTAATGTTCGTTGATGATATAGTATTATATGAGTTATGTATGTTGGTGACCGAATGTTGTTCGGAGTCCCGGATGAGATCACGGACATGACGAGGAACTCCGAAATGGCCAGGAAATAAAGTTTATTATATGGGATAATGTTGTTTGGTCTCCGGAAGGGTTTCAGAATTCACCAGAAGGGGTTTCGGATGTTTCTCAAAATGTTTGGGTACGAGAACACGTTATTTGGGCCAAAGGGGAAAGCCCACAAGGTTTCTGGAAAGCGCAAAAGGAAGTTTTGCGGAGTCCAGGGCCAGACGCCAGGGTCCCTGGCGTCTGGGTCCAGACGCCGGGAACCCTGGCGTCTGGCCCTGGAGTCCGAGAAGGACTCTTGCCTTTCGGGTGAAACCGACTTTGTGGAGGGTTTTACTCCAAGTTTCGACCACAAGGCTCAACATATAAATAGAGGGGCAGGGCTAGCACCAAAGACACATCAAGAAACACCAAGCCGTGTGCCGGCAACCCCGTCCACTCTAGTTTATCCTCTGTCGTAGTTTCTGTAGTGCTTAGGCGAAGCCCTGCAGAGATTGTTCTTCACCAACACCGTCACCACGCCGTCGTGCTGCCGGAACTCATCTACTACTTCACCCGTCTTGCTGGATCGAGAAGGCGATGACGTCATCAAGTTGAACGTGTGTAGAACTCGGAGGTGCCGTGCATTTGGTACTTGGATCAGTCGGATCGTGAAGACGTACGACTACATCAACCACGTTGATAAGCGCTTCCGCTTAGCGATCTTCAAGGGTACGAAGATACACTCCCCCTCTCATTGCTATGCATCACCATGATCTTGCGCGTGCATAGGAGTTTTTTTTTGAAATTACTACGTTACCCAACAGTGGCATCCGAGCCTGGTTTTATGCGTAGATGTCATATGCACGAGTAGAACACAAGTGAGTTGTGGGCGATACAAGTCATACTGCTTACCAGCATGTCATACTTTGGTTCGGTGGTATTGTTGGATGAAGCGTCCCGGACCGACATTACGCATACGCTTACGCGAGACTGGTTCTACCGACGTGCTTTGTGAAGGAAATATGCCCTAGAGGCAATAATAAAGTTATTATTTATTTCCTCATATCATGATAAATGTTTATTATTCATGCTAGAATTGTATTAACCGGAAACATGATACATGTGTGAATACATAGACAAACATATAGTCACTAGTATAACTCTACTTGACTAGCTCATTAATCAAAGATGGTTATGTTTCCTAACCATAGACATGTGTTGTCATTTGATTAATGGGATCACATCATTAGGAGAATGATGTGATTGACATGACCCATTCCGTTAGCCTAGCACTTGATCGTTTAGTATGTTGCTATTGCTTTCTTCATGACTTATACAAAGTTCCTGTAACTATGAGAATTATGTAACTCCCGTTTACCGGAGGAACACTTTGGGTACTACCAAACGTCACAACATAACTGGGTGATTACAAAGGAGTACTATAGGTGTCTCCGAAGGTACATGTTGAGTTGGCGTATTTCGAGATTAGGTTTTGTCACTCCGATTGTCGGAGAGGTATCTCTGGGCCCTCTCGGTAATGCACATCACTATAAGCCTTGCAAGCAATGTGACCAATGAGTTGGTTACGGGATGATACATTACGTAACGAGTAAAGAGACTTGCCGGTAACGAGATTGAACTAGGTATTGGATACCGACGATCAAATCTCGGGCAAGTAACATACCGATGACAAAGGGAACAACGTATGTTGTTATGCGGTTTGACCGATAAAGATCTTCGTAGAATATGTAGGAGCCAATATGGGCATCCAAGTTCCGCTATTGGTTATTGACCAAGAATAGTTCTAGGTCATGTCTACATAGTTCTCGAACCCGTAGGGTCCGCACGCTTAAGGTTCCGATGACAGTTATATTATGAGTTTATGAGTTTTGATGTACCGAAGGAGTTCGGAGTCCCGGATGAGATCGGGGACATGACGGGGAGTCTCGAAATGGTCGAGACGTAAAGATCGATATGTTGGACGACTATAGTCGGAGTTCGGAAAGGTTCCGAGTGATTCGGATATTTTTTGGAGTACCGGAGAGTTACGGGAATTCGTCGGGGAGTGTATGGGCCTTATTGGGCCATACGGGAATAGAGGAGAGAGGCCGAAAGGAAGGAGGGGCGCAGCCCCCCTCTGGTCCGAATTGGACAAGGGGTGCAGCCCCCTTTTCCTTCCTCCTCTCCCCCTCTTTCCTTCTCTCCTACTCCAATAAGGAAGGGGGGGAGTCCTACTCCCGGTGGGAGTAGGACTCCTCCTGGCGCGCCCCTCCTGGCCGGCCGAACCCCTCCCCCTTGCTCCTTTATATACGGGGGCAGGGGGGCACCTCTAGGCACGACAACACAAAGTTGATCTACGGATCGTTCCTTAGCCGTGTGCGTTGCCCCCCTCCACCATATTCCACCTCGGTCATATTATTGCGGAGTTTAGGCGAGGCCCTGCGCCGGTAGAAAATCATCATCGTCACCACGCCGTTGTGCTGACGGAACTCATCCCCGAAGCTTTGCTGGATCGGAGCCCGGGGATCGTCATCGAGCTGAACGTGTGCTGAACTCGGAGGTGCCGTACGTTCGGTGCTTGGATCGGTCGGATCGTGAAGACGTACGACTACATCAACCGCGTTGTCATAACGCTTCCGCTTACGGTCTACGAGGGTACGTGGACAAACACTCTCCCCTCTCGTTGCTATGTCATCACCATGATCTTGCGCGTGCGTAGGAATTTTTTTGAAATTACTACGTTCCCCAATAGTGGTATCAGAGCCAGTTTTATGCGTTGATGTTATATGCACGAGTAGAACACAAGTGAGTTGTGGGCGATATAAGTCATACTGCTTACCAGCATGTCATACTTTGGTTCAGCGACATTGTGAGATGAAGCGGCCCGGACCGACATTACGCGTACGCTTACGCGAGACTGGTTTCACCGCTACGAGCACTCGTTGCTTAAAGGTGACCGGCGGGTGTCTGTCTCTCTCACTTTAGTTGAACCGAGTGTGGCTACGCCCGGTCCTTGCGAAGGTTAAAACAGCACCAACTTGACAAACTATCGTTGTGGTTTTGATGCGTAGGTAAGAACGGTTCTTGCTAAAGCCCGTAGCAGCCACGTAAAATTTGCAACAACAAAGTAGAGGACGTCTAACTTGTTTTTGCAGGGCATGTTGTGATGTGATATGGTCAAGACGTGATGCTATATTTTATTGTATGAGATGATCATGTTTTGTAACCGAAGTTATCGGCAACTGGCAGGAGCCATATGGTTGTCGCTTTATTGTATGAAATGCAAACGCCCTGTAATTGCTTTACTTTATCTCTAAGCGGTAGCGATACTCGTAGAAGAAATAGATGGCGTAACGACAATGATGCTACGATGGAGATCAAGGTGGCGCGCCGGTGACGATGGTGATCACGACGGTGCTTCGAAGATGGAGATCACAAGCACAAGATGATGATGGCCATATCATATCACTTATATTGATTGCATGTGATGTTTATCCTTTATGCATCTTATCTTGCTTTGATTAACGGTAGCATTTTAAGATGATCTCTCACTAAAATTATCAAGAAGTGTTCTCCCTGAGTATGCACCGTTGCCAAAGTTCATCGTGCCCAGACACCACGTGATGATCGGGTGTGATAAACTCTACGTCCATCTACAATGGGTGCAAGCCAGTTTTGCACACGCAGAATACTCAGGTTAAACTTGACAAGCCTAGCATATGCAGATATGGCCTCGGAACATGGAGACCGAAAGGTCGAACGTGAATCATATAGTAGATATGATCAACATAGTGATGTTCACCATTGAAACTACTCCATCTCACGTGATGATCGGACATGGTTTAGTTGATTTGGATCACATGATCACTTAGATGACTAGAGAGATGTCTGTCTAAGTGGGAGTTCTTAAGTAATATGATTAATTGAACTCTAATTTATCATGAACTTAGTCCTGGTAGTATTTTGCAAATTATGTTGTAGATCAATAGCTCACGTTGTTGCTTCCCTATGTTTTTTGCTTCCCTATGTTTTTATATGTGTTCCTAGAGAAAACTAAGTTGAAAAATGTTAGTAGCAATGATGCGGACTTGGTCCGTGATCTGAGGTTTATCCTCATTGCTGCACAGAAGAATTATGTCCTTGATGCACCACTAGGTGACAGACCTATTGCAGGAGCAAATGCAGACGTTATGAATGTTTGGCTAGCTCAATATGATGACTACTTGATAGTTTAGTGCACCATACTTAACGGCTTAGAATCAGGACTTCAAAGACGTTTTGAACGTCATGGACCATATGAGATGTTGCAGGAGTTGAAGTTAATATTTCCAGCAAATACCCGAGTTGAGAGATATGAAGTCTCCAACAAGTTCTATAGCTAAAGGATGGAGGAGAATCGCTCAACTAGTGAGCATGTGCTCAGATTGTCTGGGTACTACAATCACTTGAATCAAGTGGGAGTTAATCTTCCAGATAAAATAGTGATTGACAGAATTCTCTAGTCACCACCACCAAGTTAGTAGAACTTCGTGATGAACTATAATGCAAGGGATGATGAAAACGATTCCCAAGCTCTTCGTGATGCTGAAATCGACGAAGGTAGAAATCAAGAAAGAGCATCAAGTGTTGATGATTGACAAGACCACTAGTTTCAAAGAAAAGGGCAAAGGGAAAGAAAGGGAACTTCAAGCAGAATGGCAAGCAAAGTTGTCACTCCCGCGAAGAAGCCCAAAGCTGGACCAAAGCCTGAAACTAAGTGATTATACTGCAAAGGAAATGGTCACTAGAAGCGGAAATGCCTTGAATATTTGGTGGATAAGAAGGATGGCAAAGTGAACAAGGGTATATTTGATATACAAGTTATTGATGTGTGCCTTACTAGTGTTTATAGTAGCCCCTAAGTATTTGATACTTGTTCAGTTGCTAATATTAGTAACTCGAAACAGGAGTTACAGAATAAACAGAGACTAGTTGAAGGGGAAGTGACGATGTGTGTTGGAAGTAGTTCCAAGATTGATATGATCATCATCGCACACTCCCTATACTTTCGGGATTAGTGTTAAACCTAAATAAATGTTATTTGGCATTTGCGTTGAGCATGAATATGATTTGATCATGTTTATTGCAATACGGTTATTCATTTAAGTAAGAGAATAAATTGTTGTTCTGTTTACATGAATAAAACCTTATATGGTTACACACCCAATGAAAATGGTTCGTTGGATCTCGATCGTAGTGATACACATATTCATAAAATTGAAACCAAAAGATGCAAAATTAATAATGATAGTGCAACTTATTTGTGGCACTGCAGTTTAGGTCATATTGGTGTAAAGCACATGAAGAAACTCCATGCTGATGGGATTTTGGAATCACTTGATTATGAATCACTTGATGCTTGCGAACCATGCCTTTTGGGCAAGATGACTAAAACTCCGTTCTCCGGAACAATGGAACAAGCTACTGAATTATTGGAAACAGTACATACCGATGTATGTGATCCAGTGAGTGTTGATGCTTGTGGCAAGTATCATTATTTTCTGACCTTCACAGATGATTTGAGCAGATATGAGTATATCTACTTGATGAAACATAAGTCTGAAATAGTTGAAAGGTTCAAAGAATTTCAGAGTGAAGTGGAAAAATCATCGTAACGAGAAAATAAAGTTTCTGAAATTTGATCGCGGAGACAAATATTTGAGTTACGACTTTGGTCTTCAATTAAAATAGTGTGGAATAGTTTCACAAACTCATGCCACCTGGAACACCACAGCTTAATGGTGTGTCCGTACGTCATAACAATACTTTATTGGATATAGTGCGATCTATGATGTATCTTACCAATTTACCACTATCATTTTGTGGTTATGCATTGGAGACAGTTGCATTCACTTTAAAAAGGGCACCATCAAAATCCGTTGAGACGACGCCTTATGAACTGTGGTTTGGCGAGAAACCAAAGTTGTCGTTTCTTAAAGTTTGGGGCTGCGATGCTTAGGTGAAAAAGTTTTCACCTGATAAGCTCGAACCCAAATCGGAGAAGTGCGTCTTCATAGAATACCCAAAGGTAACTATTGGGTACACCTTCTATCACAAATCTGAAAGCAAGATTCATTGCTAAGATGGATCCTTTCTAGAGAAGGAGTTTCTCTCGAAAGAAGTGAGTGGGAGGAAAGTAGAACTTGATAAGGTAATTGTACCTTCTCCCTTATTGGAAAGTAGTTCATCACAGAAATCAGTTCCAGTGATTCCTACACCAATTAGTGAGGAAGTTAATGATGATGATCATGAAATTTCAGATCAAGTTACTACCAAACCTCCTAGGTCTTCTAGAGTAAAGATCCGCACCAGAGTGGTACGGTAATCCTGTTCTGGAAGTTATGTTACTAGACCATGACGAACCTACAAACTATGAGGAAGCGATGATGAGCCCAGATTCCACGAAATGGCTTGAGGCCATAAAATCTGAGATATGATCCATGTATGAGAACAAAGTATGGACTTTGATTGACTTGCTCGATGATTAGCAAGCCATGTTAAATAAATGGATCTTCAAGAGGAAGACGGACACTGATAGTAGTGTTTCTATCTACTAAGCTCGACTTGTTGAGAAAGGTTTTCAACAAGTTCAAGGTATTGAATACGATGAGATTTTCTCACTCGTATCGAAGCTTAAAGTCTGTCTGAATCATGTTAGCAATTGCCACATTTTTTGAAATCTAGCAAATGGTGTCAAAAACTGCATTCCTTAATGGATTTATTAAAGAAGAGTTGTATATGATGCAACCAGAAAGTTTTCGTCAATCCTAAAAGATGCTAACAAAGTGTGCAAGCTCCATCAATCCATCAATGGACTGGTACAAGCATCTCGGAGTTGGAATATACGCTTTGATGAGTTGATCAAAGCATATGGTTTTATACAGACTTTTGAAGAAGCCTGTATTTACAAGAAAGTGAGTGGGAGCTCTGTAACATTTCTAATATTATATGTGATGACATATTGTTAATTGGAAATGATATGGAAATTCTGGATAGCATGAAAGGATACTTGAATAAGAGTTTTTCAAAGCAAGACCTCGGTGAAGCTGCTTACACATTGAGCATCAAGATCTATATAGATAGATCAAGACGCTTGATAAGATTTTTCAATGAGTACATACCTTGATAAATTTTTGAAATAGTTCAAAATGGAACAGTCAAAGAAGGAGTTCTTGCCTGTGTTACAAGGTGTGAAGTTGAGTAAGACTCAAGACCCGACCATTGCAGAAAACAGAAAGAGAATGAAAAGTCATTCCCTATGCCTCAGTCATAGGTTCTATAAAGTATGCTATGCTGTGAAACAAACCTATTGTATACCTTGCTCTGTGTTTGGCAAAGGAATACAATTTTGATCTAATAAGTAGATCACTGGACATGGGTCAAGAATATCCTTAGTGAGGACTAAGGAGATGTTTCTCGATTATGGAGGTGATAAAAGAGCCCGTCGTAAAAGTTACAATGATGCAAGCTTTTACACCAATCCAGATGACTCTAAGTCTCAATCTGGATACATATTGAAAGTGGGAGCAATTAGCTAGAGTAGCTCCGTGCAGAGCATTGTGGACATAGAATATTTGCGAAATACATACGACTCTGAATATGACAGACCCGTTGACTAAGCTTCTCTCATGAGCAAAACATGATCATACCTTAGTACTCTTTTGGGTGTTAATCACATAAGCGATGTGAACTAGATTATTGACTCTAGTAAACCCTTTGGGTGTTGATCACATGATGATGTGAACTATGGGTATTAATTACATGCAGATGTGACTATTGGTGTTAAATCACATAGCGATGTGAACTAGATTATTGACTCTAGTGCAAGTGGGAGACTGAAGGAAATATGCCCTAGAGGCAATAATAAAGTTATTATTTATTTCCTCATATCATGATAAATGTTTATTATTCATGCTAGAATTGTATTAACCGGAAACATGATACATGTGTGAATACATAGACAAACATATAGTCACTAGTATGCCTCTACTTGACTAGCTCATTAATCAAAGATGGTTATGTTTCCTAACCATAGACATGTGTTGTCATTTGATTAATGGGATCACATCATTAGGAGAATGATGTGATTGACATGACCCATTCCGTTAGCCTAGCACTTGATCGTTTAGTATGTTATTATTGCTTTCTTCATGACTTATACAAAGTTCCTGTAACTATGAGAATTATGCAACTCCCGTTTACTGGAGGAACACTTTGGGTACTACCAAACGTCACAACGTAACTGGGTGATTATAAAGGAGTACTACAGGTGTCTCCGAAGGTACATGTTGAGTTGGCGTATTTCGAGATTAGGTTTTGTCACTCCGATTGTCGAGAGGTATCTCTGGGCCCTCTCGGTAATGCACATCACTATAAGCCTTGCAAGCAATGTGACCAATGAGTTGGTTACGGGATGATGCATTACGTAACGAGTAAAGAGACTTGCCGGTAACGAGATTGAACTAGGTATTGGATACCGACGATCAAATCTCGGGCAAGTAACATACCGATGACAAAGGGAACAACGTATGTTGTTATGCGGTTTGACCGATAAAGATCTTCGTAGAATATGTAGGAGCCAATATGGGCATCCAGGTTCCGCTATTGGTTATTGACCAAGAATAGTTCTAGGTCATGTCTACATAGTTCTCGAACCCGTAGGGTCCGCACGCTTAAGGTTCCGATGACAGTTATATTATGAGTTTATGAGTTTTGATGTACCGAAGGAGTTCGGAGTCCCGGATGAGACCGGGGACATGACGAGGAGTCTCGAAATGGTCGAGACATAAAGATCGATATATTGGACGACTATATTCGGAGTTCGGAAAGGTTCCGAGTGATTCGGGTATTTTTCGGAGTACCGGAGAGTTACGGGAATTCGCCGGGGAGTGTATGGGCCTTATTGGGCCATACGGGAATAGAGGAGAGAGGCCGAAAGGAAGGAGGGGCGCAGCCCCCCTCTGGTCCGAATTGGACAAGGGGTGCAGCCCCCTTTTCCTTCCTCCTCTCCCCCTCTTTCCTTCTCTCCTACTCCAACAAGGAAGGGGGGGAGTCCTACTCCCGGTGGGAGTAGGACTCCTCCTGGCGCGCCCCTCCTGGCCGGCCGAACCCCTCCCCCTTGCTCCTTTGTATACGGGGGCAGGAGGACACCTCTAGGCACGACAACACAAAGTTGATCTACGGATCGTTCCTTAGCCATGTGCGGTGCCCCCCTCCACTATATTCCACCTCGGTCATATCGTTGCGGAGTTTAGACGAAGCCCTGCGCCGGTAGAACATCATCATCGTCACCACGCTATCGTGCTGACGGAACTCATCCCCGAAGCTTTGCTGGATCGGAGCCCGGGGATCGTCATCGAGCTGAACGTGTGCTGAACTCGGAGGTGTCGTACGTTCGGTGCTTGGATCGGTCGGATCGTGAAGACGTACGACTACATCAACTGCGTTGTCATAACGCTTCCGCTTACGGTCTACGAGGGTACGTGGACAAACACTCTCCCCTCTCGTTGCTATGTCATCACCATGATCTTGCGTGTGCGTAGGATTTTTTTTGAAATTACTACGTTCCCCAACACTTTGCACCTAGGTGGCTGGCGGGTGTCAGTTTCTCCAACTTTAGTTGAACCGAGTGTGGCTACGCCCGGTCCTTGCGAAGGTTAAAACAACACCAACTTGACAAACTATCATTGTGGTTTTGATGCATAGGTAAGAACGGTTCTTGCTCAGCCCGTAGCAGCCACGTATAACTTGCAACAAAAAAGTAGAGGACGTCTAACTTGTTTTTGCAGGGCATGCTGTGATGTGATATGGTCAAGACATGATGCTAAATTTTATTGTATGAGATGATCATGTTTTGTAACCGAGTTATCGGCAACTGGCAGGAGCCATATGGTTGTCACTCTATTGTATGCAATGCAATCACCCTGTAATGCTTTACTTCATCTCTAAGCGGTAGCGATAGTCGTAGAAGCATAAGATTGGCGAGACGACAACGATGCTACGATGGAGATCAAGGTGTCGCGCCGGTGACGATGGTGATCATGACGGTGCTTAGAAGATGGAGATCACAAGCACAAGATGATGATGGCCATATCATATCACTTATATTGATTGCATGTGATGTTTATCTTTTATGCATCTTATCTTGCTTTGATTGACGGTAGCATTATAAGATGATCCCTCACTAAATTATCAAAGTATAAGTGTTCTCCCTGAGTATGCACCATTGCAAAAGTTCTTCGTGCTGAGACACCACATGATGATGGGGTGTGATAGGCTCTATGTTCAAATACAATGGGTGCAAAACAGTTGCACACGCGGAATACTCAGGTTAAACTTGACGATCCTAGCATATAACAGATATGGTCTCGGAACACGGAGACCGAAAGGTAGAGCGTGAATCATATAGTAGATATGATCAACATAGTGATGTTCACCATTGAAACTACTCCATCTCACCTGATGATCAGACATGGTTTAGTTGATTTGGATCACGTGACCACTTAGAGGATTAGAGGGATGTCTATCTAAGTGGGAGTTTAAGTAATATGATTAATTGAACTTAAATTTATCATGAACTTAGTACCTGATAGTGTCTTGCTTGTCTATGTTGATTGTAGATAGATGGCCCGTGCTGTTGTTCCGTTGAATTTTAATGTGTTCCTTGAGAAAGCAAAGTTGAAAGATGATGGTAGCAATTACACGGACTGGGTCCATAACTTGAGGATTATCCTCATTGCTGCACAGAAGAATTACGTCCTGGAATTACCGCTGGGTGCCAGACCTGCCGTAGGAGCAACACCAGATGTTGTGAACGTCTGGCAGAGCAAAGCTGATGACTACTCGATAGTTCAGTGTGCCATACTTTACGGCTTAGAACCGGGACTTCAACGGCGTTTTGAACATCATGGAGCATATGAGATGTTCCAGGAGTTGAATTTAATATTTCAAGCAAATGCCCGGATTGAGAGATATGAAGTCTCCAATAAGTTCTATAGCTGCAAGATGGAGGAGAATAGTTCTGTCAGTGAGCATATACTCAAGATGTCTGGGTATAATAATCACTTGATTCAACTAGGAGTTAATCTTTCGGATGATAGCGTCATTGACAGAATTCTCCAATCACTACCACCAAGCTACAAGAGCTTCGTGATGAACTATAACATGCAAGGGATGGATAAGACGATTCCCGAGCTCTTCGCAATGCTAAAAGCTGCGGAGGTAGAAATCAAGAAGGAACATCAAGTGTTGATGGTCAATAAGACCACCAATTTCAAGAAAAAGGGCAAAGGGAAGAAGAAGGGGAACTTCAAGAAGAACAGCAAGCAAGTTGCTGCTCAGGAGAAGAAACACAAGTCTGGACCTAATCCTGAGACTGAGTGCTTCTACTGCAAGCAGACTGGTCACTGGAAGCGGAACTGCCCCAAGTATTTGGCGGATAAGAAGGATGGCAAGGTGAACAAAGGTACATGTGATATACATATTATTGATGTGTACCTTACTAATGCTCGCAGTAGCACCTGGGTATTTGATACTGGTTCTATTGCCAATATTTGCAACTCGAAACAGGGGCTACAAATTAAGCGAAGATTGGCTAAGGACGAGGTGACGATGCGCGTAGGAAATGGTTCCAAAGTCGATGTGATCGCGGTCAACACGCTACCTCTACATCTACCCTCGGGATTAGTTTTAGACCTAAATAATTGTTATTTGGTGCCAGCGTTGAGCATGCACATTATATCTGGATCTTGTTTGATGCGAGACGGTTATTCATTTAAATCAGAGAATAATGGTTGTTCTATTTATATGAGTAATATCTTTTATGGTCATGCACCCTTGAAGAGTGGTCTATTTTTATTGAATATCGATAGTAGTGATACACATATTCATAATGTTGAAGCCAAAAGATGCAGAGTTGATAATGATAGTGCAACTTATTTGTGGCACTGCCGTTTAGGTCATATCGATGTAAAGCGCATGAAGAAACTCCATACTGATGGACTTTTGGAACCACTTGATTATGAATCACTTGGTACTTGCGAACCGTGCCTCATGGGCAAGATGACTAAAACGCCATTCTCCAGAACTATGGGGAGAGCAACAGATTTGTTGGAAATCATACATACAGATGTATGTGGTCTGATGAATGTTGAGGCTCATGGCGGATATCGTTAATTTCTGACCTTCACAGATGATTTAAGCAGATATGGGTATATCTACTTAATGAAACATAAGTCTGAAACTTTTGAGAAGTTCAAAGAATTTCAGAGTGAAGTTGAAAATCATCGTAATAAGAAAATAAAGTTTCTATGATCTGATGGTGGAGGAGAATATTTGAGTTACGAGTTTGGTCTGCATTTGAAACAATGTGGAATAGTTTCACAGCTCACGCCACCTGGAACACCACAACATTATGGTGTGTCCGAACGTCGTAACTGCACTTTATTGGATAT
This sequence comes from Triticum aestivum, assembly GCF_018294505.1. NCBI lineage: Eukaryota > Viridiplantae > Streptophyta > Magnoliopsida > Poales > Poaceae > Triticum > Triticum aestivum. The sequence goes on from NC_057807.1 coordinate 514,157,119, forward strand.
GGTGCAATCTATGATGTCTCTTATTGGTTTACCACTATCATTTTGGGGTTATGCATTAGAGACAACTACATTCACGTTAAATAGGGCACCATCTAAATCCATTGAGACGACACTGTATGAACTATGGTTTAGCAATAAACCTAAGCTGTCGTTTCTTAAAGTTTGGGGTTGCGATGCTTATGTGAAAAAGTTTCAGCATGATAAGCTCAAACCCAAAGCGGAGAAGTGCGTCTTCATTGAATACCCAAAAGAGACTATTGGGTACACCTTCTATCACAGATCCGAAGGCGAGATATTCGTTGCTAAGATGGATCCTTTCTAGAGAAGGAGTTTCTCTCGAAAGAAGTGAGTGGGAGGAAAGTAGAGCTTGATAAGGTAATTGTACCTTCTCCCGAATTGGAAAATAGTTCATCACTGAAATAAGTTCCAGTGATTCCTACACCAATTAGTGAGGAAGCTAATGATGATGATCATGAAACTTCAGATCAAGTTACTACAGAACCTCATAGGTCTTCGAGAGTACGGTCTGCACCAGAGTGGTACGGTAATCCTGTTCTGAAAGTCATGTTACTAGACCATGATAAACCTACGAACTATGAGGAAGCAATAACGAGCCCAGATTCCGCGAAATGGCTGGAGGCCATGAAATCCGAGATAGCATCCATGTATGAGAACAAAGTGTGGACTTTGGTGGACTTGCCCGATGATCAGAAAGCCATAGAAAATAAATGGATCTTCAAGAGGAAGACGGACGCTTATAGTAGTGTTACTATCTACAAAGCTAGACTTGTTGAAAAATGTTTTTTTGACAAAGTTCAAGATGTTGAATACGATGAGATTTTCTCACTCATATCGATGCTTAAGTCTGTCCAAATCATGTTAGCAATTGCCACAATTTATGAAATTTGGCAAATGGATGAAAAAACTGGATTCCTTAATGGATTTATTAAAGAAGAGTTGTATATGATGCAACCAGAAGGTTTTGTCGATCCAAAGGGCGCTAACAAAATGTGCAAGTTCTAGCGATCCATCAATGGACTGGTGCAAGCATCTCGGAGTTGGAATATACACTTTGATGAGTTGATCGAAGCATATGGTTTTATACAGACTTTTGTAAAGGCCTACATTTACAAGAAAGTGAGTGGGAGCACTACAGCATTTCTGATAAATATATGTGAATGACATATTGTTGATCGGAAATGATGTAGAATTTTCTAGAAAGCATAAAGGAGTGTTTGAAAGGATTTTTTCAAAGAAAGACCTCGGTGAAGCTGCTTACACATTGAGCATCAAGATCTATAGAGATAGATCAAGATTCTTGATAAAGTTTTTCAATGAGTACATACCTTGACAAGATTTTGAAGTAGTTCAAAATGGTACAGTCAAAGAAAGAGTTCTTGCCTGTGTTGCAAGGTGTGAAGTTGAGTAAGACTCAAAACCCGACCATGGCAGAAAATAGAAAGAGAATGAAAAATCATTCCCTATGCCTCAGTCATAGGTTCTATATAGTATGCTATGCTGTGTACCAGATCTATTGTATACCTTGCTCTGAGTTTGGCAAGGGAGTACAATTTTGATCTAAGAGTAGATCACTGGATAGCGGTCAAGAATATCCTTAGTGAGGACTAAGGAAATGTTTCTCGATTATGGAGGTGATAAAAGAGCCTGTCGTAAAGAGTTACATTGGTGCAAGCTTTTACACTGATCCAGATGACTCTAAGTATTAATCTGGATACATATTGAAAGTGGGAGCAACTAGCTAGAGTAGCTCCGTGCAGAGCATTGTAGACATAGAATATTTGCAAAATACATATGGCTCTGAATGTGACATTCCCGTTGACTAAACTTCTCTCACGAGAAAAACATGATCACACCTTAGTACTCTTTGGGTGTTAATCACATATCAATGTGAACTAGATTATTGACTCTAGTAAACCCTTTTTGGGTGTTGGTCACATGACGATGTGAACTATGGGTGTTAATCACATACATATGTGAATATTGGTTCACATGATGATGTGAACTAGATTATTGACTCTAGTGCAACTGGGATACTGAAGGAAATATGCCCTAGAGGCAATAATAAAGTTGTTATTTATTTCCTTATTTCATGATAAATTTTTATTATTCATGCTAGAATTGTATTAACCGGAAACATGATACATGTGTGAATACATAGACAAACTGAGTGTCACTAGTATGCCTCTACTTGACTAGCTCGTTAATCAAAGATGGTTAATTTTCCTAACCATAGACATGAGTTGTCATTTGATTAACGGGATCACAACATTAGGAGAATGATGTGATTGACTTGACCCATTCCGTTAGCTTAGCACTTGATCATTTAGTATGTTGCTATTGCTTTCTTCCTGACTTATACATGTTCCTATGACTATGAGATTATGTAACTCCCGTTTACCGGAGGAACACTTTGTGTGCTACCAAACCTCACAATGTAACTGCGTGATTATAAAGGTGCTTTACAGGTGTCTCCGAAGGTACTTGTTGAGTTGACGTATTTCGAGATTAGGATTTGTCACTCCGATTGTCGGAGAGGTATCTCTGGGCCCTCTCGGTAATGCACATTACTATAAGCCTTGCAAGCAATGTAGCTAATGAGTTAGTTACAGAATGATGCATTAGGTAACGAGTAAAGAGACTTGCCGGTAATGAGATTGCACTAGGTATTGAGATACCGACGATTGAATCTCGGGCAAGTAACATACCGATGACAAAGGGAACAACGTATGTTGTTATGCGGTTTGACCGATAAAGATCTTTGTAGAATATGTAGGAGCTAATATGGGCATCCAGGTTCAGCTATTGGTTATTGACCAGAGAGATGTCTCGGTCATGTCTACATAGTTCTCGAACCCATAGGGTCCGCACGCTTAACGTTCGTTGACGATATAGTATTATATGAGTTATGTATGTTGGTGACCGAATGTTGTTCGGAGTCTCGGATGAGATCACGGACATGACGAGGAACTCCGGAATGGTCCGGAAATAAAAGTTTAATATATGGGATAATGTTGTTTGGTCTCCGGAAGGGTTCCGGAATTCGCCGGAAGGGGTTCTGGATGTTTCTCGAAATGTTTGGGTACGAGAACACGTTATTTGGGCCAAAGGGGAAAGCCCACAAGGTTTTTGGAAAGCGCAAAAGGAAGTTTTGCGGAGTCCAGGGGCTAGACGCCAGGGTCCCTGGCGTCTGGGTCTAGACATCGGGAACCCTGGCGTCTGGCCCTGGAGTCAGAGAAGGACTCTTGCCTTTCGGGTGAAACCAACTTTGTGGAGGCTTTTACTCCAAGTTTCGACCCCAAGGCTCAACATATAAATAGAGGGGCAAGGCTAGCACCAAAGACACATCAAGAAACACCAAGCCGTGTGTCGGCAACCCCGTCCCCTCTAGTTTATCCTCCGTCATAGTTTCCGTAGTGCTTAGGCGAAGCCCTGCGGAGATTGTTCTTCACCGACACCGTCACCACGCCGTCGTGCTGCCGGAACTCATCTACTACTTCGCCCGTCTTGCTGGATCGAGAAGTCGAGGACGTCATCAAGCTGAACGTGTGCAGAACTCGGAGGTGCCGTGCGTTCAGTACTTGGATCAGTCGGATCATGAAGATGTACGACTACATCAACTGCGTTGATAAACGCTTTCGCTTAGCGATCTTCAAGGGTATGAAGATACACTCCCCCTCTCGTTTCTATGCATCACCATGATCTTGCGTGTGCATAGGAATTTTTTTGAAATTACTATGTTCCCCAACATTACTTGCCCGAGAGTTGATCGTCGGTATCATAATACCTAGTTCAATCTCGTTACCGGCAAGTCTCTTTACTTGTTCCATAGTGCTTTATCCCGCAACTAACTCATTAGTCACATTGCTTGCAAGGCTTATGGTGATGAGCATTATCGAGAGGGCCCAGAGATACCTCTCCGATACATGGAGTGAAAAATCCTAATCTCGATCTATGCCAACCCAACAAACACCTTCGGAGACACCTGTAGAGCATCTTTATAATAACCCAGTTATGTTGTGACGTTTGATAGCACATAAGGTGTTCCTCCGGTATTCGGGAGTTGTATAATCTCATAGTCTGAGGAACATGCATAAGTCATGAAGAAAGCAATAGCAATAAAACTTATCGATCATTATGCTAAGCTAACGGATGGGTCTGGTCCATCACATCATTCTCTAATGATGTGATCCCATTCATCAAATGACAACACATGTCTATGACCAGGAAACATAACCATCTTTGTAACGAGCTAGTCAAGTAGAGGCATACTAGGGACACTTTGTTTTGTCTATGTATTCAACATGTACTAAGTTTCCGGTTAATACAATTATAGCATGAATAATAAACATTTATCATGATATAAGGAAATATAAATAACAACTTTATTATTGCCTCTAGGGCATATTTCCTTCAGTCTCCCACTTGCACTAGAGTCAATAATCTAGTTCACATCGCCATGTGATTTGACACCAATAGATCACATCTGTATGTGATTAAAACCCATAGTTCACATCACCATGTGACCAACAACCAAAGGGTTTACTAGAGTCAATAATCTAGTTCACATCGCTGTGTGATTAACACTCAAAGAGTACTAAGGTGTGATCATGTTTTGCTTGTGAGAGAAGTTTAGTCAATGGGTCTGCCAAATTCAGAGACGTATGTATTTTACAAATTTTCTATGTCTACAATGCTCTGCATTGAGCTACTCTAGCTAATTGTTCCCACTTTCAATATGTATCCAAATAGAGACTTAGAGTCATCTGGATTGGTGTAAAGCTTATATCGACTTAAGTCTTTACGACGAACTCTTTGTCACCTCCATAACCGAGAAATACTTCCTTAGTCCTCTTAGGTAACTAAGGATAACTTTGACCGCTATACGGTGATCCACTCCTGGATCGCTATCGTACTCCCTTGCCAAACTCATAGCAAGGCACACAACTGGTCTGGTACATAGCATGACATACTTTATAGAACCTATGATTGAGGCATAGGGAATAACTTTGATTCTCTTTCTATCTTCTGCCCTGGTTGGGCTTTGAGTCTTACTCAACTTTACACCTTGTAATACAGGCAAGAACTCCTTCTTTGACTGATCCATTTTGAAATCTTTCGAAATCTTGTCAAGGTATGTACTCATTGAATTTTTTTATCAAGTGTCTTGATCTATCTCTATAGATCTTGATGCCCAATATGTAAGCAACTTCACCGAGGTCTTTCTTTGAAAATCTCCTTTCAAACTCTCCTTTATGCTTTCTAGAAAATTAAACATTATTTCTGATTAACAATATGTCATTCACATATACTTATCAGAAAGGTTGTAGTGCTCCCACTCACTTTCTTGTAAATACATGCTTCATCAAAAGTCTATATAAAACTATATGCTTTGATCAACTCATCAAAGAGTATATCCCAACTACGAGATGCTTGCACCAGTCCATAAATGGATCACTAGAGCTTGCACACCTTGTTAGTACCTTTAGGATCAACAAAACCTTTTGGTTGCATCATATACAACTCTTCTTTAAGAAATATCCATTTGAGGAATGCAGTTTTGACATCCATTTGCCAGATTTCATAAAATATGGCAATTGCTAACATGATTCAGACGGATTTAAGCATCGCTACAGTTGAGAAAATCTCATTGTAGTCAACACCTTGAACTTGTCGATAACCTTTTGCGACAAGTCGAGCTTTGTAGATAGTAACACTACTACCAGCATCCGTATTCCTCTTGAAGATCCATTTATTTTCTATGGCTTGCCGATCATCAGGAAAGTCCACCAAAGTCCACACTTTGTTCTCATACATGGATCCCATCTCAGATTTCATGGCCTCAAGCCATTTCGCGGAATCTGGGCTCATCATCACTTCCTCATAGTTCGTAGGTTCATCATGGTCTAGTAACATGACTTCCAGAATAGGATTACCGTACCACTCTAGTGCGGACCGTACTCTGGTTGACCCACGAGGTTCAGTAGTAACTTGATCTGAAGTTTCATGATCATCATCATTAGCTTCTTCACTAATTGGTGTAGGAATCACTGGAGCTATTTTTTGTGATGAACTACTTTCCAATTCGGGAGAAGGTACAATTACCTCATCAAGTTCTATATTCCTCCCACTCACTTCTTTCGAGTGAAACTCCTTCTCTAGAAAGGATCCATTCTTTGCAACCAATATCTTGCCTTCGAATCTGTGATAGAAGGTGTACCCAATAGTTTCTTTTGGGTATCCTATGAAGACACATTTCTCCAATTTGGGCTCGAGCTTATCAGGTTGAAGCTTTTTCACATAAGTATCGCAGCCCCAAACTTTAAGAAATGACAGCTTAGGTTTCTTGCCAAACCACAGTTCATACGGTGTCGTCTCAACGGATTTTGACGGTGCCCTGTTTAACGTGAATGCAGCTGTCTCTAATGCATAATCCCAAAATGATAGTGGTAAATCGGTAAGAGACATCATATATCGCACCATATCTAATAAAGTACGATTATGACGTTCGGACACACCATTACGCTGTGGTGTTCGAGGTGGCATGAGCTATGAAACTATTCCACATTGTTTTAAATGAAGGCCAAACTCGTAACTCAAATATTCACCTCCATGATCAGATTGTAGAAATTTTATTTTCTTGTTACAATGATTCTCCACTTCACTCTGAAATTCTTTGAACTTTTCAAATGTTTCAGACTTGTGTTTCATTAAGTAGATATACCCATATCTGCTCAAATCATCTGTGAAGGTCAGAAAATAGTGATACTTGCCACGAGCCTCAACACTCATTGGACTGCATATATCGATATTTTTTATTTCCAATAAGTCGGTAGCTCGTTCCATTGTTTCGGAGAACGGAGTTTTAGTCATCTTGCCCATGAGGCACGGTTCGCAAGTATCAAATGATTCATAATCAAGTGATTCCAAAAGCCCATCAACATGGAGTTTCTTCATGCGCTTTACACCAACATGACCTAAACAGTAGTGCCACGAGTATGTTGCACTATCATTATCCACTTTGCATCTTTTGGCATCAATATTATGAATATGTGTATCACTACGATCGAGATTCAATAAACCATCAACATTGGGTGTATGACCACAGAAGGTTAAATTCATGTAAATGGAATAACAAATTATTCTCTGTCTTAAATGAATAACCGTATTGCAATAAACATGATCTAATCATATTCATGCTTTAACACAAACACCAAATAACGTTTATTTAGGTTCAACCCTAACCCCGAAAGTATAGGGGGTGTGCGATGATGATCATATCAATCTTGGAACCACTTCCAACATACCGTCACTCCACCCTCAACTAGTCTCTATTTATTCTGCAACTCCTGTTTTGAGTTACTAATCTTAGCAACTGAACAAGTATCAAATACCCAGGGGTTACTATGAGCACTAGTAAGGTACACATCAATTACTAAACAGTATAACTCAGCTAGCTAGGGGCCACCTTACCACAATGCTTTGCCATCGCTAGCCGTCCGAATAGATCGATCTACAACGCTTTGACATCACTAGTAATTAAGTCGATCTGTTTCTGTTTTGACATTTTGGTATTTCTCTTGGGTCGCTGCTCCGTGGAGCTAGCTAGGCGAGCTGTGATTGATTGGGCCACAAATGCTTACTGGTGAAAGGGCTAGTTATCAACTAGAGGGGGGGGGGGTGAATAGGCAATTTTTATGAAAGTCTTCAAAACATGGGAGTTTCAAAGACAAACAATAGAAATGGCACTATTCATATGCAGCGGAAGGTAGACTACACTAGACAAGCCATAGTCAAGTATTCAATGAATTGAAAGCATGAAGACTATTAGCAGCTAGGTAGTAAAGATCAGGATGGAAGATAGTATGAAGCCAATCAGGACAAGTAATCACATAGTGAAGTCAAACAGATAAAGCAAGCAGGCAATGACTTCACGAAGACAAACTGTAAGTAAAGAGAAGTGAGCGATAGAACCAGTAGCTTTGGGAGGACATAGATTTGTTTGACCAGTTCCAGTTGCTGTGACAACTGTACGTCTGGTTAGGGAGGCTGAGATTCAACTCAGAAGACCGTGTCTTCAACTTATTCCCCTTGAGCTAAGGACACCTAGTCCCCGCCCAATCACTCTGGTAAGTCTTCAAGGTAGACTTCCAAACCTTCACAGACTTCCTTCACCGGCAATCCACAATGACTCTTGGATGCTCAGAATGCGATGCCTAACCGGCTGGAGGATTCACAGTCCTCAAGTGTAACAAGTCTTTAGATCATGCAGACAGAAAGACTTCAGTGATGCCAAACACTCTTTGGGCTCTGGGTGGTTTGGGCTTTGTCCTTGCAAGGATTCTCTCTCAAAAGCTTCGGAGGTGGGTTGCTCTCAAACAACAAAAGCCGTGTACTAACTCTAAGCAGCCACCAATTTATGGTGTAGGGGGTGGGCTATTTATAGTCACTGGGCAACCCGACCTGATTTGTCCAAAATGACCCTGGGTCACTAAGGAACTGACACGTGTCTCAACGGTCAGATTTCAAACAAACGCGGTAGCTTGACTTGGGCTACAAGTAAAGCTGACTTATCCAACTCCGGATAAGATTTGCTCTCATTGTCTTCGCTCGAAGACATAGGATTTGGTTGAGCATCACTTCAGTCACTCTGACTTTGTTCACTTGGACCCCACTTAGCAGTACGGTGGTTCCTATGACTCAACAAAGAAGAAAAGGAAACAAAGAAACAACTAAGTCTTCGTGCTCCATAGTCTTCACGGGATGTCTTCTCATGTCATAGTCTTCAACGTGAATAGCTTCACAGACCACCATTGTCTTCAATGTCTTCACACATTTTTAGGGGTCATCTCCGGTAGGTAAACCGAATCAATGAGGGACTACTACCTGTGTTATCCTGCAATTCTCACAAACACATTAGTCCCTCAGCCAGGTTTGTCGTCAATACTCCAAAACCAACTAGGGGTGGCACTAGATGCGCTTACAATCTCCCCCTTTTTGGTGATTGATGACAAACTGGTTGAAGTTTTCAACGGAGATAAAAGTATGTGAAATTGTAAAGAATTAAGATATTGTCTTCATAGGTGGCAAAAAGGCTCCCCTGAAGATGTGCATATAAATGTTTTGTGTTGGAATGCAAATGCACATGGCAGGTTGTATTTGTGGAGATCCTCTTCACCATATGAAGATAGTACATCATGCATGAACAGATATACAGGAATAATGACATGCATAATGAAAAATGGACATCTACGGAATGACTTCATGCAGGATTTATCATCGCACATGCGGAATTTATCGTTGCATCACAGAATAGCAGAAAAAGTAGCAGATGACCATCAAGTTTAAGTGTTACAACTCAAAGAACCAATTGTATCAAAAGCGAGAGTTGTAAACACTAGGAAAAAGTATAGCAACCACCCATATGGACCCGCTTGAAGACTATCAACATATGCTTCTCCCCCTTTTGTCAGTAAGGACCAAAAAGGTTTGAAGACATAGTTTCTACTCGTTCCCATGAGGAGTAGGTGAGGCAGCAGGGTCGTCATTGAGGTTTGGTGGTGCAAATGAACTTGGTGCAGTGTTGATATGTGCCGAAGTTGGAGGTGGTGAAGTAGCATCATTGGTGTCATCAAGGACTCTGGCATTAATAGTTGCCGCGGAGGAGGAGTACTCTGAATCTTCAAGAGACGGGGTTCGACGCAAGAGAACATTTTTGGGTGGAGTGGTGTCGAACTTGAATCTCACTGTGAAGCCATCGTCTTGAAGATCAGCTTCAACACTAAGCAATGTCAAACTCTTCCAAGACCCCCGACAGGTTTCATGAGTGACAAAGGCATTCTTGGTGGCAAGGTTGCGAATGCGATTGATATCCACCAAGAGGCTTTGCATTTGACGCTTTAGCCAGTAGTGATGCTTGTCATGTTTCTGATGCAAGGCCACGATAAGCTCTCGGTCCTTGAGCACACGAGATCGCTTCCGAGGCCTTGGAGCAATAGTGCTTTCTGTGGCTTCAGTACGTGCACAACGAGTATTGCCGGCCAGCGAATAAACACGAGAGCAGCCTGAACACCTTCAACATGCTGAGAGAAACTCTGACGATCGACATTGTGAAGATAAATGGCCTCCTTGGCAGGCTCTGGGTAAATGGCTTCGAGGGACATATCAACCTCTGGTAGAAATATGAGATGGTTGCGTGCAGAGGGCTGATAGTCAACAGCAGAGTGAAGCTTGATCAGTCGCATAACCCATGGAGCATAGAATTTCAGACCAAATATGTATGAGCCAGATGCAGCAAATTGGCGAATGAAGAAATCCTGAGCATTGAAGCTGATGCCATTGAGAATGTAGAAGACCAATGTCTTCATTGCGCCTTCGAGCTTTGCTGAGGAAGAATGTCCTTTGATGGGCCATAGAGTTCACCTGATAATGTGACAGATGGTGCGAGCTAGATACTCTAGGTCTTCAACAAAAATTTCCTTGGGATATTCAGCATCCTGTGGCAGTGGCTTCATCATACTCAACATTTGGCTCATATTGGGCTCAGGCTTCTGAAAGATGCTTTCCAATGCATTGCGGTGATGCTGATAACCAGGTTCATAAAGTTCACCTGGAGTGGATAGGCCAGTAAGCTCTATGAAGTCAAGAGCTTTGGCTTCATGATGAACATTGCCTGTCATCCACTCAAGGACCCATGTCTTAGGATCCCTATTGTAGCAGCGAATGTGGAGAGTTGCATAGAATTGCAGTAGAAGCTCTTCATTCGAATTCTCCTTATCTGTCACAAACTGGAGAAGGCCTGCATCTCGAAAACAGTCAAGGGCTTCTTCTAAGCAGGGCAGGCCAACAATGGCTTCGGAATCCAAACGCATATGAGGAAATATGCACCCTTGATTGTATAGAACACAAGAGTAATAGCTGCGCTGCTGATAACTCCAAAACCAATCAGATGATATTCTTGGCTTGGAATATGGGTTCTTGGCTCTATTGAAGAAGGTATTGTGTGCAATGAAGCCATTGACATTGAATGATCCTGGCGCAGATGCAGTACCTAGAAACCTTGGTGGCCTCGGCTTTGGCTTATGAACCTGAGGCCTGTGCTCCACATGATAATCAAACTATGGTCCAGGAGTAGGCGGAGGAACCAGAATTGTGCATCTGATAGTGACAAGCTCGCCTTGGTAAAATTCTTGCTCAATAGTGTGTGGCCTTGGTGGTGGAACATGAGCAGTGGCATTAGCAAGGGTGTCAGGTTGCACATTTGTTGCAGGTGCATCATTGGCTTCATGCACAGTGTTCATTGCAGGCGCCACATTTTCTTCAGCCATGACAACGTCATTGGCTTCAGTAGTGTTGTTGGTGGCCGCCTCAGGATTTTCAACCTCCACTTAAGTAGCTGGAGGGTCGGGTGATGAAGCCATGTACCTAGGGTAGGGTCATGGACCTGTCCAAAATACCCTTCCCAAGGACATCTCTAGAAGAAACTACCTTTCAGTCGACCTGGAAGGATTCCACTCGACGGACTCAAAGACAGTCGACCATGAAGACTCACTCGACCACCAGAAGATCTAAGGTCACTCTACATCCAAACGGTCCGTTATTAAGTAGTCTTTATGGCCATGATATCACTTTATGTAAGGCGTTACCAGTAACGTCTGGCCTTTATGTACATTGAACTCTTTGCTACGTGGGCTGGCTGGGGTCCTGGCGCACTCTATATAAGCCACCTCCCTCCACAGGCAGAAGGGTTCGCACCCCTGTAACTCTCACACATATAATCCAGGCGACCGCCTCCGGGCACCGAGACATAGGGCTGTTACTTCCTCCGAGAAGGGCCTGAACTCGTAAAACTCTTGTGTGCACAACTACTCCATAGCTAGGATCTTGCCTCTCCTTAGTACCCCGCTACATTACTGTCAGACTTAGAACCACGACAGTTGGCGCCCACCTTGGGGCAGGTGTCTTAGCGACTTATTGGAGAAGTTGCAATTTTTTTCGATTCCCATCATCATGGTTTCAGGTGGAGTTTTGGTTGAGGGCCGCGAGATCCGTCTCGGCGCGCTCACGTTCATCGCCGATGACTCTGCTTGGCTGCAGGAGGCTCCGCTCGACATTGACGCGCTCCCAGTCTGCGGAGCTATGCACTTTTGAGCGTGCGTCTGCGGTGTCCTTCTGCAGCAACCATCGACCCAGTATCAGCCGGTTTTTGTGTCATCCTCCCTCCCAGCTTCCCGCTGGCGTAAGCGCTCCGGTCGGTCGAGGCTTCAGCGGTGGGTGAGGCACGCGGTGGCTCGCCAGTCGACCACCGCCCAAGTCGCGGCAATCGAGCCTAACGAATCTCTCTACGGCCTGTTCGACCTGTCGACTGGCTCCGCAGATACTGCATCCGAGTGCGACAACAGTGATCCAGCGGTGGAGGTCCTGATGGTAAATGGACCGCATGTTCCCCCCGGCTTTCTCGGTGCCGAGGGAGGCAACGGCGGAGGCGATCCATCGCACGTCCATGAGGAATACCTCCCCGAGCCCCTCAATTCGCAGCAGAGGGAAGAGCTTCGCCGCCAGAACATGGATGCGCTTCACATTGCGATCGTTGGAGAAACCCCTGAGGCTCATGCCTTAGAGGACGCGCGCTTGGCCAACCTGGCTAAGCGCACTCGACTGGAGAACCTTCAGCGGGCACTCGACGAGCGCGCGCGGCAACGGATTCCAGACTCCAGTCGACGACAGCTCTTTCCACCTCCGACTCAGGTATATCAAACTCCGATTCAGAATTTAGCAGCTGCAGCCCGTATAGTAGAATCGATTCAGCCTTCCCAGTCAGAGGCTGGCAGAGGCTTGATGCAGATCAGAGATTTGCTCCGGGCAGTAGGAGATCAGAATTCAGCTGTATCGCAGTCGCGGAACAGGATTCACAGCAGATCCATGGCAGCGAATACGGTCCAGTCGGCTCATAGCCCCAGATCGCCCCCGAGGCGTGAAGGGCGTGGTGACCGACACGATCAGTACATGAACTATGAGCAGTATGATCACCGATTCGATTGCAACGATCGACGTCGAGTACCCACTCCTCCCCCAAGGGGTGGATCCTATGTGCCTCGACAGCAGGATGATAGACGCCAGCACAGTGGAGGACGAAGGATCCCGGTCGACCCCAGAGAACCAGGCTTTGATGCGAGATCCATCATCGTTTAAGGTCTGGTCGACCGGAACAAAGCTCACAGAGAGGGCAACGACAGAGATGTACCCATCAGCAGCCGAGTGCATGTCTCCGGACCAGAGTGTTTCAGCAGAGCCATCCGAGCCGCAGTGATTCCTCCCAACTTTAGGTTGGCGACTGGAGTCAGCAAGTTCAACGGTGAGTCTAAGCCCGATACTTGGCTTGAGGACTACCGAGTGGCTGTTCAGATCGGCGGCAGAAATGACAAGGTGGCCATGAAGCATCTGCCTCTTATGTTGGAAGGGTCAGCCAGAGCATGGCTGAATCAGTTGACGCCCAGTAGCATTTACACGTGGGAAGACCTTTCCTGAGTGTTTGTTAGAGCGTTCGAAGGAACATGCAAGCGACCAGCAAGACTGACAGAGCTGCAATCTTGTGTGCAGAAGTCGAATGAAACTTTGAGAGACTACATCCAGAGATGGATCACATTGCATCACACAGTAGAGAATGTATCTGATCACCAGGCAGTCTGCGCCTTCAAGGAAGGCATAAAGTACAGAGAGCTAAGCCTGAAGTTTATTCGAACCGGAGACATGTCTCTGAGTCGAATGATGGAGATAGCAACCAAGTATGCCAACGGTGAGGAAGAGGATCGGCTCCGGAGCGGCAAGCACAAGTCAGTTGCCCAGGACACTGGAGGCGGAAATTCCAGTCGGAAGCAAAAGCGGAAAGCCGAGCCAGCCGCTCCTGGAGAAGCCTTGGCCGTGAATCAAGGAAAGTTCAAAGGGAAGCCCAAAGGGCCTTGGAACCCCAAGAAAGTAAAGGACAAAGAAGGAAACGACGTGATGGATTTACCGTGTCACATCCACACGAAGAAAGATGAAGAGGGTAACTTCATTTACCCGAAGCATACCACTCGGCAATGTCGACTCCTGATACAGCAGTTCCAAGGGAAACAGTCCAAGGGTAAGGAAAAAGAGTCGGACAAAGTCGAGGACAAGGAGGACAGTGACGAAGAATATCCGCAGGTCAACTCCACCCTGATGATTTTTGCTGACGTTGAGAGAAAAAACCGACTGAAAGTTATAAACTGGGAGGTGAATATGGCTGCTCCGGTAACGCCCAATTATCTGAAGTGGTCTCAAACCGCCATCACATTCGACCAGTCTGATCACCCAACGCACATAGCCACCCCTGGGAGGCAAGCTCTGGTGGTCGACCCAGTCGTTGAGGGCACTCGACTGACTAAAGTGTTGATGGATGGCGGCAGTAGTTTAAATATACTGTACGCTGAGACGTTGAAAGGGATGGGTATCCCAATGTCCAGACTTAGCACAAGCAACATGAGTTTCTATGGAGTCATTCCTGGCAAGAAGGCCGCATCACTCGGACAAATTGCTCTTGATGTGGTTTTTGGTGATTCCAAGAACTTCCGCAAAGAGAAGCTGACATTTGAAGTTGTAGATTTCCGGAGTGCCTACCACGCCATTTTGGGCAGGCCAACTTACGTACGTTTTATGTCTCGACCATGTTACGTGTACCTCAAATTGAAGATGCCTGGCCCTAAAGGCGTGATCACTATTACTGGTAATCGCAAGAAGGCAGAAGAGTGCTTCCAGAAAGGCTCAAAGATTGCCGATGCTCAGATGGTGGCAGAAGAGTGGTAGGAACACCAGAGGAATGCAGACCCGAGTGATTTGTTGCGAGCCAAGAAGCCTGCTACGGAATCAGCGTTCTAGTCGTCTGGTGAGACAAAACCAGTTCATATCCACCCAACCGACCCCAACGCTGCTCTGACTCATATCTCCACAACACTCGACCCTAAATAGGAAGAAGCGCTCATCCAGTTCCTCCGTGAGAACTGGGACATCTTTGCATGGAAACCTTCTGACATGCCGGGTGTACCCAGGGGGCTGGCTGAGCATCGTCTGCGAGTCGATTCAAAGGCAAAACCTGTGAAAGAACATCTGCGACGATCCGCCATCCAGAAAAGGAAGGCTATTGACAAAGAGGTGGCTCGGCTCCTAGCAGCAGAGTTTATCTGAGAGATTTACCACTCCGAGTGGCTCGCCAATGTCGTCATGGTCCCCAAAAAGGACAATTCGCTTCGCATGTGCATTGATTTTAAGCATATCAATCGGGCCTGCCCGAAAGATCATTTTCCTCTTCCCCGCATCGACCAAATAGTCGACTCGACTGCGGGATGTGAGCGATTGTCTTTCTTAGACGCTTATTCCGGGTACCATCAGATCCGTCTGTTTGGGCCCGATGAGATTAAAACAGCTTTCATCACCCCATTCGGGTGCTTCTGTTATGTCACCATGCCATGCGGCCTCAAGAATGCCGGAGCCACATTCATGAGGATGATTCAGATGTGTTTGCTCACTCAGATCAGTCGGAATGTGGAAGCATACATGGATGACATTGTGGTCAAGTCACGGAAAGGTTCCGACCTGCTGACTGACCTCGCTGAAACATTTGCCAACCTCAGGAGGTATGATATCAAGCTTAACCCATCCAAGTGCACATTCGGAGTTCCTGGTGGAAATTTACTCGGTTTTCTCGTTTCCGAACGAGGAATCGATGCAAACCCAGAGAAAGTGGGCACCATACTCCAAATGAAACGACCTGTGCATGTGCACGATGTTCAGAAGCTTACTGGTTACTTGGCTGCTTTAAGTCGATTCATCTCCCGTCTCGGTGAGAAGGCATTGCCTCTTTACCGACTGATGAAGAAGTCAGACAAGTTCGAGTGGACTCCTGAAGCTGACGCAACGTTTGCAAAGTTAAAAACCCTGCTTTCCACCCAGCCGGTGCTTGCTGCCCCGATCAGTAAAGAGCCTTTGCTGCTTTACATTGTAGCCACAAGACAAGTCGTCAGTACAGTACTTATGGTCAAGCGGGAAGAAGAAGGGAAAGCCTTCAAAGTTCAACGCTAGTATATTACATTTCCGAAGTCCTGACTCCATCAAAGCAACGATACCCTCATTATCAGAAGCTTGTATATGGGATTTATATGACCACGAAGAAAGTTGCTCACTACTTCTCTGACCATACCATCACAGTCGTCAGCGACGCCCCCTTATCAGAGATTCTGCACAACAGAGATGCAACTGGTCGAGTAGCAAAATGGGCGATTGAACTCCTTCCCCTTGATATCAGATTTGAGGCAAAGAAAGCTATCAAGTCCCAAGCAATAGTAGATTTCCTCGCCGAGTGGACTGAACAGCAGTTACCGACTCAAGTTCACTCGGAGCACTGGACTATGCTCTTTGATGGCTCTAAAATGCTGAATGGTTCCGGTGCCGGGGTAGTGTTGGTTTCCCCCTGAGGAGATAAGCTCATATATGTACTCCAGATTCACTTTGACTCCTCCAACAACGAAGCAGAATACGAAGCACTTTTGTATGGGTTGCGTATGGCCATTTCACTAAGCGTCCGTCGCCTCATGGTCTACGGTGACTCGGATTTAGTGGTTAACCAAGTGATGAAGGAGTGGGACGTCAGAAGCCCAGCTATGACTGGTTACTGCAACACAGTAAGAAAGCTGGAGAAGAAGTTCGAGGGGTTAGAGCTTCATCATGTACCCTGACTGAAAAACCAAGCAGCTGATGACTTGGCGAAGATAGGTTCCAAAAGAGAAGCCATCCCGAGTGGCGTATTTTTGGAGCATGTTCACACACTGTCAGTTCAAGAAGATCCTTTCACTAAAGAAGCCCCGCAACCAAAAAGCGCCACAGATCTGAATGAAGTCGAGGTCCCAGCTGTGGTCGACTTAATCATGGAAGTTCTGGTTATCACTCCCGACTAGACAGTGCCCTATATCGCGTATATTCTAAGGAAAGAGCTCCCAGAGAATGAAGAAGAGGCTCGAGAGGTCGTCCGTCGATCCAAAGCCTTTACTGTCATGAGGGGACAGTTGTACAGAGAAAGTACGACTGGAGTCAGCCAAAAATGCATAACACCGGAAGAGGGTCGAATGATTCTCAACGACATCCACTCGGGGACCTGTGGCCATCATGCGTCCTCTCGGACCATTGTGGCTAAAGCATACCGAGCGGGTTTTTACTGGCCCAGAGCAAATGAAATGGCGAAAGAGATAGTCGACAAGTGTGAAGGATGTCAGTTCTACTCCAACATGTCACACAAACCCTCCTCAGCCTTGAAGACCACCCCGATCGTCTGGCCTTTTGCTGTTTGGGGTTTAGATATGGTTGGACCGCTGAGAAATGGCAAGAGCGGCTTCACCCATGTACTGGTGGTAGTCGACAAGTTCACCAAGTGGATCGAGGCTAAGCCCATTAAAAATCTTGATGCTGGCACTACCATCAGCTTCATCAGAGAATTAATATTCAGATATGGAGTTCCGCATAGCATCATCACTGATAATGGGTCAAACTTTGACTCTGATCAATTCAAAGCTTTCTGCGCTTCCCAAGGCACACGAGTCGACTACGCTTCAGTCGCCCACCCCTAGTCGAATGGACAAGCAGAAAGAGAGAACAGCCTAATTCTCAAAGGACTGAAACCCCGGTTGATGCGCGACCTCAAGCACGCAGCAGGCGCGTGGGTCGACGAACTTCCATCAGTTCTTTGGGGATTGAGGACTACTCCAAATCAGTCGACCGGGAGGACTCCGTTCTTTCTGGTCTACGGAGCTGAAGCGGTTCTGCCGAGTGACCTGCTTCACAATGCGCCGCGAGTCGAGCTCTACTCTGAAGCCGAAGCAGAACAAGCCCGGCAGGATGCAGTTGACCTTCTAGAAGAAGAAAGAGAGATGGCCATGATCCGATCGACCATCTATCAGCAAGACTTGCGTCGATTCTTCGCCAGAAATGTGAAGAGCCGAGCCTTTCAAGAGGGAGACTTGGTACTCCGAGTGGACCAACAGAAGCCACACAAACTCGCCCCTACTTGGGAAGGCCCCTTCATTGTTACCAAAGTTCTCCACAACGGAGCATACCGTCTTTACAACGTCGATCGCCAGATTGACGAGCCACGGGCTTGGAATGTGGATCTGCTCCGCCACTTTTATACTTAAGTATTCACTCGGATGAGTTGTAATAAAAGTACTTCTGCAGTTTATTTATCATAGACAAGAGTTTTATAATTTTTCCCAGTGATTGTTGTTACTTTTGTCCACATAAAGCAATCCCCCAGCGGGTGGCTTAGCTGCGAATCCGTTTCGCCTAAGCTTGTAAAAAAATCCTACCGAGTGGTAAGCCATCCTTCCTCTCGGAGGCTTAGCTGCGAATCCGTTTCGCCTAAGTTTAAACAAAATCCTACCGAGTGGAGGGCAAACCTCCACTCGGGGGCTTAGCTGCAGCTCAGTGCTTGCCTAAGTTTTTGAAAATCCTACCGAGTGGTAAGCCAGCCTTCCACTCGGAGGCTTAGCTGCGAATCCGTTTCTCCTAAATTCTAACAAAATCCTACCGAGTGGAGAGCAAACCTCCACTCAGGGGCTTAGCTGCAGTTCAGTGCTTGCCTAAGTTTTTGAAAATCCTACCGAGTGGTAAGCCAGCCTTCCACCCGGAGGCTTAGCTGCGAATCTGTTTCGCCTAAGTTTAAACAAAATCCTACCGAGTGGAGAGCAAACCTCCACTCGGGGGCTTAGCTGCAGCTCAGTGCTCGCCTAAGTTTTTGAAAATCCTACCGAGTGGTAAGCCAGCCTTCCACTCGGGGGCTTAGCTGCAGCCTAGTGCTCGCCTAAGTTTTTGAAAATCCTACCGAGTGGTAAGCCAGCCTTCCACTCGGGGGCTTAGCTGCAGCCTAGCGCTCGCCTAAGTTTTTGAAAATCCTACCGAGTGGTAAGCCAGCCCTCCACTCAGAGGCTTAGCTGCAGCCTAGGGCTCGCCTAAGTACTTAATACAATGTGCATTCTGCAAGGATAACAGGGTGCAGGCCAACTGCCACCTTCTCCTTTGGAGGTACACCACAAATACAAAAATCCTACCGAGTGGAGAGCAGACCTCCCACTCGGGGGCTTAGCTGTAGCCCAGTGCTCGCCTAAGCATTTAAAAATCCTGCCGAGTGGAGAGCAGACCTCCCACTCGGGGGCTTAGCTGTAGCCCAGCGCTCGCCTAAGTATTTAAAAATCCTGCCGAGTGGAGAGAAGACCTCCTACTCGGGGGCTTAGCTGCAGCCCAGTGCTCGCCTAAGTATTTAAAAATCCTACCGAGTGGAGAGCAGACCTTCCACTCGGGGGCTTAGCTGCAGCCCCAGCGCTCGCCTAAGTATTTAGAAATCCTACCGAGTGGAGAACAGACCTCCCACTCGGAGGCTTAGCTGTAGCCCAGCGCTCGCCTAAGTTTGAAATCCATTTCGATTCACAAGGACGACGAGGCATAGGTCGACTGATACCTTCTCCTTCTGAGCTCCGCGACAAATATAATGTGCGCTACGTCCCGACCCGCAAGGATGCAGGTCGACTGCAACCTGTACTGCAACCTGCAAGAGTACATCACCAGTACTAAAATATATATCGAGTGAGGGACAATGTTCACTCGAAAGCAGATACAAACATATTCAACGGCAAAACCAAGTTCGGATAACGTCCTATGGATCCAGAAGTGCTCAGGCATCAAGCCTATTAAGGTTTATCGGTTACAAAAATCACTCGGCATTCCGAGGCAAATGTAAAGCATCAAGCATAGAAGTTTTTTACCCCTCCCGCGGAGGGCTGGAAGGCGCAACAAACTCGTCCAGGTCGATCCCGTCTGCGATCCGAGTAGCAGCAGCAATGAAGGTCTCCATGAAAGAACGGTAGTCATGCTTCCTGGTATTGGCCACCTTGAGAGACACCAGCTTGTCTTCTCTCGCTTCCTTGCAGTGAACACAGACTAGAGACAGGGCAACTCGGCACCACACCTGGCGGAAGACTCCTTCCATTCTTGCACTCGACTTGGAACTTCGTTTAGTCGAGTCATCAGAGACTCGAGGTCATTCTGAAGTGTTTCTTCTGGCCAGAGTGCTGTGTTGATGCGCGATGTTGCGGCCTTCAGTCTCGCCAGATAGTCGACCACAGCAGCAATGCGAGACTCGAGACGGAGCACGTTCATAGCAGCTTCATCCTTCACGGGAGAGTTGATGGGATCCAAGCCAGTCTCCACTCGACTAGTCTCCTCTTTAAAGTTTTGGCAGAATTCTGTGGATACGATCCAAGGATAAGCTAATGTTCCCACAAAGTCAGTGATTACCAGTCGGATATAAGGGGATACCTTCGAGCATGAGGAATAACTTCTTGGCGAGCCCTCCCAGATAAGCCTCCAAGTCGTTCTTCTTTCCCGCCAGTTTGCTAGCGTTGTCACTCAGGGCTATCTTCTCATGCTTCTGTTGGGTGACCTCCTTGTTGGCCGCGTCGAGAGCAGCTTTCTGAGTGGCATTCTCCTCTTCCAGTTTGCTGACCGAAGCCAACTTCTCTTCTGCAAGTTTCGTCTTGTCCGAAGCCGCTTTCTGTGCCTCAGCGAGGTCAAGGTCCTTCTTCTTCAGAGCATCCTTTAGTTTATCTACAAAATGATAGTGAGATCAGACTCAAGAATGGACAAAAATAAGGACAATCGTCAAGATTCTCACCAAACATACCTTTTGCCTCCTCCTTCGACTTCATGAAGTTCTCCTGGACAAGCTTCAGATCAAGTTCAAGCTGGATATGCTTGTTCTCCAACTCAGTATAACGAGAAACAAGGTCGCAAGATTTCTGCGAAAGATCAGTCGACAGACATCAAAGATAGGTCACTTCCGAGTGACTAAGAGAAAAATCGTAGCATTTCTAAGACTATAGACGAATCAAAATATTCAACTGTAGTCTCGGGGACTACACCCAGCCGGTGCACTCAGAGTGCCCCCACTGGTTCTACCGGCTCGGATCGATCAGTCGACCGAAAGCAGCTAACTGTCAGCAGTTAGACACAAAAAAAAAAAAAAAAAAACAAAGAATTCTTCAGACCATTGCCGACTACCAGCAGTCGACCATGGTCTCGGGGACTACACCCAGTGGGTGCACTCAGAGTGCCCCCACTGGTTCCATGATTCCACTCGACCAGCTCGAGTGAAGCAAGTAAAAGAGAAAAAAGTTCAAGACATAAAAACTACAGTCAACTGCCAGCAGTCCACCGTAGTCTCGGGGACTACACCCAGTGGGTGCACTCAGCGTGCCCCCACTAATCCAGACATTCCAATCGACACACCCAGTGGGTGCATGACAAACATTAAGATTTTCAGTCGGTGCTCAACTAACCTGGACATTGCTTTGAAGAGCTGAACTCACATCATAAGCTGCTTGGCTGGCGGCTCGAATCGCCTTCACCTGCTCCATCATGATCCCCGCTTGGCGTATGGCTTCCTTGGTAGCACCTGCTTGGTCCTCTGGGACGTGGTATGTGGAGAAGAGAGAAGGTGGATCAGCACTCGATGACGGAGGACGGGCACTCGTGAACGGCTCCGCAAAGGACATGGTAGTTCGAGCAACGTTGCTCCCCTCCGGAACCAATGGTTCAGGTGCTGACGCAACCTGAGCAGTCTTGCCGGCAGACGCCTTCCTGTTCCTCCTTTGCCTCAGTGGCGCCTCATCGTCATCGTCAGGGAGGTCAATGATAATGCTAGGTGGAGCTACAGAGAAAGTTCAAAGTCAAAAATGAAGATCCGATCGACCGAAAGTGAAACTGCGCAGATCATACCAGGATGGGAAGTGGCAGCATCCTCCATTTCTTGATCCTCATGCCTGGCTGAGGTCTCAGAAGTAGCAGCACTGCGATTTCACAAATCAGTCGGTCAGCGATCGAGTCGACCGAAAATATATCCATGTTGAAGGGAAAACATGAGTTATGCCAATTACCCAGAAACAGTCAGAATCTCCATCCTCATCTTTGGTAGAGCCTTCGCCGATTTTGTCGGTGCCGCTCGGGGTTGCTTCGACGCTTTCTCAGTCGGCGCCGGAGAAGTCGTCCGAAGGTGCTTGGTCGATTGCCCAGCAGGCACGACTCCCTTGCCACGCTTGACCGCAGGATCGTGGGCGAGCTTGGACCGTCTTTCAATGCGAGGAGGCTCGACTACCTCCTCCTCTTCCTCCTCCTCTTCCTCCTCGAAGCCAGCATCTTCATCACCCTCGTCGCCGTCCGACTCCCACACCTCCTGGCTTTCGCCTCCGCTTCCTTCTTCTTCTTCAGTCTGTTCTTGCGCCCCGTTGGGCATCGAATACATCTCGGTAGTGATCTGGAAGACAATAAACAAAATTCAGTCGACCAGATTGCAACAAAGCAGAATGAAGAAAACAAGAGGCATAGTCAGAAGAATGTGGCCAAACCTTGTCTGGCTCGTAGGACTGGTCGAGTGGCGGGATCCTCCTGGCTCCACGAGGATTGTCCCTGTTCCCTGTGATGGCGGTCATCCACCTCTCCAAAGTGGCATCATCAACCTCCTCCGGGTGGACCCAAGAGGTTTCTTCGGGACCAGAGTACAGCCACATCGGATGCCCCCGATACTGAAGTGGCTGGATGCGCCGTCGAAGGAAAACCTCTAGGAGATCCATGCTCGTCACTCCGTCGCGAATGAGCTGAACCACGCGCTCCATAAACATCCTAACCTGAGCTTTCTCCTCCGGGAGCACCTTCAGAGAAGATGGCTTTTTCACTCGGTCCATGGAGAACGGGGGAAGGCCAGTCGACTGCCCTGGCGTCGACTGGTCTTGGCAGTAGAACCAGGTCGACTGCCACCCTCGAACTGACTCGGGAAGGGTCATGGCTGGAAAGGCACTCTCACTCCTCATCTGAACCGCGAGACCCCCACACATCTGGATAACTTGGGTTCTCTCATCATTCGGGCTAGCCTTTTTCACCGTCTAGGAGCGACAGGTGAAAATGAGTTTGAAAAGGCCCTAGTGCGGCCGACAACCCAAGAAGTTTTCGCACAAAGACACGAAAGCGGCGAGGTAGGCAATGGATGTAACGCCCCGGATCCGATGCGCCAGGTGTCTGCTAGTTATTCGTCGCCATTGCCATGTCATTTTCTTGCGTGTTGCATTTTTCCATGTCATCATGTGCATTTCACTTTGCAAATTGTTCGTCTCATGCATCCGAGCATTTTCCCCGTTGTCCGTTTTACAATCCGGCGCTCCTATGCCCTCCGGTGTTCCCCTTTTCTCTCTTTTCATGTGCGGGTGTTAAACTTTCTCGGAATGGCCCGAGTCTTGCCAAGCAGCCTCGGTACAGCACCGGTAGACCCCCTATCAAGTTTCGTGCCATTTGGAGGTCGTTTGATACTCCAACGGTTAACCGGGTAACCATAAAGCCCCTCTCTCTTTGAAGCCCAACACCCCTTCCAAAGTGGCCCAAAACCTAGCAAACTCCCCTCCATGCTCTCGGTCGTTCGATCACGATCGCGTGGCCGAAAACCGCTCCTCATTTGGACTCTCCTAGCTCCCAGAATCTATATATTTGTGCCTCCCCCGAAATTTGCAGTCCATTCCCCCTAACCCTAGCTTTTTCCCTCCGTGCCGCGCCAGACATGTCCGTCCCCGGCCGGACGCGTCCGCCAACCACGTCGCCCGAACCAATTCCGTTGTGCCACGTCACCCTGCCGCCGCCGCCAGCCAACCAGTCGCCGTCTCCGGCCACCGCGCCGCTCGCCGCAGCATCTCGCCGCCGTCCTAGCCTGGATCTGGTCAACCGGGACCAGATCCACTGCTCCCCTCATCCAAACGCGCGGTTCTCCCCTGGTTCTTCCCATACCGCACGATCCCGTCCAGCTTTCCCGAGGTGATATTTCGTCTAAGCCCCCGAATCCCTGACATTTTCATGCCATGTTTGACCGGTTGTATCTCTCCATCCGTAGCTCCGTTTCGTGCGTGTAATGTGTCAAATTGTTCGCCTCGATGAGTACATCATTTCATTTCATTGCATCATATTCATTTGAGGTCATCTTGATGCCTGAATCATCGTTGTAAGAGTGCTTCATGATGTTTTCTGCTGTCTGTTAACAGAACGAGCTCATTTGTCATTTTTGCCATGATGTGTGCATCCTATGAGGTTGATGTCTTCATGTGTTTTGAGCTATGCTATGTCTTATTTACAGAGGTGCTTACCATGTATTTTTGTGATCAATGTGGTGACTAGCACAAGCATGCAAACTAGGCATCGTGATGTTGCTGATTTTAGTCCCTGTTCTGCTGTTATTTTGATGCCATGTAAACTTGATGCTACAGAGAGATCCATGCATATTTTGAGATACTTCAGTAAGGATGTTTTGAACATATGGTTATTGGCTATCCATTCATGCCATTTTTTGCAATTATGGTGTAGTCTAGAATGTCATTTGAGTGCTCTACTTTTGCTTCAAAATGTTTCCTGGCAGATTGTTTACATGTTATTCAATTTGGCCGATGTTGCTATAGTTGATCCATGCACCCTATGACCTTGATCTTGCCATGCTTAGCTTCACAAACATGCCTTCTTACTGTTGGTTGCCTTGCCATGCCATGTATTGCTCCGTAGTGAGTTGCACAAGCTCATCTACATGCCTTCATAATTCTATTTCTGCCATGTTTGAATCTGTAATATAACTTGCTATGTTTACGTGGGTGCCATCATATTTTCTGATCCTTTTTGGCTTATGGTCAGTAAGGGACATTTGATCTATGCATTTAGTAGATTCATGCCATGCCTTTGTTTGCCATTATAAGTTCCTGTAACATGTTGTTTGATAGCTCTAAACATTGCAACCTGATGTTATTTTCTGCAAAGTCTGAAATTGTTATAACTTGCAATCTTATCATGTGTGTTTGAGCATGTTCTAGTGATTTCTGGAGATAGCTCAATGTTCATGTTTTGTAATGCTTTACCTGTACATCTTGCCCATGCCTTTTGTTTTCTTGTTGAGGTGCTGTAGCATGTTGTTTTGATGCTTGCAATATGCCTAGTTGCTGTTTTGGACAGATTGTTGTTATAACTTGTATAGAGTGTGTGTGTTGCACCGTTGCTCCGTTTTGAGTGTGCTCTATTTGAAACTTGCTTAGAATTGCATGTAGCTTCATATTATCATGTTGCATCCTTGTTTTGAGGTGTTTGCTTGATGTTTGTATGCATTTTGCATCAATGCCATGTTGATCTTATTTTGCTCATATCTTCTAGGCCGTAGCTCCGAACTAAATGAACTTTATATGTAACTTGACTAGAATCTCGTGTAGATCATCTTTCTACATCTTAACTTGCTGTTTAACAACTTGAACATAAGGTTTATTCAGATCTGGACCAATTTCAAAATATGCATATGAGGACTTACCGGAATTGTTATATGTTGTTCCCGGCCTCATTTAAACTTGCCTTGATGTGTTGCTCTTGTTTGCATCATCTCTTGCCATGAGTAGCCTCATCTAGATTTGTCATGCATCATGCTTGTTGTGCATCATGCCTTGTTCATGTGTGGTGTGTTTACCATGTTGTGTGCTTCTTCTTGATAGTTCTCGTTTCGTTGCGATCGTGAGGATTCGTTCGTCTACGCTTGGTTCGGCTTCATCTGTTCGTCTTCTTCATGGACTCGTTCTTCTTGCTTGCGGGATTTCAGGCAAGATGACCGCTACCCTGGGTCTCAATACTATCATTGCTATGCTAGTTGCTTCGTTCTATCGCTATGCTGCGCTACCTATTACTTGTTTATCAAGCCATCCCAAATTGCCATGTCAGCCTCTAACCTTTGACACCTTTCCTACGCAAACCATTGTTTGGCTATGTTACCGCTTTTGCTCAGCCCCTCTTATAGCATTGCTAGTTGCAGGTGAAGTTGAAGATTTCTCCATGATGGACAGGATTTTGGTTGGGATATCACAATATCTCTTATATTATTAATGCATCTATATGCTTGGTAAAGGGTGGAAGACTCGGCCTTTTGCCTAGTGTTTTGTTCCACTCTTGCCGCCCTAGTTTCCGTCATACCGGTTTTATGTTCCCGGATTTTGCGTTCCTTACGCGGTCGGGTGATTTATGGGACCCCCTTGACAGTTCGCTTTGAATAAAACTCCTCCAGCAAGGCCCAACCTTGGTTTTACCATTTGCCTCAGCATCACCTATCCTTTCCCTTGGGTCGGCCAACCCGAGGGTCATCTTTATTTTAGCCCCCCCGGGCCAGTGCTTGTCTAAGTGTTGGTCCGAACCGAGCAACCTGCGGGGCCACCTCGGGGCAACTCGAGGGCTGGTTTTACTGGTAGCTTGACTTATCCGGTGTTGCCCTGAGAACGAGATATGTGCAGCTCCTATCGGGATTGTCGGCGCATCGGGCGGCTTTGCTGGTCTTGTTTTACCATTGTCGAAATGTCTTGTAAACCGGGATTCCGAGTCTGATCGGGTCTTCCTGGGAGAAGGTCTATTCCTTCGTTGATCGCGAGAGCTTGTCATGGGCTAAGTTGGGACACCCCTGCAGGGTATAATCTTTCGAAAGCCATGCCTGCGGTTATAGGCAGATGGGAATTTGTTAATGTCCGGTTGTAGATAACTTGACACCAGATCCGAATTAAAATGCATCAACCGCGTGTGTAGCCGTGATGGTCTCTTCTTGGCGGAGTCCGGGGAGTGAACACGGTTTCTGGGTTATGTTTGACGTAAGTAGGAGTTCAGGATCACTTCTTGATCATTACTAGTTGATGACCGTTCCTTTTGCTCTCTTCTCGCTCTTATTTGCGTATATTAGCCACCATTTATGCTTAGTTGCTGCTGCAGCCTCACCACTTTACCCCTTCCTTTCCTTTTAAGCTTTGCTAGTCTTGATACCCATGGTAATGGGATTGCTGAGTCCTCGTGGCTCACAGATTACTACAACAACAGTTGCAGGTACATGTTTTGTGCGATGATCTTGACGCGAGACCGATGCTTGCTTGCGTTGAGTTCTTCTTCTGCTTCTTCTTCGACCAGGGGATAGGTTCCAGGTCGGTAGCCTGGGCTAGCAGGGTGGATGTCGTTTGAGTTTCTGTTTGTGTTCATCCATAGTCGGATGTTGCTCTTATGTATGATGATGTTGTATTCGTGTGGCATTGTATGCCTCTTGTATGTATCCCCATCTATTATGTAATGTTGATGTAATGATATCCACCTTCCAAAAGCGTTTTAATATGCGGGTCTATCCTTGGTGGGACCTTCTAGTTCCTTTTGGATAGGGTCGCATATTGGGCGTGACAAGTTGGTATCAGAGCCTTGACCGACCCTAGGAGCCCCCCTTGATTGATCGTGTAGTTTGGCCGTTGTTGAGTCTAGAAGAAAACTATTTACGGAGTCTAGTTATATCGGAGAGTAGGAATTTTTTTTACTCCTCAGTCCCTTCGTCGTTCTGGTAAGGAATCTTGACGTAGGTGTTTTGAATTACTTCTCTTCCCCTTCAAATTTTTCTTTAGGATCACGCAGTTGGTTTTTCGATCGTTGGTTCTCAGCTCTTTTCATCCGGTGCATTTCTCGTCAAGTCACTTGAGCCTCTTCATCTTCTAGTTCAATCCTTAGTTGTCTTCTTTTCCCACCCGCCCACCCTTCTTTTTCTCGGAACTGGAGTCCATGATCGAGTATCCATCCTACTCGTGTGAAGTATTTGCCTTCTTTCCTCAATGATTTAACCGGTGTTTTCTCTTCAAGATATTCGTCGATTTCCCCTTCCAAGTTGCTTTTGTTTTCCCGCCCTCCCACCCTCTTCTTCCTGGAGCTTGAACCTCTCTCGACCATCTATTTCATTCGTGTGGAGCCTCTTCAGTCTTCCCTCAATTGTTTCAACCGGTGAATTCTCGTCTCGGTGGACATTCTTCATCTCTTTTCCGGTGGTCTCAATTCAAGTTTTTCGGGTTGATCATATTCTTCTCCTCGGCAAATATTTCAATTGTTCCGGTGCATCATCTATCTGTTCAACATCCTTTTTCAATGGTGTTTTCTCTTTAGTGGGCCCTAACCCACAGGTCTTTTCCCAGGATCTTACCTGACTCTTCTAATTCCCCTGGAGTTATTCTCAATTCTTTTCAAGTGTGACGTAAGAATGAATTTCATCAGTCAGATGCCTTTCCAAGATCAGTTTCTTAATCATTTCATTGTTGGCTCAACCTCTCTGTTTTTTTCATTCTCCTGGAGTATCTCAGTAATTTTGGTGGTGTTTCTCGTCGTCTTTCTCATCTTTGAAGATCGCAGAGGAGTTTTCCTCTAAATCTCGCCCTTTCTCTCAAAGATTCGTCGTTCTAGCTTCTTGTTATCCTCGAGAATTATTGCTTTTGTCAGTTATTCTTTTCTTACCCATCCGGAGTATGTCAGGAGTTGTTTTGCATTTCTTTTCACCGGAGGCCATCGTTCGAGAAGAATTTTTCGTCCTCACATTTCAGCTACCGTTATCGAGTTATCCCGGTGCATCTGTCAAGTGTTCTTTAATCAGCTCATGATCTCTTTGTTCTTTTGCATCTAAATCCCCTCGAGTTATTGGTTATTCTAATCCTTACCGGTGATTCATTCTCGTTCGTCAGTCATTTTCGAATTCTTACGGTGGTTCATCTAAGATTCTTTTTCTTTGATTATCATTTTAATTTATTCGTTCTTTTCAATCCTATCGGTGGTTCATGAAGATCTTCTCAAGTTTGCGATATGTCTTTTCTCAATCCTTTTCAAGAAGAATAAGTAGTATGCAATATCCATTGCTTGTCATCAATTTAATTTGATGAAGGATAGGCATACAATAAATCTTATTCTTATTTCCTCAAAGTGAGTAATCCCTTCCTTTGGAGTTTGTTCGTGAGGAATAAATTCTAGTTCCAAGGGTTTTTCATCTTTTCTTTTCCGGAGTTCAATTTCCTCAGCCATTTCGTCGGAACCAACATCTAAATCATCGCAATGCTCATCTTATTCTTTCATCCGTCATTCTATCTCATCATCCTTTTGTTACCGGAGTTCTTCATGGTGGCTCGTCATGATTTAATTCATTCTGCAAGAGTTCATCAAGATTTTGTTGGTGGAGTTCAAGTATCTTTTCTTCTCTTCTCGAAGTGCAATTAAGTCTCCGTATTCTTTTGAAGTGGAGTTTTGCATTTCTTCGTTCTTCTCAGCTATCCAATCATTCCCGTTTGTGGCCGGTTATCACCTTATGATCTTGAGATGTTACCTATAAGTCCGCATCAAGCTTATTCTTTCGTTGTTGATTTTCTCAACAACTCCGTTCAACCCTTCCTTCTAAATTCTTTCCATTCAATTCTTTCAATTCTTCTGGAGGTATTGCGTTGTTCACCTCGTCAAGTTGTCATTTTCTTCTCCGTTCTTTTCATTCAACTCTTTTAATACTTTCCGAAGGTTTTGTGTCATGTCTTCATCAGGTATCATTCCATCCCCTCAAGATCGTGTTCTTTTCCTTCCATTTTCAGCCGGAGTGCTGCCTAAATCCTTTCAGTCTTATTCGTTTTTTACCTCGTTCTAACTGGAGTGCTTTGATAGTCTATCTGATTCCGTGAGCTTTCGATTCCCATCATTCTCGTCGTTCTTCTCTTCATCTTGAGTGCTCTCGATTCTTTGCTTCTTCTCTGGAGTTCTTGCTTCACCTCATCCCTTTTCCCTTCCGTCTCGGTCCTAAGATCTCGGGACGAGATCTCTTGTTAGTGGAGGAGTGTTGTAACGCCCCGGATCTGATGCGCCAGGTGTCTGCCTGTTATTCGTCGCCGTTGCCATGTCATTTGCTTGCGTGTTGCATTTTTCCATGTCATCATGTGCATTTCACTTTGGAAATTGTTCGTCTCATGCATCCGAGCATTTTCCCCGTTGTCCGTTTTGCAATCCGGCGCTCCTATGCCCTCCGGCGTTCCCCTTTTCTCTCTTTTCATGTGCGGGTGTTAAACTTTCTCGGAATGGCCCGAGTCTTGCCAAGCGGCCTTGGTACAACACCGGTAGACCGCCTATCAAGTTTTGTGCCATTTAGAGGTCGTTTGATACTCCAACGGTTAACCGGGTAACCGTAAAGCCCCTCTCACTTTGCAGCCCAACACCCCTTCCAAAGTGGCCCAAAACCTAGCAAACCCCCCTCCATGCTCTCGGTCGTTCGATCGCGATCGCGTGGCCGAAAACCGCTCCTCATTTGGACTCTCCTAGCTCCCAGAATCTATATATTTGTGCCTCCCCCGAAATTTCGCAGTCCATTCCCCCTAACCCTAGCTTTTTCCCTCCGCGCCGCGCCGGACATGTCCGTCCCTGGCCGGACGCGTCCGCCAACCACGTCGCCCGAACCAATCCCGTCGTGCCGCGTCACCCCGCCGCCGCCGCCAGCCAACCAGCCGCCGTCTCCGGCCACCGCGCCGCTCGCCGGAGCATCTCGCCGCCGTCCTCGCCCGGATCTGGTCAACCGGGACAAGATCCACCGCTCCCCTCATCCAAACGCGCGGTTCTCCCCTGGATCTCCCCATCCCGCACGATCCCGTCCAGCTTTCCCGAGGTGATATTTCGTCTAAGTCCCCGAATCCCTGACATTTTCATGCCATGTTTGACCTGTTGTATCTCTGCATCCGTAGTTCCGTTTCGTGCGTGTAATATGTCAAATTGTTCGCCTCGACGAGTACATCATTTCATTTCATTGCATCATATTAATTTGAGGTTATCTTGATGCCTGAATAATTGTTGTAAGAGTGCTTCATGATGTTTTCTGCTGTCTGTTAACAGAACGAGCTCATTTGTCATTTTTGCCATGATTGATGTGTGCATCCTATGAGGTTGATGTCTTCATGTGTTTTGAACTATGCTATGTCTTCTTTACAGAGGTGCTTACCATTTATTTTTGTGATGAATGTGGTGACTAGCACAAGCATGCAAACTAGGCATCGTGATGTTGCTGATTTTAGTCCCTGTTCTGCTGTTATTTTGATGCCATGTAAACTTGATGCTACAGAGAGATCCATGCATATTTTGAGATACTTCAGTAAGGATGTTTTGAACATATGGTTATTGGCTATCCATTCATGCCCTTTGTTGCAATTATGGAGTAGTCTAGCATGTCATTTGAGTGCTCTACTTTTGCTTCAAAATGTTTCCTGGCAGATTGTTTACATGTTATTCAATTTGGCCGAGGTTGCTATAGTTGATCCATGCACCCTATGACCTTGCTCTTGCCATGCTTAGCTTCACAAACATGCCTTCTTACTGTTGGTTGCCTTGCCATGCCACGTATTGCTCTGTAGTGAGTTGCACAAGCTCATCTACATGCCTTCATAATTCTATTTCTGCCATGTTTGAATCTGTAATATAACTTGCTATGTTTACGTGGGTGCCATCATATTTTCTGATCCTTTTTGGCTTATGGTCAGTAAGGGACATTTGATCTATGCATTTAGTAGATTCATGCCATGCCTTTGTTTGCCATTATAAGTTCCTGTAACATGTTGTTTGATAGCTCTAAACATTGCAACCTGATGTTATTTTCTGCAAAGTCTGAAATTGTTATAACTTGCAATCTTACCATGTGTGTTTGAGCATATTCTGGTGATTCCTGGAGATAGCTCAATGTTCATGTTTTGTAATGCTTTACCTGTAAATCTTGCCCATGCCTTTTGTTTTCTTGTTGAGGTGCTGTAGCATGTTGTTTTGATGCTTGCAATATGCCTAGTTGCTGTTTTGGACAGATTGTTGTTATAACTTGTATAGAGTGTGTGTGTTGCACCGTTGCTCCGTTTTGAGTGTGCTCTATATGAAACTTGCTTAGAATTGCATATAGCTTCATATTATCATGTTGCATCCTTGTTTTGAGGTGTTTGCTTGATGTTTGTATGCATTTTGCATCAGTGCCATGTTGATCTTATTTTGCTCATATCTTCTAGGCCGTAGCTCTGAACTAAATGAACTTTATATGTAACTTGACTAGAATCTCGTGTAGATCATCTTTCTACATCTTAACTTGCTGTTTAACAACTTGAACATAAGGTTTATTCAGATCTGGACCAATTTCAAAATATGCATATGAGGACTTACCGGAATTGTTATATGTTGTTCCCGGCCTCATTTAAACTTGCCTTGATGTGTTGCTCTTGTTTGCATCATCTCTTGCCATGAGTAGCCTCATCTAGATTTGTCATGCATCATGCTTGTTGTGCATCATGCCTTGTTCATGTGTGGTGTGTTTACCATGTTGTGTGCTTCTTCTTGATAGTTCCCGTTTCGTTGCGATCGTGAGGATTCATTCGTCTACGCTTGGTTTGGCTTCATCTGTTCGTCTTCTTCATGGACTCGTTCTTCTTCCTTGCGGGATTTCAGGCAAGATGACCGCTACCCTGGGTCTCAATACTATCATTGCTATGCTAGTTGCTTCGTTCTATCGCTATGCTGCGCTACCTATTACTTGTTTATCAAGCCATCCCAAATTGCCATGTCAGCCTCTAACCTTTGACACCTTTCCTACGCAAACCATTGTTTGGCTATGTTACCGCTTTTGCTCAGCCACTCTTATAGCGTTGCTAGTTGCAGGTGAAGTTGAAGATTTCTCCATGATGGACAGGATTTTGGTTGGGATATCACAATATCTCTTATATTATTAATGCATCTATATGCTTGGTAAAGGGTGGAAGACTCGGCCTTTTGCCTAGTGTTTTGTTCCACTCTTGCCGCCCTAGTTTCCGTCATATCGGTGTTATGTTCCCGGATTTTGCGTTCCTTACGCGGTCGGGTGATTTATGGGACCCCCTTGACAGTTCGCTTTGAATAAAACTCCTCCAGCAAGGCCCAACCTTGGTTTTACCATTTGCCTCAGCATCACCTATCCTTTCCCTTGGGTCGGCCAACCCGAGGGTCATCTTTATTTTAGCCCCCCCTAGGCCAGTGCTTGTCTAAGTGTTAGTCCGAACCGAGCAACCTGCGGGGCCACCTCGGGGCAACTCGAGGGCTGGTTTTACTTGTAGCTTGACTTATCCGGTGTTGCCCTGAGAACGAGATATGTGCAGCTCCTATCGGGATTGTCGGTGCATCGGGCGGCTTTGCTGGTCTTGTTTTACCATTGTCGAAATGTCTTGTAAACCGGGATTCCGAGTCTGATCGGGTATTCCTGGGAGAAGGTCTATTCCTTCGTTGATCACGAGAGCTTGTCATGGTCTAAGTTGGGACACCCCTGTAGGGTATAATCTTTCGAAAGCCGTGCCTGCGGTTATAGGCAGATGGGAATTTGTTAATGTCCGGTTGTAGATAACTTGACACCAGATCCAAATTAAAATGCATCAACCGCGTGTGTAGCCGTGATGGTCTCTTCTCGGCGGAGTCCAGGGAGTGAACACGGTTTCTAGGATATGTTTGACGTAAGTAGGAGTTCAGGATCACTTCTTGATCATTACTAGTTGACGACCGTTCCTTTTGCTCTCTTCTCGCTCTTATTTGCGTATGCTAGCCACCATATATGCTTAGTCGCTGCTGCAGCCTCACCACTTTACCCCTTCCTTTCCTTTTAAGCTTTGCTAGTCTTGATACCCATGGTAATGGGATTGCTAAGTCCTCGTGGCTCACAGATTACTACAACAACAGTTGTAGGTACAGGTTTTGTGCGATGATCTTGACGCGTGAGCGATGCTTGCTTGCGTTGAGTTCTTCTTCTGCTTCTTCTTCGATCAGGGGATAGGTTCCAGGTCGACAGCCTGGGCTAGCAGGGTGGATGTCGTTTGAGTTTCTGTTTGTGTTCATCCATAGTCGGATGTTGTTCTTATGTATGATGATGTTGTATTCGTGTGGCATTGTATGCCTCTTGTATGTATCCCCATCTATTATGTAATGTTGATGTAATGATATCCACCTTGCAAAAGCGTTTCAATATGCGGGTCTATCCTTGGTGGGACCTTCGAGTTCCTTTTAGATAGGGTCGCATATTGGGCGTGACAACGGAGTTGGGCGTGAAGTGATGGAGTTGTGCACCAAAAAAGTTCAGAATCCCCCGGAAGAAAAGATTTAGTGGCAGAGAAAAACCGCGATCTACATGGGTGGCTAACAGGACGCCTCGCTGAGGCTGCGGCTGCCACTCCTTCCCCGGAAGCCTCGCTGACCCATGGGGGATCAGTCCCTCGTTGGCCAAGTCGTCGAGATCCTTCTACGTGATGGTCGAGCGGATCCAGTCTCCCTGGATCCAGCCTTGCGGCAGGCCAGACCGCGACAAGGATCTTCCCCGACTGGGCGCTCTTCCCCTCGCCTTTGCCGTCGCCTTCTTCGCCCGCTCCAAAGCTGCCGTCTTTTCCTTCACCATCGTCGCCGACGAGGCGCGCGAGGAGCAGCGAGGCGGAGGTGGAGGCGAGCGCAGCGAGCGAGCTAGAGGAGGAGGGAGAGGGGATTGAGGGCGCACTGTTTGAAAAGCCCCCACCCGGCGCCTTATATGAAGTCTCATCCGAGTGGCTGACTGGTAGGCCCGGGCAATCCTGTCAAATCCCGCAACAGTCGCGTGCGGGATACGTGGCGAAAAAGGTTGCGCAGAAATCAAGGCATCCCTGCCTTATCCCATCCGAGTACTGCGGCTTCCTCCGCCCCGCGTGCTTCCCGAAATCCAGATCCCGCTAAATCCGCGAACAGTAGGGCAACTTGTCAGATTGAAGATTTCCTCTGATCTGGAGCTCGGAGATCTCCAAGTATAGAGAAGTCGCTCGACCAATATCAAGAATGGATCAAGGCGACTGAAAAAGAAGTTGGTGCCGCTACCTACGGTCGTTTGATCCAGAACAAGACATACTCATAGCATAAAAAGAGGGGTCGGAAGAATTCTCAACTCCTTCCTCACTCAAACCTAGATCCATTCGGGGGCTAATGATGAAGCCATGTACCTAGGGTAGGGTCATGGACCTGTCCAAAATACCCTTCCCAAGGACATCTCTAGAAGAAACTACCTTTCAGTCGACCTGGAAGGATTCCACTCGACGGACTCGAAGACAGTCGACCATGAAGACTCACTCGACCACCAGAAGATCTAAGGTCACTCTACATCCAAACGGTCCGTTATTAAGTAGTCTTTATGGCCATGATATCACTTTATGTAAGGCGTTACCTGTAACGTCTGGCCTTTATGTACATTGAACTCTCTGCTACGTGGGCTGGCTGGGGTCCTGGCGCACTCTATATAAGCCACCTCTCTCCACAGGCAGAAGGGTTCGCACCCCTGTAACTCTCACACATATAATCCAGTCGACCGCCTCCGGGCACCGAGACGTAGGGCTATTGCTTCCCCCGAGAAGGGCCTGAACTCGTAAAACTCTTGTGTGCACAACTACTCCATAGCTAGGATCTTGCCTCTCCTTAGTACCCCCCTACATTACTGTCAGACTTAGAACCACGACATCGGGCATAGACACGTTCTCCTCGAGAACATCTTCGTGGTTGGTAGGGGGTGTGGCAACACATTCTTCTTCTTGATGGGGTTCTTGATTTTCCTCGGCTGATGCAGCCTGTAAGTCTTCAGCAACATTTGCTTTAGACACAGAGAAATTCGCAGAAGGAGTGGCTTCAGGAAATTCTAGCGGTGCTACCACATTGGGTTGCACTTGTCCTTCTGGACCTCTCGACGGAGCGACTTGTGGCCTTGGTCCTTTGCGAAGCATGCGAAATGCGGGCGACACCTTTGGAGTTGGAGAGTCGTCGTCATCATCAAGCACCGGATTGGTGACTTGAGGTGGGGGAGTTCAAGGTGAGTCTTAACTGGGTGTAGCTGGTTGGGGGCGATCAGCCCATGAGGCATCCTGGGAGATTGGCGTCAAAGGACGACCAATACTGATGAGTTCGCTAGTCATGAGAACATGCGATGATACCGTTGGGCGCTCGATCTGAGGAAGGACTTCATCATCAACTACATTGTCTTGGGGACCAATGTCTTCAGCCGTGATGGGGTCAATGGCTGGAACTTCTTCAGCTTCATGAGCCTCTGTGGAAGCAGGCTCATGAACTATCAACTGACACTCTTGGTGTTCAGATGCAGGACGAGCAAAAGCAATGGGCTCGACAATGAGGGGCTCTGTGGGAGTAGCCCGATCTTTCTTCTTGGTCTTTCTTTTCTTGGTGGGTGGTGCATCATCAGTGGTGTTCTTGAGTTTGTGCTTTCTGGCTTCGGCTTCAGCTGCTCTGGTTTTCTTCTGTTCTGAAGCCACTGTGGGGACCTTAGGCTTCGAGCCTGTCATACTTTCAGGGAAGACAATGCGAGGTTCTTCCCGCCTTGGTGCTTCATTTTGGGCCACATTACGCTTCTTCTTCTTGGCAGCCCGCTTGGGGTCAATGCCAGGACGCCCAAGTGCATTGCGCTTCTCAGTTTCATTGTAAGCTTAAAAACACTTGGTAGCTAAATTCTTCATGTGCTCTCTTGAACCTTTGGCTTCTTCGCGCTTCTTGCGAAATGCCTCCTTGAGGTCATGCATCATCAGCTTGAAGTTTTGAACATTAGCCACGCTGAGCTTGGCCACATGCTTCTTGAACTGTTCTTTCTCAAAATCAATTTTGTTCTTTAGTTCAACAATTCGCTAAGCCAGAGCTAGCTCAGGAGTAATGGCGCCTTGGAAAGAGACGCTGATGCCAATTGGGAGCTGAAGATCATCAAAGCTGAGATTGGGGTTGTCAAACCACTCATCAATGAAGTTATCCAGAATGTTTACGTTGAATAGGGGCAGATCATTGAAGATCTCCGCCTCTTGCTTGCTATTTATCAGCTGCTCAAGAGCATCATCTCCACACTCATCATCTGATGACAGATCAATGGCTTCTGTTTCGTTCCTCAGAACGGCAGTAGGTGTTAGGGCTTGACCAGAACTTTGAACATTTTTCTTCTATGTCTTCTCTTTCTTCTTGGAGATGCGAGAGAGATCTTCAGAATTGTTACTTGGAGTAGGAGGGGCTGTTGCCAATGGCTTCGCTCAAGAAGCTTTTGGTGCAGCAGTAGGTTTTGAAGCCTTAGATTTCTTTTGCTTCTGCGGTTTAGGAGGAGGAGCTGGTGCATCATCAGAGTCAGCATCATCACCAAAGTGATCCACATTTGCTCCTTGGATGACAATGTGAGTGATGAGGCCTTCGAGGTTGTAGAAGGGGCCGATTCTGTTTTCATTGGCTTCACGGGTGCCATCTTCCCGAGGAGCAGATGGACCTGGGTTGAAGTCAAGTCCAAATGCCTTCTTATTCTTCACAGCAAGTCTTTTGCGAACTTGAAGTTGCGCTTGAACAGATTGTCTTCGTGACACCACAACAGAGATGAAGGGTCAACATTCTCTGTCTGTGGTCCGTGAACCATGCACGGATAGAAGCCTTGCTCAATAGCTTCTGTCTTGGACCTAGGAGGAAGATTTTTGTATAGTATATCTCCCCAGGGTCGCTTGATGGCATTCTTCTCGGCATAATCTTCACTGAAAAATCTGTACTTGAACCATTCCTCTACCCAATATCTTCGAATCCATTGGATTCGATTCTTGTGTTCTCCATAGGTTTCCTTGGGGTCTGTCTTGTACAGTTCGTGCAGGTCTGGTGGCAAATCCTTGGAAGTATTCCCACGGTGTTGTCTGCCACCCTTTCTAGCTGACTTCTCTATAGCCATGAAGCTTAACCTGAAAGGCTTCAGAGCTAGCAAAGGCTTTCGACGGCTCGTCTGACAAGAACTGGCTTCAGGAGAATTTATGTGACTCTGTAAGAATTTTGCAAATGAATGCAGACTATGAGAACCAAGGGATTCTACCATGGACATGTACCTGTGACAGCATTAGAGGTGCGAGGGAAGGGGAATAGGTCATATGCATTCTCAGAAGATTTTGAAGATAAATCAGATTGAAGACATTGACCTCATACCGCGAAGACATTCACTTATTTGTTGAGAGTTGGTTCCAGATTTGTACGAATCCAAGAATAAGTACAAGTGAGGAATCTAACTTGTAGAGAAGCATAAGTGAACAGACTAGGCATAGTGTGAGATGCAGAAAGAGATAGATTCAACTTTGGAGATCTAAAAACTTCTTTTGGTAAAGAAGGATGAATCTATCAGATCGAAAAGATGGTAAAAAGTGAGTTTTAATTACCACACGAAGAACTGCTAGATGGAGCGAAGTTGGAGGCCGAGCAGTTCGATCTTCCGTGCCCTAACTTGGCGACAAAAGGCACCTACGGCAACGGCGGAGAGGACGAGGTCTGCGGCCGGCGGGAGGACGGCGTCGGAGAAGTCGCGACAGCTAAACGCTTTGTCGCCGGCGTCGTCGAGAGCTAGCGGTGGCGCCAGTGTTTGCGAGAGGTGGCAAGGTGGAAGAAGAATTTTTGACCGAGATGTGATGGGTATTTCTAAGGAAAGGGACGACACAGTGCAATTATGCAGGTGCCCCTGGCGGTTCACATCTGAAGGGCACGTGGCAAGCATGCAACACCTTGGAAGTTGTTTCATGTTCCCACGCACGCTTGGATTGTCGGGGTGGTCGTTCCCAATTCTCCGGCTTTCAGGCAATAAGGATATAGCATTAAAATAGATATAAATGTTGTCATATTGACTTTAGCTGACAAGGTCTTAGTGAAGGCAATCAACAGTTTTCAATAGAATGCATATGATTTGGACAGATAGAGTTGAGGTAGAAGCATAGATAGGTTAGGGTCCGATCACATTCACTTAGATCAAGAGATTCAGCACGAAGCCACAGCTATAAGTGAAGGCTGTAGAGGACAGAACACAAGTGCGTATATAACTAGTATACGACCAAATCAACAAGATGAAGATGAATATGAACTTAAGTCAAGGATGAAGATAAATCAAATACGAAGACTTTGCAAACATAACGCCAAGGGAAACTCTTCAAACAAAAGTTTGGTGGTGGTGTTACCCACCGTATAGGAAGTATTTGACCCAGACACGACGCACAATTATTGTGGAGCTCCGAAGTCAAATTCCGCATTAATGTATTCACACTTAGAGTGTATGTCTTCATTGATTGAAGATATACATTACTTCGTGTGTTGCACATCTAAGTCATCAAAATGCATAAGTGTTAGGATGTGTGCCTAATCACAAGACATTTGAGGATTCCAAGATATTTAGCTCACACGCAACTTGCAAAACCTTTTCTCATCCAAGGGCTTTGTGAAGATATCAGCAAATTGCTCTTCAATTTTGACGTGAATGATATCAATATCTTCCTTCATGATGTGATCTCTGAGAAAGTGATGACGAATTTCAATGTGCTTTGTCTTCGAGTGCTGAACTGGGTTGTTGGCAGTCTTGATGGCGCTCTCGTTGTCGCAATAGAGTGGCACATTCTTCAGGTGGATACCATAGTCCTTGAGAGTTTGCTTCATCCAGAGAAGCTGAGCACAGCAAGATCCAGCAGCAATGTATTCAAATTCAGCAGTGGAGAGAGATACACAGCTCTGCTTCTTTGAAGACCAATAGAAAAGAGATCGTCCCAGAAAGTGACATGTGCCTTATGTGGACTTGTGATCAACCTTGTCACCAGCATAATCAGCATCCGAGAATCCAACTAGATCAAACTCTGAGCCCTTTGGATACCATAATCCTAGTGTTGGGGTGTAAGCCAAATATCGAAGAATTCGCTTCACAGCTAAGTGATGCGATTCCTTTGGTGCCGCTTGGAATCGGGCACACATGCAAACACTAAGCATTATATCTGGCCTAGATGCACAAAAATAAAGCAAAGAACCAATCATGGAGCGGTATACCTTTTGATCGAACTCTTTACCATTGGTGTCAGGACCCGAATGACTTTTGGTTGGCATTGGCGTCGTGTATCCTTTGCAGTCTTGCATTCCAAACTTCTTCAGGAAATCTTTGAGGTATTTTTCTTGAGATATGAAGATGACGTTGCGTTGCTGACGGATTTGGAGGCCCAGAAAGAACTTCAACTCTGCCATCATGGACATCTGATATTGCTCTTGCATCATGTGACCAAACTCATCACTGTATTTCTTGTTGGTGCAGCCGAAGATAATGTCATCCACATAGATTTGCTCTTCACGAAGACATACGATGGTGAACTGTTTGTGTGCCAAATCTGGTTCACTAGATCCTACACTCTTCACGAAGTCCTTGAGCGTGTCATACCAAGCACGAGGGGCCTGTTTGAGGCCATACAGTGCCTTGTTGAGCTTGTATACCATATCAGGATGCTTTGGATAATCAAAGCCAGGAGGTTGTGCGACATATACTTCTTCTTCTATGTTTCCATTGAGAAAAGCACTCTTCACATCCATTTGGTATAGAAGGATGCTGTGATGATTTGCATATGCTAGCAGTATGCGAATGGCTTAAAGCCTTGCCACCGGAGCAAATGTTTCATCGAATTCAATTCCTTCCACTTGAGTGTAACCTTGTGCAACGAGACGAGCCTTGTTTCTGACGACTTGTCCATGCTCATCTTGCTTGTTGCGATATATCCATTTGGTGCCAATGATATTGTGCTTTCGAGGATCAGGACGCTTGACCAATTCCCACACATTATTCAGCTCGAACTATTGAAGCTCTTCTTGCATAGCTTGAATCCTTTCAGGTTCCATGAAGGCTTCATCGACTTTCTTGGGTTCTGAGATTGAGACGAATGCAAAATGCCCACATAAATTGGTTAGCTATGTTGCTCTTTGAGTATCTCTTGAACGAGTGAGTGGACCAAGTGCATTGATGCTATCGATTATCTTCTCAATCTGTACTTCATTTGTAACTCGAGGATGAATAGGACGAAGATTTTGCTCATGCTGATTGATGTCATCATATGGGGGATTGTTTTCAGGCTGAGCATTATCTTCAGGTTGATTAGGTGCAAAAACTATCAGTTCTTCTTCAGTCTGATTCTCAGATGGCATGATCTCTCCAATTCCCATTTGCTTGATTAACTCTCTAGGGGGTAATTCATCTAGCACATTTGGCAGGTGCTCACTTTGCGAGCCATTAGTCTCATCGAACCGCACATCCACAATTTCAACCACTTTATAGTGAAAGAGGTTGAATACTCTGTAGGAGTGCGAATCCTTTCCATAACCAAGCATAAAACCTTCATGTGCTTTCGGTGCAAATTTTGAAGTGTGATGTGGATCCCTGATCCAGCACCTAGCACCAAATACTCTGAGGTAACTTACATTTGGCTTCTTACCAGTTAGGAGCTCATAGGATGTTTTCTTCAGAAGCTTGTGAAATAAACACAGTTGATGACGTGGCATGCAGTGCCAATGGCTTCAGGCCAGAACTTCCGTGGAGTCTTGTACTCATCAAGCATCGTTTGGGCCGTTGATATGTCTTGAACGTATCTATAATTTATGAAGCATTCATGCTATTTTATTATCTGTTTTGAATGATTATGGGCTTTATTATACACTTTTATATTACTTTTGGGACTAACCTACTAACCGGAGGCCCAACCCATATTGTTGTTTTATTGCCTGTTTTAGTATTTCGAAGAAAAGGAATATCAAACGGAGTCCAAATGGAATGAAACCTTCGACAACATTATTTTTGGGAAGAATATCATCCTGGAGACTTGGAGTTTACGTCAGAAGATCCTCGAGGAGGCCAGGAGATAGGGGGGCGCCTCCCCCCTACTGGGCGCGCCCCCCTGTCTCGTGGGCCCCTCGAGCACCTCCCGACCGACTTCTTTCACCTATATAAGCCTACGTACCCTAAAAACATCGAATATCAAGATAGATCGGCAGTTCCGCCGCCGCAAGCCTCTGTAGCCACCAAAAACCTCTCGGGAGCCCTTCCCGGCATCCTGCCGGAGGGGGAACCCATCACCGGTGGCCATCTTCATCATCCCGGCGCTCTCCATGACGAGGAGGGAGTAGTTCACCCTCGAGGCTGAGGGTATGTACCAGTAGCTATGCGTCTGATCTCTCTCTCTCTCTCTCTCGTGTTCTCTCTATGGAACGATCTTGATGTATCGCGATCTTTGCTATTATAGTTGGATCTTATGATGTTTCTCCCCCTCTACTCTCTTGTGATGAATTGAGTTTCCCTCTTGAAGTTATCTTATCAGATTGAGTCTTTATTTGAGAACACTTGATGTATGTCTTGCCGTGCTTATCTGTGGTGACAATGGGATATCATGTGCCACTTGATGTATGTTTTGGTGACCAACTTGCGGGTTCCGCCCATGAACCTATGCATACGGGTTGGCACACGTTCTTGACTCTCCGGTAGAAACTTTGGGGCACTCTTTGAAGTACTTTGTGTTGGTTGAATAGATGAATCTGAGATTGTGTGATGCATATCGTATAATCATGCCCACGGATACTTGAGGTGACAATGGAGTATCTAGGTGACATTAGGGTTTTGGTTGATTTGTGTCTTAAGGTGTTATTCTAGTACGAACTCTTGAATATATTGATCCAAAAGAATAACTTTGAGGTGGTTTCGTACCCTACCATAATCTCTTCATTTGTTCCCCGCTATTAGTGTCTTTGGAGTGACTCTTTGTTGCATGTTGAGGGATTGTTATATGATCTATCTATGTTATTATTGTTGAGAGAACTTGCACTAGTGAAAGTATGAACCCTAGGCCTTGTTTCCTATCATTGCAATACCGTTTACGCTCACTTTTATCATTTGCTACCTTACCGTTTTTATAATTTCAGATTACAAATACCTTTATCTACCATCCATATTGCACTTGTATCACCATCTCTTCGCCGAACTAGTGCACCTATACAATCTACCATTGTATTGGGTGTGTTGGGGACACAAGAGACTCTTTGTTATTTGGTTGTAGGGTTGTTTGAGAGAGACCATCTTCATCCTACGCCTCCTACGGATTGATAAACCTTAGGTCATCCACTTGAGGGAAATTTGCTACTGTCCTACAAACCTGTGCACTTGCAGGCCCAACAACGTCTACAAGAAGAAGGTTGTGTAGTAGATATCAAGCTCTTTTCTGGCGCTGTTGCCGGGGAGGCTAGGTAAACGGCACTCACACCCCG
Organism: Triticum aestivum; assembly: GCF_018294505.1. NCBI lineage: Eukaryota > Viridiplantae > Streptophyta > Magnoliopsida > Poales > Poaceae > Triticum > Triticum aestivum. The sequence goes on from NC_057807.1 coordinate 514,200,145, forward strand.
TCAGCTAAGCTCTTTTCTGGCACCGTTGCCGAGGAAGTGAGTGCTTGAAGGTATATCTTTAGATCTTGGAATCGAATCTTTTTGTTTCTTGTTTTATCACTAGTTTAGTTTATAAAAGAAAACTACAAAAAAATGGAGTTGAGTTTGTCTCATACGCTTCGTCTTTTTAATATCTTTTGTGAGTATGATGAAAAGGAAAATTGTGCTCAAGTGCTAGAAGAAGAAATCTATAGAATGTTTGACACTAAATCTTTGAATGATGAGCATGATTGCAATGTTGTTAGTATGAACTCTTTGAATATCCATAGTACTAATGATGATTGCACTAGTTATGATGAAAATATCTCTTATATGCATGTCAACTTTTGTGGAGTGCATGTTTGCATGAACACACCAAATAGAGAATATATATATTGCAAGAGGCATACGTATTTAGAAACTAAAAGGTTGCAAGAAAGTCTTGATGTTGGTGCTGAAAAATTCAATATTTTTCGCGCTCCTTGTGAACTTTGCAATGAACGTGGTCATTTAAATCTCCAATGCAAATTGTTTCATGATCTAATTGTGTCCAAAAATTGTGATAACTTGATTACCCTTGGGCATCATAAAGAGCTTAGTCTTCTTTTGGGGTATGAAGAAATGAAATGTATAAATGAGGGTATTCCAAAATTTAATCTTGATATATTTCTTGATTTTGATATAGAGAAGATTTATATGTATTGTGCAGAGAATTGCATTGAAAATCCTTATATTGCCAATTACCTAAAGAAAATAAAGAAAATAGAAGATGATGAGAATACTAATGAAAGGGAAGAGACTTCCCAATATCCTCCTATTATTTCTTATGATGAATCAGGTAACAAGGAGGAGCTTTCTATTCAACCAATCTCATCAATAAGGAGCTCAAAGAGGAAGGTTGAACCCACACATAATGTGAAGAAGAAAAAGAAAAGACGAAGCAACAAAGGTAGAAAGGTATCCCTCCCAAATTATGTTGCTCCTACTACTCATTGTGATGATGATAATTGCTTTACTATTGGTGCTATCCATATTTTTAACGATGAGAATGATTATGCTTATGATATGAAAAGGCCCAAGCTCGGGGAAGCTATGTTTGATGAATATGAAATATTTGAGAATATATTAGCTGAAATTAATGTTTGTCCCAAGCTTGGGATGCTACTTTTAATGAAGATGATATATTTAGCCTCCCAAGTTTTGATATGCAAAGTTGTTATAATGATAGCATTCCTTGTACCTATGATGATTATATTGATGAAAGTGTGTTTGGAAGAGTGTCAACTTTAGGAAGTAGTGGTCCCACTATTTTGGAGGATGTTGAATCTTATAATATTTACGAAAGTGTATTTGGAAGAGTGTCAACTTTATTTAGTGATGATTCCACTATCTTGGGAGAGGTTTCAATCGATTATGATGAGAACGAAGTTGCTACTTATGATGATTATTGTGATGAAACTTATGCTATAAAAAGTAGTGTTGATTATATTTATAAAACTTGTCATGATTATGATTACCCTTTTTATGAACATTACTATTTTAATGTAGAAACAATTTTTAGTGTTCAAGTCTCTTATGATACTCCCACTATTCCGAATGAGAAGAATTTTGCTGATGTGGAGAATAGTAAATTTTCTATGCAAGTAGATCATGAAAAGAATGCTTTAGGTGCTGGTTATATTGTTGAATTCATTCATGATACTACTGAAAATTATTATGAGGGAGTAACATATGCTTGTAGGAATTGCAATAATATCAAGTTTCCTCTCTATGTGCTTAAAGTTTTGAAGCTATGCTTGTGTTGCCTTCTTATGCTAGTTGATTATTGTTCCCATAAGTTGTTTTCTCACAAAATCCCTATGCATAGGAAGTGGGTTAGACTTAAATGTGCTATTAATATTCTTCATGATTCTCTCTTTATGTTTCAATTCTTATCTTTTATATGAGCGTCATTTCATCATGCCTAGCTAGGGGCGTTAAACGATAGCGCTTGTTGGGAGGCAACCCAACTTTACTTTTGTTCCTTTCTTTTTGTTCCTGTTTAGTAATAAATAATTCATCTAGCCTCTGGTTAGATGTGGTTTCATGTTTTAATTAGTGTTTGTGCCAAGTAGAACCTTTGTGAATACTTGGGTGAAGTTTATGTGATCTTGCTGTAAAAAACAGAAACTTTTGCGCTCACAAGATTAACTGCCATTTTTTATTGAAGAGTGCTTTTAGGTTGATTGTTTTTGAAGATGATTAATAGACTAATTACTCAGGTCCAGCAATTTATTTCAGAATTGTTTGAGTTCCAGAAGTATACGTTTGATACAGATTACTACAGACTGTTCTGTTTTTGACAAATTCTATTTTCATTGTGTTGTTTGCTTATTTTGATGAATCTATGAGTAGTATCGGAGGGTATGAACCATATAGAAGTTAGAATACAGTAGATATTACACCAATATGAATTTAGAATGAGTTAATTAAAGTACCTAAGTGGTGATTTATTTTCTTATACCAACGGAGCTTACGAGTTTTGTTTTGAGTTTTGCGGGGTTGAAGTTTTCAAATTTTGGGTAAAGATTCGATGGACTATGGAATAAGGAGTGGAAAGAGCCTAATCTTGGGGATTCCCAAGGCACCCCAAGGTAATATTCAAGGACAACCAAGCAACTAAGCTTGGGGATGCCCCGGAAGACATCCCCTCTTTCGTCTTTGTTCATCACTTTTGATAAAAAGAGAAACCATGATATGAAAGGAATTAAGGAGACATAAAAGCTCAAGCTTGGGGATGCCCAAGGCACCCCAAGACAATATTTCAAGAAGTCTCAAGAATTCAAGCTTGGGGATGCCCCGGTAGGCATCCCACCTTTCTTCTTCAACAACTATCGGTTAGTATCGGTTGATCCTAAGTTTTTGTTTCTTCACTTGAGTTGTGCTATCCTTGCAATGCCATTTTATTTTGTTTTGCTTGCTGTTTGAATACAATACCAAGATCTGAAATTCTTAAATGAGAGAGAGTCTTCACATAGTTGCATAATTATTTAGCTACTCATTGATCTTCACTTATATCTGGAGTAGTTTGTCATTTACTCGTGTGCTTCACTTATATCTTATGAGTAAATGGTTGAATGAGTTGAATGTCTTAAATCTGAAATTATATATGTTTCTTTTGCTTATCCCATGGGGAGTAATGACTTCACGTCTAAGAAGTAGATGTTGTAAATTTATTGATGGTTAGCAAGCATTGTATTGGTCATTTGAACAATTCATGAAAGAATATTGAAGGAAGAAAGATTTCACATATAAATATATTATCATAGACATCTTTTATAATTGTGAGCACTCATTAAGTATGACATGCTAAAAAGTTGATGTTGGACAAGGAAGACAACATCATGGGTTATGTTTTCTCACATCTCAGTTAAAGTATATTGTAATGGATCATTCAAACATGTTGAGCTTGCCTTTCCCCCTCATGCTAGCCAAAATTCCTAGCACCAAGTAGAGATACTACTTGTGCTTCCAAATATCCTTAAACCCAGTTTTGCCATGAGAGTCCACCATATCTACCTATGGATTGAGTAAGATCCTTCAAGTAAGTTGTCATCGGTGCAAGAAATAAAAATTGCTTTCTAAATATGCATGACTTATTAGTGTGGAGAAAATAAGCTTTGTACAATCTTGTTATGGAAGCAATAAAAGCGACGGACTGCATTATAAAGGTCCATATATAAGGGGCAATATAAAGTGACGTTCTTTCGCATTAAGATTTTGTGTATCCAACCCTAAAAGCGCATGAAAACCTCTGCTTCCCTCTGCGAAGGGCCTATCTTTTACTTTAGGTCTTTTACTTTATGCAAGAGTCAAGGTGATCTTCACCTTTCCCTTTTTCATTTTATCCTTTGGCAAGCACTTTGTGGTGGGGTGATCCTGATATATATATATATATATATATATATATATATATATATATATATATATATATATATATATATATATATATATATATATATATATATGGGAAAATCCATCCTACCACCCGGTGGTAGTTACCCCATATGTCTCATATACTACCATTTGGTACTATATATACTACTTTATCATTTTCAATATATTCATATACTATATCTAAGATATTTCAAAGCAAGTTACATGAAAAAATTACATATGAACCCATAGTTTTTGTTATATTTGTGAAATACATACATATTTATACGTAAAAAAGAGTATACTCAAAACATGGTATATACTACCTAAAAATTAGTATATATACTACCTAATCATTGTTATATACTACATACTACACGTACAAACTCTCAATTTTGACAGATACTACATACAACATACAAAACGCAAGTGGTGGTAACTACCACTGCTTGTAGGAAACATTTGGAGGCAAAAGGTGAATACATTTGGAGGCAACATTATACGCCCCTATCTTTCTCTGTGTCTGATTAAAACTTCATAACCACAAGTATTGCATGAGTGTTAGCAATTGTAGAAGACTATATGATAGTTGAGTATGTGAAGTTTGTTAAATCAAAGCTCTGACGTAGACTCTTCCTGAAAGTAAGATGAATTGCAATTGTTTGATGACTAAGAATGAAGTTTGCTAGTTTTCAAGAAAGTTTATGGTCTATGCTTTAACATGTGAATTGCTTGTTACTAGTTCGTGAAAAGTTTTATGAGATGAACTACTGTTATGACATATAATGATGCTAGTAAAGGTGATTGAAATTATCATTGATCAAAATTGTGCACCTCTAGCATTCACACTTCATAAATTCTTTCTTTATCACTTACCTACTCGAGGACGAGCGGGAATTAACACTACAAAAAAAAGACACATCCGTGACATTTTGGGCCGAACGTAATTTTTTTCTGTCATACATATGACACTTCTATGACGATAATTGTGACAAAACCCGGTATCATCATAGATGTGGTGGGCTCCTACTTCTATGACAAAAAATCATGACAGAAAATGGGCTTTTCGTCCTGGGCGGGCTGGAGACGCAGCTGCATGACATTCTTTGGGTCGTCCATGACGAAAAAAACCGTGGTAGAAGCGAGGGGGAGGAAAATTTCGGGGAGTTGCCGGTTATGGTGGGAGGTCAGGGGCCGAGCGATGCGCGTTTCTCTCGTACACGTACGCGCGTGTGTGCGAGGCGTTGGCTCTAACTGAACCGAGCAAGGCGTTGGCCTCTAACTGAACCCAAGCGATTGCACTGCAGGCTACACGTTACTGAACCCGAGCGATCGATCGATGGCTGTTAACTGAACCCGATGGAGCGATTCCTTCGCTACTGCTGCTAACTGAAGCCGATCGACTGGATGAACAGTGAGCATTGCGGGGGGGGGGGGGTTGGATGAACAGTGAGCAGTGGCGTTGCCTCTGGATGAACAGGACCCCATGGTGTGGAGGGCTGGATGAACAGTAGACAGTAGAGGGGTGGCCGTGGAGGGGTGGTTGAACAGGACCCCGTGGTGTGGAGGGCTGGATGAACAGTAGACGGTGGATGGCTGGATGAACAGTAGACGGTGGAGGGGTGGTTGAACAGTAGCCGGTGGAGTAGCGCGCGGTGGAGGCTGGATGAACAGGAGCCCATTGAGGCTGGAGGAGGTCGACAACGGAGATGAACAGTATCCCGTGCAGTCCCGTTTTGTGGTACGCCACACCTCTCCCGATGAGCTGGACCCCCGTTTCGATCGTAGGAGGTCCGTTTCGTCCGTTTTGCGGTATGCCACACCCCTCCCGATCAACAGGACCCCCGTTTCGACCGTAGGAGGTCCGTTTCCTCCGTTTTGCGGTACGCCACACCCCTCCCAATCAACAGGACCCTGTTCCGAACGTAGGAGGTCCATTTCCTCCATTCTGCGGTACGCCAGGCCTCGTTTCCATCGCCTGTTCCGTCCAAGCCGGTTGGCTCCCACGCGTTCCGTTGCCTCTCGATGAACACGACACATTCCGTTGCCTCCCCATGAACACGACGCATTCTGTTGCCTCCCCATGAACACGACGACAATGCTGTTTCTCCGTTCCGACCCAGCCATGTACACAAGCCCTGGCCGTACGTATGCGCGAGTAGGCGTTCGAGACCTACCCGTATGTACGCACGTGGCCATATTTTCTTTCTTGCACCCTCGCCGCTGTACGTACATATACATGCTACGTGCACGCCTCTACTACGACACGTGCACGCCTCTACAACGACCAGTATGTACGTACACGTTCGCGACCAGAATGACAATGCTACGTACGCTTCGACCAGGTCGGTCCCGACTGTCAGGCACTTCCTTGCCTACGAAGATGTAGCTGGTGAGTCCCAGGAGTCAGGGGGGCGAATCGTTTTTTTGCCGAGATGCACTTCCTTGCGTGCGAAGATGTAGCTGGTGGGTCCTAGCAGTTAGGGGGGTGAATCGTTTTTTTTGCCCGGACGCACTTCCTTGCGTGCGAAGGTGCCGCTGGTGGGTCCCAGCGGTCAGGGGGGCGAATCGTTTTGTTTTTTTGCCCGGACGCACTTCCTTGCATGCGAAGATGTAGCTGGTGGGTCCCAGGAGTCAATGGGAAACGTTTTTTCACGAAATACAGTGGCGTGGGTCCCAGCTGTCAGGTGGAGGAATCATTATTTTCCGCGTAATAAGGAGGCACTTCCTTGCTGCGGCCGTGGACCCAGCTGTCAGCCTCTCCACGTACAGTCCACGTCCGATGGAGTTGTTCCTTGACCATGTTGACCACGCCGCGCCGAGAGCACCAGGGCGGTGGACGACGGCGAGGCCTAGGAAGGGGATGACGGGGAGCCGGGGAAGACGCGGAAGTGGAAGCCCGCACGGAGAGGAGTACGAGGGTTCACTAGTTCGGCTGTGGTGTGAGGCTGCCGTCGCCGCAGGGCCTGGCCAGCGGTGGGAATAGTAGGGGGCGGTGAGGCCTCCGCGGCAGCACAGACGGCCATGGGAGGCAGGAGCATGCGGCACAACCGGCGCTGCTTTGGGCGGCTGGAGCAAGAAGACCAGAGGTTGAAGAAGCACTACAGCCGTTGGATGGACATCGTACGGTCACTAGAGCTAGAATCGTTCATATTGACTATAGTTGACAAAGGCCCCCGTCCCAGTCAACTTAGTAGGCCCACAAGTCAGCCTCCCACCATGGTGGGTCCCAGCTAGCAAGGGGAGTATTCATTTTTGTGTGTGTAATAAGGAGGCACTTCCGGTGGGTCCAAGATGACAGCGCGGGGAGTGTTTTTCGCAAAATACGCTGTCCCGTCTGGTGGGTCCCAGCAGTCAGGTGGGAAACATTTTTTTGCGAAATAAGGTGGCCCGTCCGGTGGGTCCCTGCTGTCAGGTGGAGGAATAATTATTTTGCGCGTAATAAGGAGGCACTTCCTTGCGGCCGCCTGGACCCAGCTGTCAGCCTCTCCACGTACAATACTCTTCTGATGGAAGTCGGTCGTTGACCACGTTGACCACGCCACGCCGAGAGCACCAGGGCAGTGGTCTGGACGATGACAAGGCCTAGGAAGGGGACGACGCCGAGCCGGGGAAGACGTAGCAGTGGTAGCCCGCGCGGAGAGGAGTACGAGGGTTCATTGGTTCGGCTGCGGCGTGAGGCTGCCGTCACCGCAGAATAACATGGGGTGTGGGTGAGTAGAGGGATACCTTGGGCCAGCGGTGGGAGTAGTAGGGGGCGGTGAGGCCTCTGCGGCATCACAGCTGGCCACGAGAGGCAGGAGCATGCGGCAGGACCGGCGCTGCTTTGGGTGGCTGGAGCAAGAAGACCAGAGGTTGAAGAAGCACTATGGCCGTTGGATGGACATCGTACGGTCACTGGAGCTAGAATCATTCATATTGACTAAGTTGACAAAGCCCACCGTCCCCGTCAACTTAGTTGGCCCACAAGTCATCCTCCCACTATGGTGGGTCCCATCTAGCAGGGTGGGTATTCATTTTTTTTTTGTGCGTAATAAGGAGGCACTTCCTTGCGTGCGAAGATATAGCTGGTTGGTCTGACATGTTAGCGGGGGGAATGCTTTTTTCGCGAAATACAGATGCCCTTCCGGTGTGTCCCAGCTGTCAGGTGGAGGAATCATTATTTTGCGCGTACAGTCCATGGCCGATGGATGTCGTTCGTTGACCATGTTGACCAGGCCGCGCCGAGAGCACCATGGCGGTGGACGACGGCGAGGCCTAGGAAGGGAACGACATGGAGCCAGGGAAGACTCGGCAATGGTTGCCCACGTGGTTGGGAGTACGAGGGTTTAATGGTCCGGCTGCCGTCACCAAAAAATAACAGGAGGTGTGGGTGAGTAGAGGAATGGCCTGGCCAGCAATGAAGTAGGGTGGGGCGGTGCGGCCTATGCGGCAGCATAGCCGGCCACGGGACGCGGGAGCAGGCAGTCCCACTGGAGCTGGTTTGGGCGGCTGGAGTAAGAAGATCAGATATTGAAGAAGCAGCACGGCCGTTGGATTAACATCCAACGGTCACTGCTGCTAGAATCATTTGTGGACTAGGTTGACAAAGCCAAAGTACACGTCAACCTAGTAGACCCACAAGTCAGCCTCCAAATCTGTCCCAAACAGCATACTGCCCGAAATTTCTAGCCAGATTCAAATTAATTTTAAATCTAAATATACCTTAATTTAAATTCAATGAAATTTTACCCGCACAAAAACAATGAAATTTAAAATATCAAAATCCGAAAGAAAACAGTATTTGGGAACTAATTGCCTGTTTGCTGTATTTTTTTCATTTTACAGCCCATTTATTATTACTTATAGCCCATTTCTTATTACTTATAGCCCATTTCTTATTACTTATAGCCCATTTTCTGGGAAAAATGCATCCCTCCTCGTCTTGAAAGATTTCCGGCCCAGCAGGGCGTAGAAAAGCAAGTATGCCTATGTTGGTTATTCTGCAAAAAACAGAATAGCTGGCTAGCCATTTTTCAGAAAGGAAAAAACAAACTGGGCTGGTCATGTGCTAAACATATGAAATAAAAGCCTGGGCTAGACGGGCCACGGGTCCCGCACAACCCAGTTGCTACCCTTCTCTGTCCCGAAAAAACAAAATTACTGCGCGCGCGGCTGGGTCCCTACTGTAATCCTCACCATGTACAGTCATCTCCTTATTCCTCTCGGTTGTTGACCATGTTGACAACACCAGAGGGCGGAGCCGCGTCAAGCGAACCAAGGCGGAGGACGATGGTGAGGCCTCGGACGGGAATGAATAGGAGCCGGGGAAGATCACAGCCAGTTGTGGGAGACGGGAGCAGGCGGTCCCGCCGGCGCTGGTTTGGCTTTGGCGGCTCGAGGAAGAAGAGACTGCAGAAACGCGACAGACGTTGAAAGTCAATCGAACGGTCAAGGTTGGCACAATCGTTTTTTGACTAAGCGGACACCAAGTAGTATACTTTTTTACATATAGGAAGAAAACTGCGAGGAAAATGCGTTCGTCTACCGTCCTCCTCACAAGGAACGTTATCCACATAAGTGACTAGCACCCTTGGTTTTCAACCGAGAGGTCTTGGGTTCGAGTCCGAGGAACTCTCAATTTTGTCCTCCTTCCTTCCTCGCAAAAAAAGGAAACAAAATCAAAGACTTGGGAAGGCGTACAGAACAAGCTAGTGTACCAGTAAAGAGACATTGCCGATTTTTAGAAAAAAGAAAGACGTGCTCCTGTAGCCGGTTCGAATCCAAACCTAGACTATGACTATATATGGTGCGATGCTACTCTACAAGTAATGAAACTAACATATCCAACGTTCGCTTCTACTCTTCTCTACTTACTCTGCCTAGCATCAGAAGCTCTGGCCGCAACAACCATGTCCGCTGGCTGCTCATCCACCTGCTCTTCAGCAGGCAACAACCAGATATGCGCCAAGTCTCCACCCGTACCATCGCCTGTGGGTCTCATCACACCCCCGCCGGCACACGCACCACAGCCAATTGCACATCGCAACCCACTGCCGTTGGTGTGGTGCCACTGCTGCAAATCACGCAGAGTCATCCTTCACATCTCAACCACAATCCGCAACCCTGGCTGAGTCTTCTACAAATGCCCGAGTCATGGGGTAATAATATGTTTAAGTGTTGTTCTGCTGCTTTCAGTTGCTGATCTTTTAATAGTTTGGTTGATGATCTTCCAATTTGATTCGTGCAGAAAAGGGAAGATTCGTGTGATTTGTATTTCTGGGAAGTTGCTGATGTGGGGGAATGCAACTATGCTGATTTTTTGGTTAGCCGAGGAATCCCAATACCAACAGGTTGGGGTGTTGGACAAGTAACTGAAGGAACGGCAGAAGAGGAAGATGCAGAGCAGAAGGTTAAAGATGCAGTTCCTCTGATCATGGCCAAGCAACAGCTGCTGAACGGCCTTGACAACAATGAGGATATGAAAGAGCTTGTGAAGATAATGGGCAAAATCGATGTGCTCTGTAGGATGATTGTCTCTTTATTTGCAGTGTATGTAGCACTCGTGATGTATTCAGTGGCTACGACATCAGCACTTTGCTGAAACTAGTAATGAATAAAACCCGTGTAGCAGGCTGGGCGTAGTGTTGTGAACATCTAATGATTTCAATTAATGGAAATCAGGGGGTATCCCCTTTTTCTCATATAAATAAATAAATAGCAGAGGCCCTGTCGGGTCAGCTTTGTTCTCATTTGAAGATGTCGAGCAAATTGCAGTCCAACAACAAACTATGTCATCAAATTCAAGTTTCACAACCAAATATGAGTACAAATAAACAACAATGTCATCATGTTTTAGTTGTCATACAATCACCAAACATAAATTAGCATACATAACAAGTGATGTTCTCACAGCAAAATACTAAACAACATGTTCATCAGGTTTCAGTTGTCATAGCAAACACAATTGCACATAGTAGATAAAAAAACGTCTTCTGACAGGCAAATACGACAAAAGCAATGTAATCATCATCCACAGCAGCAGCGTCAACATCTTCGCCATGTGTATCAGTCTGAATCGTAATTCCCATGGTGTCATCTTCTTCTTCGTCCTCAATGTCCTCGAAGGTTGGCTTCTTCTTGATCAACTCTTGTATGTCCACAGCACGACAGGCAATATTTTCGCCGGCGTCATTGACGTGATGGTTCTCATAGATATTAGGAACATCTGTGTTATCTTGTACATCAGGAGCAGTGTAAGCATCATCTTGTTGTGCAACTTCATTAAACGACTTCATATGCTCAAACCTTTGCAATACTCTCCAGTCATCGCTACGTGCAAATGTGTCTTCCAAGAAAAATATCTGTGTTGCTTGATTTGCCAAAATAAAAGGCTCGTTGGTCTGGTACGCCGCCTTGACATTGATGGATTTGAAATAATCATCAGCTCTGGGTTTTGCAATCCTTGAAAACAGGTTATACCAACGACAACACAATAGAACCACACACCGATGATCCTCGAAACTGGAGATATATTGCAACTGAACAATGTCTGTTATGTTAGTGTACATTTTAGTTGTCTCTTTGTCATACGTATCCGTGCTCATGATGGCACTGTTTTGTGTCTTCCTGCCTTCGTCTCGTGCAAGGGTGTTGTAGCGCACATCTCCAACAATGCAAGATTCATAATGTCTTACCCGAGTATCAGGACCCATTGCTAGTGAGTAAAGGGCATCATCAACTACCTGCCCATCCTCCCGCATCTTCTTAACCTATGGTTAGAAAATAGACAAGCTGATCATCTTATGTACTCAATATATTAAAAAAACTAACAGTGCACTTCAAAAGCTTACATGGTTCTTGAACCATTTCGCAAATCCTGCCATAACCAGTTTGTCAATGCTTCTTGGATTTTGCGGCAGTAACTCCTCTTTGTAGATACTGCACAAAATAGTGACCGCGTCAAACATCTAAATATATAAGAATGTGCTGCAAGTTTAGTAGATTACGATGTATAAGCTGCAGTACTGCACTTACTTGATATAAGGTAGTATCTCAGGACAGTTATTCAACACATACCAAACCATTTTGTCCAAATCTTTAGGTTTGTCCTCTTGTCGACTCTTCCCTGTAACTCGAACAGAATAATCAAAAACATTGAGCCCGGGATTGTCTTCACCCACCTCTTTGCTAAGTTGATCAGCTGTTTCAATGTATTTTGAGCAGAATGTCAACGCTTCTGTAGCAATGTAGGCCTCTGCATTGGAACCCTCAGGTCTAGCTCTGTTCCTAACATAGCCCTTGAAAGTGCCTAGCCGCCTTGCAATAGGGCACATCCAGCCATACTGTACTGGACCTCTAAGTAGTGCCTCATCAGGTAGATGAACAACCAAATGCACCATCACATCAAAGAAGGCTGGAGGATATATCTTCTCAAGGTCCCATAGGATAGTTGGTATCTTGTCTCTAAGACGCTCCAAAGCATCTACCCTGATATTTCTACTGCAGAGTTCCCTGAAGAATTGTCCCAACACTGCAACTGCTCTGTATAAGTCAGGGCGGCCCAATCCTCTAAGGATAATAGGTAAAACCCTTTGAAGTAGGACGTGGCAGTCATGAGTTTTCAACCCTTGTACCTTGTTTCCATCGGTACTGACTCTCCTTTCAGGGTTGGAAGCAAATCCATGTGGGAATCTCACATGTGATAGGACCTCGCAAAATTCTTTTCTTTTTACCTTGTCCAAGACGTACACAACTGGTGCCATATCCCGTGGTTTACCTTCATCTTGCACCTGCAAATCCTTTCTGATACCCAGGTGTGTCAAATCAATCCTAGATTTTAAGGTATCTTTCGTCTTGCCTTCAATGTTAAGAAGTATGCCGATAATGCTGTCACATATATTTTTCTCGATGTGCATCAGATCAAGATTATGCCGCAGATCCAAATCTTTCCAATACTCCAAGTCCCACAAAGTGGACCTGCGGGTAAACAATAATCTCTCTTCTACCGTGCCATGCTTCCTTTTCCCGCTACCATTACTAGGATGGTTTCCTGGTGTAATATGCCCGACCTTCTCTAATTCCACTTGCAACTCATCGGCGGTGAGCCTCTTTGGCGCATCACGGTTTTCATGCTTTGCATTGAACACATGTCTTCGCTATTTTCTAGGATGCGGCTTGTCCTTGGCAAGGAAACGATGGTGTCCAATGTAACAAATCTTGCTAAGTATTGCGTATGACAGCGGATTCCTGTCACAGCAAACACATGCATTGTAACCATGTGTCGTTCGCCCTGACATAGTGCCCAAAGCCGGATAATCATGGATGCACCAAATTACAACAGCACGCATAAAGAAATCAGCTGGTGGGCTACTATATAGGTCTCGAGTGAGAACACCCTTCCATAGCTGTTGAAGTTCCTCCACAAGAGGCTCCATGAACAAATCAAAATCCTTTCTAGGACTTTTTGGACCTGGGATGAGCAAGGCCATCATGTAGTTTGATTCTTTGGTGCAGACATTTGGAGGCATGTTGTAAGGGATAACAAGCATTGGCCACATGCTATATGTGGCGCTCTGGTGGCCAAATGGATTAAATCCATCTGAAGCTAAGCCAAGTCTAATGTTTCTCGGGTCAGCAACAAACTCTTTGTGTTTATCATTGAAGATTTTCCGCTCACTACCATGAGATGGATGGCTCATTACATTCTGATCTCTGTACTCCTGGTTCCTAGAATGCCACAGTACATCCTCTCTTGTTTCAGCATCATGAAACGACCTCTGCAATCTTGGTGTAATTGGAAAATGTCTCAGAACATTATGAGGAACCCTCTTCACAGCATCGCCATCTTTCCATCTTGATGATTTGCATTTCGGGCATTCACTTAAGTTGGCATAATCCTTCCAGAACAGAACACAATTATTCTTACAAACATGGATCATATCATATCCAATTCCAACTGCATGAAGGAAATTCTTCATTTTACTATACGTGTGTGGCAGCTCAGATGCATCTGGGATAGATTTGCAGAAAGCAGCCAACATCACATCGAATAATTTGTTGGTCATCCGCTCAGATGTCTTCACCTGAAGAAAGGTGACCATAGCTGAGAATACTGACAGCTTATTTCCTGGGGTGACAGCAACTTTGCATTGTTCCAACATGCAGGCCCACCGTTTTTCTTCTGCAGGTGAAAGTTCACGGAATGCACGAGCATTTCGTAGCATTGTTTCAATGTTGGTCAAACTCACTGGCTCCGCCACCACCACATCCTCCTCCTCTTCCACCTGAGCATCAGGCAGATCAAGATGGTGATCTGCTGCTTCCACGTAGTCAATAACATTGACGTTCACAGCTTCATCATGATGAACCCACCTAGTATATGTGACCGACATCCCATACAAGTGTAGATGATTTTGCACAGTTGGCTGCGGTCTTGTAACTGAATTCATACAACTACTACCCGGGCAGAGCACATCTAATTTCGGACCACCGTACTCAGCTCTGATAAAGTTCATGAAGTTTTCAACCCCCTCGACATATGCAGCGGAGAATCTTCGAGCAGAAGTTATCCAAGTCCTGTCCATCTGTTAGACATACAAATTAGTTCTTCTACTAGATATTATAGGAAAAACATATATGCTTTTTTATGAAGTCCATAAAAAAATACCTAGGTCGATGTCTAAAGCTATGGCAAGATATTTGGACGAGCAAATCTAAGTAACGAAATATATGTAAAGCTAATTCAGTAAACAAATTTGAGCGCTAAATTATGGCAGGCTGTTTCAGCAGTCAATGAGGCCGAGCACACAGCCATCAAACTATCAAAGGCCATCGCAACAACAAAGATCGAGTATAAAATGGTGTAGAGCTATTTCACCTAACAGATTGGCTACTAGACCATGGCAATCTACGTCATAATAAATATATGGCAGGATATTTTAGCAACTAATCGGCCTTGGCATGCCATCTCAGCAAACTACTTCGGCAAGGAAGCTTGACTGCAGAACAGGGCAACGAAGCTTCTTAAGCAGAGCATGTTGACAGTAAACTACTTCGGCAAACAGTGAGATTAACAGCGTCTATCAGCTAACATTCAGTGCTACACCGACATGAACGGGGCCTCAGTCTAGAATGCGCGTACCGTGGGAGAAGCTGACCGCCGTGCGTCTCCACACGAACGTCGCCAGCGGTGGCGGCGCTGACCGCTATGCGCCTCCAGAAGAACGTAGCCAGAGGTGGTGGCACGGCTAGAGGACGACAGTCTACGATAGTGTACTGTGGGAGCGAGAGGATCGCCATGCGTCCCCTCGATGAACCGCGGCACCGACGTATCGGCGCGGCGGGGAGGGCGGCTTTGGCGGAGCGAATGGAGTGGAGGGGGCACGGGGGGAGGGGGGGTTTGGGGAATATTGGCCCGAAGGGCGGTTGAATTGAATTTGGGGGGAATTTTTATGTGTGTGCGTGTGGGGGGGGGGGGAGGATTTTCGAACGGTGGGCGGGGGGAGTATGGCGCATGGTCGGTTTCTACAAGTGCAGTCCCACGTGTCAGTGAAGAGGCAAGCCGAAGCGCGTTCCATTTGCGTGAGTCGTGTGCAGGACCGAACGTGTGTGGGGTGCAATGCGACCGCGACAGGAGTGCTGTGAGTGTACCGCCTTTCCTTTTAAACTAGGTGCTTCACCTCCTCAAAAAAAAATGTTGCTTCGCGCGATCCATTGATACTACTACTAGTAATTCGGTAATCCCAACTAAAACAGCGCGGCCAGGTCTTTTCCCGCGTGAATGCTGGGAGGTTGGCTTAGTTGGGTTTTTTAGATTTGGCTCGGTTCAATAAAAAGCAGAGTTGGTGATGATGGTGTGCCTGTCATCCTGCAATATAGGCCGTCCGATCTATATCTAATGGATAGGAAGGGAACTATGACAATTTACCCGCACTCCTCTCCACATTTGCAGATAAGGCTTTCCCTCGTTCATCCTTTTCTCCCACAAGATCTTGATCTTCCGTGCAACGCACGGGCATCTTGCTAGTACTCCTACAATATGTATATTATTGTGAAAGTTCATATACACCGACCGAGATTAATGCAAACATGGCAGATTTTCATTACATTTCAAACTTTTATAGGACAGAAAAATAAAAGAAACCCGAACCTAAACCTATTCTACGGCGGCGACCGGCGTCCTCCATCTGCGATCTCTATGTACGGGGCCGGGTTCAAGATCCGTGAAGTGAAGGTGCGGTCTCCGGCGAGGAAGAGTAGAACACGGGATACGGACCGGCCAGTTGGCACACCATGCCCTGCCGCCTCCCATGCCCTACTCATCCTCGGAGGAGTCCCCGACCTCGGAGGTGCCGGATGTTGGACGGCGGCAATTAGGACGTGTGGCTGACGGTGCTCCCGTCGTCGGCCGCCAGCGTGGCCACCGCTTGTGCGGTCGCGTCCGCGTCCGGCTACGCCGTTATTGCGTCGCGAGAGGCGACTTGAGAGAGGGTGGCGACCTCGAGCTTCATCCCCAAAGACAAGCTCTCCCGCAGAGCGTTCGCACTTGTGGTCATGGCGGATGTGGTGCCAGGTAGGAGGACGATGCGCTATGGTGTGGAGGTTATCTGGGCGTTGCCGCTTTAAGTAGCGCATTCCGGTGAGGCCAAGCGTCCGGGTGCGTCATTAAGTCACCGGAGTTGGTTCCTCGGGCACCGAGCTTCTTAACGATGACATACGAACAAACGGCATGAATGCGGGCAGCTGTCGCCGGCTGGGAACGCACCACGCGATGGCGCGAGGGATGAGGGCTTTGGTGTGCCAAGGTAGTCAGTTGCGGTCGTGGCAACGTTGGAGATGCCCTTTGCTCAAATGCGATCCCCGCATGTCATTGAAAAAGCAAGACGACCCGGCATGGTCTCAGGTACAGAGGATGCAATTGGCCGCGCTACACCACTCCGTGGACGCGTCACGGTGCCCCGTGCATCCTTGATGAGCCGGGTGTTGGGGTGTGTTTGGATTGTGGCCAAAGTGCACCTTACCAAAATTTTGGTCATGACCCAAAGATTGGTCTTTGTTTGGATGGTTGCCATTTTTTTGGCATGCCAATGAACTCTAGCCAACTCTAGTTCATTTTTCTCGCCAATGTCGGCCAACTCATGGGCAACCAATACCTCAACCAAAATTTTGGCTACCCAATGCTTTGATGGGGCAACCTTGGGCACAAACCAAACATACCGTTGGTCGTGCCACAACACTAACGCCACCCTCGGCACACTGAAACCGACCGTGTCTATCGATGATATGAGCATGTCGCTCACCGCGGTCGCCGTGTCCAGAGGCGGTGCTGGAGCTACACCCCGTTGTTGGCCCCAACGATCCACATGAACGGTTGTCGGTGGCGAGGAGGTCGTGGGCCAGCTCCTCCATTGGACTAGTCTGCGCTACGTCGTCCCGACGGGTGTGCCCCACATGTCGGTTTCCCTGTTTTCCCAGCCATATTCGAGCGTCAGTGCTCCGCGTTGCGCATTAGGCCTTTCACTATGTAGGCCAAGCGAGACAACTTATTGTTTACTTGAGCCGTTCAAGTGTAATCATGTGGCGTTTGCTTATTTCTCATTCCTCTCCAATCCTCTTCTCCATCGATCATGTTGCCCTCTAGTCGAGTCCATCCTCCCGCATGCCTCATTTGAACATTCCGCCGAGTATCATTCGCATGTACCCACCCTAGTCCTCTTTCAATAGATCTCCGGACCCCGAGATGAAATCGAGAGGGAACGAGTGGGGGCACATGATACCTAAGGCGGATTCAAAATTTTGAACCGGTGATCATAGCATCCGCAAATCATATATAAAGGGTATTCAATGTTCGTTTCGTTTTTTAACGTACAATATACTCCCTCCTATCCTTTCTACTTTACATATAAGTTTTATGTGTAGTCAAAGTATCTCTACTATGATAAAAAAGGTATAAACATTCAACAACGGCCAATCAATATTGTTAGATTCGTACGTACTCCTAGATTTGTACTCGAGATGGTTTCCAATTTGACTATTGACAAGATTAATAGTACTCCTTTCACATAGGTGAGTAAGTCATCTTAGGCTGTGCACCGTGACCAAGGAGGAGGGGAAAACGAGAGACATTAATGTTTATTTGCTAATTAATAGTATTGCATGCAATGAACTAACCACTGCATGTCATGTTTGATAGTCTCAGGTCATTAAAAGCATGCACACCCTCATCTCTTATTGGTTGATATGTCAAAAACAAGAAATGAGGTAGAAGTTAATGCACCGCGCCTACTACCTCCGTCCTGGTTTATAGGTCCCCTTTGTAGTTCGTGTCAAATTTTGACTAAAGATTTAACTAACAAAATGTTAATGCATGTCAAGAAAAATTATCTCATTGGATTTGTATATGAACATAGTTTTCAAAAATATAATGTTTGGTGACATGCGTGAACATTTTGTTAGGTTAATGTATGGTTAAAATTTGGCACGAAATACAATGGGGACCAATAAATCCGGACGGAGGTAGTACGTGTTTTGGGATTATTTGGTTTTCATAAGATGACTTACACACCTAGACGGAGGGAGTACATGAGATGTATAATGTGAAAATTATATCAATGGAAACTCCTTTCAGATACAAAATTGACCGTATGCTTTGTGTAAGTTGCATGTCATACATTATTACTCTAATATTTGGTCAAAGTTAGCCTCGAAAAACGCATTAGACCCTGTATGCTTTGTGTAAGTTGCATGTCATATATTATTACTCTAACATTTGTGTAAGTTGCATGTCATATATTATTACTCTAACATTTGGTCAAAGTAGTATAGTGGAAGTGGATCCTCTGATGTAGGTATCCCGGCCTTACCCTCCCTTTCGGTCACTTACTGGCGGACCCCATGCTTGCTAGGCCCCGCATGTCAGTTACTCAATGGGTTCGGCCACGTCATGGGATCCTCATCCGTAGTATACTCCCTCTGTTTTTATTTACTCCGCATAAAATGGAGGGAGTGGTGGTATAATAAATGACGCGGGCGGGGGAGGGGGAGGGACGTCGGTTTGCTCTCAACTATGGTCCCACAAGTGAGCGAAAATGCAAGACGAAGCATGTTCCATTCGGTCAGCGACATGAGGGTCCAGCGTGCCGGGCTGCAACTCGAACGCGACAAGAGCGATGTACAGTCAAAACCGATTGACCGGTCGTCACCGGAACCACTATTCACACCAGAACCTTCGCTGCTCGGCCTACGCCAGCCACTGCCCTAAAACCACACCAAATCTCCAGCCCATTCCCCCACGTTTCGATCCCCTAGCCCGCATCAAGTGTCCCCTAGTTCGCCAGAAAGCCATGGTGCGCCGCAAGATCACTTACTACAAGATGCTGACGGCGGAGCGCCGCGCAGAAATCGCGGCAGCGGTCGGAGCCACAGACCTCCGTTCCCAAGCTCGCTTTGCGGCGGGCCAATCCCCGAGTTCTCTGGAGCCAAGCTACAAGGAGGAGGAAGCCGATCCAATGTTCACTGTAGAGGTCGCGGCGCAGAAGGCCCCCGATGGGTATGAGACGATGGACGTCGACTTCGTGTCGGCGTCCGAGTCCCCCTGGTGCAGGCGGACCAGCGGTTCAACATGGTGATACTAAAGGAGGACCGGGAGGCAGAGGCTCAACTCGACACGGAGCGCGCGCATGCCGCTGCCATCGAGGCTTTCCTGCAGGCAGAACCGGATGTCGTGGATGTGAACTGGGCGGCGAAGGCTCAACTTGAGGCGGAGCGCACGGATGCCGCTGCCATCGAGGCCCTCTTGCAGGCGGAACCGGACATCCTGGACATGAACCGGGCGGCAGAGGTTCGACTCGATGCAGAGCGCGTGGATGCCGCTCTCATTGATGCCCTCTTGTAGGAGGAACCGGAAGTCCTGGACTTGAACCAGGCGGCGGAGGCTCGACTCGACGCGGAGCACGGGGATGCCGCTGCCATCGAGGCCCTCCTGCAGGCAGAACCGGACGTCCTCGACTTGAACCGGGCTGTGCTCTCGTCCGTGCAGAGCGCTCGCATGCTCCGCTTGAACGAGTAGCTAGAGGCTGAAGACAACCATGGTGCGGAGACACACGTCGGCAGCGACGGCTGGTTTGCGCCGGCAGCCAAAGACGACGATGCCGTCTCTTTCCGTGAGTAGTGATAGTTTTTCTTTATGTTGTTGTTTTTATGGATCTTTTGCTGTGTAAAAACATACTATTTGTTATGCAAGTCGCCTGACTTGGGTCAGTCTACCATTTCAGGCGGTTGGATGAATATCCTACGTCTCCTAACCCTTCTTTCCTTCTTCCTCACCTCTTCTTCTTCCCCAATAGACCACCACACGGGCCGTACGGATACTCCCCAACATGCGGTTGGATAAACATACTCTATGAACAAAAATTATGTGTCAGCGATAGGATGGCTGAGTTTGGTTTGTTCACATGCGACAACACGTGTCAGTGAGGGTGCGTTCCCTTTGTTGGGTTTGCGGCGTGCAGGAGCGACTGTGTGAGGGTGCGGTGCGACCGCGACGTGCATGAGCGACCGTGTGAGGGTGCGGTGCGACCGCGATAGCCGTGCGCAAGTGTACCTCCTTCTCATTTTGAAAACTTTAGGCAAGCTTGGCAAAAATGTGTGGCGAAGTTTGGCAATGCAAGGCCTAGACCCAAACAGGATAAGTATGTACGTACTTGGAGTACTAGTGTTAAAAAAGAAAGACGGGGTTTTCCTTCGATACAAATCCTTGTTTCATGTGTCAATTAATGCGTATTTTTTTCTCGAAAGACCAAAGAGCTAACCATCTCACTCCTCATCGCTTGATTAATGCAGCGCCATGCAAACGAACCTTCTCACTTCCGCATGCATGTAGGGGATATTAATGTTCTTGGTTGCTAACCCCATCAATTTTGCCTCGATTAGTGTTAGTGGCCCTTTGCAAATTGTAATTTTGATATACTGGCCTTGTGTACAAAAAAAATTGAGGTAGTAACTATATTTGAATTCCTTGCCCATTGCGGTGATGTCGATGATTTTTTTGTGTGGTTTGGCGAAGTGCGTTCGACAGAGAACACCATTGAGGGAGACCACGGTAAGTCGTTCGCAAGTGCCGCATGCAAGCCGAGACAACCGCCTTATTTGCATCCAGGAAGTCCTTTACTAGTACTACTACTAGGATTACTAGTGCGGTGAGATGGTTTCTAGAAGAAGACGATGGAGAAGCGGAGTCAGCGAAGAGTGAAATGATGGTTGCTTCGTCCATGCTTTGTGATTTGACGCGGAGTCAGCGAAGAGTGAAATGATGGTTGCTTCGTCCATGCTTTGTGATTTGACGCCTCACTGCTTTGTGATTTGTGATAGAAGGGATAGGGGAGTAGACTCTGTGCTCTATATTGTACTACATGCGTCCAAGCATGGGAGAAAGAGGAGTGACGTTGCATTTTTCTATTCCTTCAATCAATCAGGGAGCTTCGGTTCCATCTTTTTGGCTTTGGCAACACCATCCACAATGGTTCCCATGATGCCAAAAGCTATTTTCACATTTGGCTACACATTGTGGATGCCCTTAACCGTACCACTTGGTTTTGCTCCTGTGTGCTATCTATACAAATCTCAATTATATTGATCTAAAAAATTATACTCCCTCTATTCCAAAATAGATGACTCAACTTTGTACTAAATTTAGTACAAAGTTGAGTCATCTATTTTGGAACGGAGGGAGTAGAATCAAAGATTAGTAAAAAGGAGGTGATTTTGCCGCGCGGATGGCGGGGGAGGTTTCTTATTTTCGAAGGACGTTGTCCTGGCGGTTTGCTAACATGCGGTCCCACATGTCAGTGCTTTACCATGCTGATCCGCGTCCCACATGAGGTAGAACAACGGCAGAAGCAACACGTGGTTAAGTTGAAGAAGATGAGGGAGAAGTGGATTCAGCAACGAGTGAAATGATGGTTGCTTCGTCCCTCCAACTTCTTTTTTTAGCATTATTACTTTGTCCCTCCAACTTAACTGCGGGAAAGGTGCAACTTTGTGATTTGACGCCTCATTGCTCATTACTACACCGATGCCATGACTAGGGTGCTTCACCCCGGCTGCTCTGCACTGTATTCCAGTATGGCACGTGGACCCGGTAGCTTGATGTCCCACATATCAGCGAAAGGGACTAGAAGATTTATGAAAGCGAGCGCTCCACTCTTACGACGGAGGAGTAGACGACACGACGGCCCAGTGAACTGTCACTTGTACTGTATAGTACCATAGTTTTGTTGTTTCGCACGATCCATCGATACAAACCCGATTAAACAGGAAAGGGCGGGATTTTTCCCGCGCGGTAGATGATATTGGCCATACATTTCAAAGGCAATTTTAATGTATGCAAACTGAATAATTATAAGTAACAATATGATATCTAGTAAAACTAAAAACACATATGATTTATTGTGTTAGAGTGTAGTAGTAGTGCTGTGTTGCATAGTTGTTAGATGTAACATGCGAGAACATGTAGAGATGTAGTTTTGGAGGGCCTACAGAGAGAAAAGCGTAATACGGTCACCGAACTTCAGAATAAGCTGATTACGGTCACTATATACGTTTTGCGGTGATTATCCGGTCACTTGCTCACAGTTCAGCATCGGATTGCACTCTGTTGACCGGCCAAATAGTCTGCGTGGCGCCATGTTGACTAGTTAAATTGACCATGTTCCTTGTGGGTCCCACCTGTCAGTTCGCATAGGGAAAAGGTCAGATAAACACAAATTTACGCAGGCGTGACAAGGCTCCAACCCGTGCGTGGGAATCACCTGGTTGTGTATGTGTCTGTCAGGGACTGATGTGTGCGCATGCATGTGTAGGTTGAGCACTTGAGCGTGAGAGTGTGTGTTGGTCGTGTGGTGTACTGGTATGTGCATGCATGCGTGCGTGTGTGCGTGTGAGTGTTACATGCGTGTGTGGCTGCATGTGTACGTGTGAGTGTTGCGTGCGTGCGTGGGTGCATGTGTTTGTGTGAGTGTTGTGTGGATGGAGTTCGTGTGCATGCGTGCGTGTGTGTATAATCACCACACCAGCTCCTGTGTGTTAAAATAGATGACTCAACATACAAATACAAGGCCACCTTGTCCGCTGTGCCCGCGGTCATGACTTCGAACCACCGTCAAAATATTTTTTTGTCGTTTGTTTTCATTCTTACTAGCAAGATGCCCGTGCATTGCACGTAACATCAAGATGCATTTGTATGACTTGTTTATCTTGTGAGAGAAAAGGATGAACGAGGGAAGGCCTTATTTGCAAATGTGGAGAGGTGTGTGGGTACCTTTTTGCAAAATTGCCATAGTTTTTTCCTATCCGACAGATATAAATTGGTTGGCCTATATTGCAGGATGGCAGGCACACCATCATCACCAACTCTGTTTTTATAAGTGTATTTTATATTTTATGTATTTTATAATACTGTAGATGTAGAGTAGATACAAGTCGGCAGGTGGGCACGATGGTAGTGAGATAATGTGATGCAACACTAGAGGTGCCACGTGGAGCATTTAACTGGTCAACTAGTCATGTCATGAGCAAATACAAAGTTGTACGGTGAGCCCGTGACTGTATAATAACCACTAAACGTAAACGGTGACCGTAATGAGTGGATTATGAAGTCCAATGTATGTATCGTGCTTTTGCTTCAAATACAATGATCATCATTGCATATATCGCGAGAGAAAGATGAAACACGCATGAATTTTCTGGGGTTTACTTTTAGAGGACCTGGAGATAGTTTTGTGTGCATACGTGAAAAGGGCGTACATGGGGGGGTATGCGATGGAGAGAGAGATGCTCTTCGTTTCTCTTTATTATGACTAACTTTGTATATAGTATAAAAATATACAAATTCACAGTGCGGAATAAATATCATTGTGGGCACCATGCAATGCAAATTAGCGTTCGTACTCCTCCATATAACTTTGTAATGTTGTATATATGTAGAAACTCTAAAATAATTTTTTGGCCACACTTTATTCAAAAGGAATGTTGTATTGGAAATAAACGTGAAGAGAGGGCTTTTTAGATCAATGGGGTACGTGATGTAACATGTGTGAATGTGTAGTTGATGCATTTGGCGGGGCCTAGAGAGGTATGTGTGTGTATTACGTATTCGAGAGAGGCATGGATAGAGGGGCCGACGGGGGGGGGCGTGGGAGAGATAGCACGAGAAATGAGAGTGGTCTAGAGAGAGAGAGACGAATATGACGTCACGACAAGAGATTCCATTCCCTTGAGTGTGTATATGCAAGGGGGAGGGAATAGAGGCACCAGGAGAAATTTTCTGTGTGTGTGGTGTTTGTGTTGGTATGTGTGGGTGTGAGAAGATAATGAGACGTGGGGGCAGAGGGTGTGTCACCGCGTGAGGTCCGGTGGGTCGAGGTGAGGCCCTTCGTTCGGTTCCGTCCTGCGCCACATTGGTCGGCCCATGACACATTTAGGAAGACCCATGGATGACTAGTCGTACAAGACAAAGATAGCAGAATTGTGAAGGACTCTGTGTCCACTGACAAAGCCGGCTAGGATTTGTAACCCTAGGTTCTCGGACTAAGGTAACCCCTTTATCTCTGATATTACTATTCATCCAACCTAACTTTAAGGGGCATCCTACAGAATGCTCTGCTAGAATCATACTCGTCGATTAGGAAGAGAGGTGTGAGATAATGCGTGAGAGACAGGCGTAAAGATAATGTGCGTACATGAGACACGTAGGCAGGTCCATGTATATAGAAAGGGTCGATGAGGATTGTGCGTGTGTATGTTTGCGAGAGGAAGAGTGCTTGTGATAAAGGTTAGTGAAAACAGTTGTAAATGGTTACGAGAGGGAGGGAGGGTTATATCTATAGCATGTGTGCGAGAAAGACACCTCGGGAGAGAGTGTGTGAGCATGTGTGAGAGACCACCGATGGAGAGTGAAACTACACGTAAAAGACTGCTCTACACATTGATTAAAGATATAAATTGTATCCAAATATTAGGATGGGATCATGATATTTGCAATTCGCGTAAGGAGCGGTCATTGATCCATCAGACATCTAGATTCTATCGAATTTGAGCATGTCTATGTTATTATTCGACACAATTGATCCACATAGTTAGTATTTTGAACTCCAGACAATGCATCGCTTTAGCAATCGAATATAAACGTGAGTATAGTTCATGTTGTGTGTGTAAAGCACATTATACATACGAAAGTTACACAATGGACATTTATAAATAGCTACCTATGAACTAGCATACATTTGAATTCAACCTAAGGTGGTTTAAAAAATCGAATTCAACATGAAGTCCATTCAATTATTTGAATTTGATATCATGGCATTTGTAAACCATACCTAAACTATGGGGGTACCAATCTTTGCTCTGATTTTGTACATAATAGCATATGTAGTCGTGTACAAAATAGATTCAAATTTAGCTCCTCCATTCCAAAATAATCGTAGTTATAGGATTTTCAAGTGTCAAAATTTCAAAAGGAAGCGGATAATTTAATGAGGTTTTCAAACATACAAGGTCAAATATAACGTTGTCTATTTAGGTCAATCCTCATAGTTCGAGAGTACTCTAAATGTGAATGCTTGTGTTTCAAAATTTCGAACGAAGCGCCAAAAGAGCCTCTACTCGCCCGAAACAGCATGAGACCAATGTTTGGTAGTACAAGAAAATTACTTTTCTAATAACTCCGACCCGTGAAACCTACCGGCCCGACATCCAAAGGTCTAAACCGGGGTAGGTTTGTAGCTTCATCTAGACGCCATGCAACCACCTCCGAAAAACATTCATACACAATGGCCTAAGCACACATGTGCGCGGCCGAAATCGCTCCCTCCCACTATTTGGGACACCTGGGATTACCATCCTACCCCCGACCCGCAGTAGGTCCGAAATTTAAGAGGGGGGCAAAGTTTGTACTTTCCCCAAATTTCAAACAAGCGCGTCCCATCTTCTGTTCAAAAAAGCCAAAAACAAGCACGTCCCAAACCGAAACATGGTTCCCCCCACCTGTCTGATTCCCCATTCGTACTCCATGGGCACCAAAACTACCTCTCCACTAGCCGCGAAACCCCGATGTCCTTTGTCCGCCATCCCATCCCACCCATCAACCGCCGCCCTCCTCCATCACGCCGGAGCCGATACCCCGACGTTGTCGTCCACCGCAACCTCAACCGCAATGCCCTCCACGACTAGTAGTTGAAGCCGAGGCCGAGACGTCCATACCAGAGCCAGTTCAACCACGCCGTCCTGCACCTCACCGCTGCCGCTCCAACTTCGCCACCCTCCACCGCACCAGAGCTATTCCTGCTACGCCGTCCTTCGCCGCCTCAGATCTGCTTCCCCTCCGCCGACATATGGCCACGGCAACACAGTCAACAATTTGGCCATGGGTTCTTCCAAGCCTGCACCCTCCAGAACATCGGTTTCCCCGGTAAAAAGAAGAAGATCGGCGCGACATGTGGAGGTGACCACACCGGCAACCGAAGAAGGTACTCCTCTTCCCTTATTCGTGCAAATCTTACGTCTCTGCTTGCACAGTATTCATCCCATAGAAGACACTAGTTGACCGCTTCTTCTTGATACTAGATGTTCCTAGTAACTCGCGATGCACAAGGTTTCTCCTCATATACTATTTCACCTTCACTAGAGGTCTATCGCCCCCCTGAATTTCAATTTATGTCCAGTTGATTCCCAATTAATGGAAGCATTCCCCGGCGTAACAGGCGCTAGTATGACTATTACGCCGGGGAAGCAGCGCCTTGGTGTTTATCTTAGGGGCGTGTGCGGCCTAGAGCTACTGGCGCCTGATCTGGAGGTTGGCCGGGATTAAAGGGATGGCTTGGGGGCGCTGCCAACCACGGCGGTGGTGTGAGGTCGATGGGAGGGCGGGGCGGCGGAGGCACGGGTCTGGGCCGGTGGTCGCTGGCGGTTCGAGAAAGATCGTCAACAGTGACTGGCGGGAGGTAAACGAAGGCCATCTGCCCATTCCTTATAGATCTGACAGTTCATTAAAAAAATTGACTGACCTATTTAGTTTAAGTCGACTGTTATCTTAGATATGACCACATGTGGTGGTGTGCTAGAGGAGTACCTGCATTTCCTATGCTCATATATTACCAAATCATACGGAGTAGAATCTAATTTTGTTTGCCATGCAATGTTGTAGAGCTATCATATGTCTCCTGTCATTTATTTTTCAGCCACCTGCTATCTGCTACTTTTACAGTGCACTAGTTCTGCACACACTTCATCCATACTCTCACTATTGTGTTTTTATGCTAGGGTATTTCAGAGTCTGCCGAAAGCGAAGCAAAAATGAAAAGAGACAAGTCGTGCCAGCTTTCTATGCGGCTAGGCGCGACACGTTATAGCGCTTTAAAGGGTGCAGTGTTAGCAGATGGAGACGGTAAACGTTGCTCTGGAGTTGATGACCTCGCTCGCAATGAACCACCATCCCAGGTGCTTGCTTTAACTTCGCGGTGTCATATGTGGTTGCATGTTCCATATGGTGTCTAGCTTGTATTCGATAGGCCGAAGTCGGTCTTTATTAAGATAAGGAAAGATATTTTTTACATGAACCACCATCCCGTGAGCACCATAAGACAAATAGCTAGTCAGGGCACTGGCCGAGCCAGTGACAAGCCCAGCAAAGACAGGCATCACCTGGAAGCCAACTAAAAAGCCGCGATGGTGGCGAAGCAGCCCGCCTCCCACCAGGCTCTCAGGTCCTAGATGATCATGTTCACCACTCCAGCCGGATGTCTAGCTTGTATTGCTTCCAATTTGGTTAAATTGCATCTGCTTAGCTTACACATTATACCTTTGAATATGACATGCCTTTCTGTTTTTGGTACATACTAGTACATCTGTGTATTAACCATGTTCTTACATCAAACTAATGTTCTTGTGTATCCCTCATCAATCACTTATGACGAGGCAGGCAGGCAAGGGGACTACTCCTCATTTAAAGAATGCAGCGTCAGCCTCCCGACATGATTCTCAAGAAACAGAAATGCTAGATGAAGATAGTGAACGTAGCTCTGTAGTTGATTACAGCATTTCCCCTACACTAGCATCGCAGGTGCTTGCTCTAACTTGGCAGCGTGATATGTGGTTGCATGTTGCATATGGTGTCTAGATTGTAATTCTTCCAATCTGGTTAAACTGCATGTGCTAGTCTGCTTAGCTTATACTCCTGTAAATGTGACATTATACCTGTTAATGTGACATGCCTTCCTGTATTTAGTACATAGTACATCTGTCTATTAAGCATGTCCTTACATAAAACTATTGTTTTTTGTATCCCGCATCAATCAATATGACGAGACACCTTTAGTATATGCAGTGCGATATTAGTTGCATCTTTCATATGATTTATAGCATGCGCTGCTTCTAATTTGTTGAAATTCCATTTATGATGGGACGCTTTTAACTTGGCAGAGTCATATTGGTTGCATCTTTCATGTGGTGTCTAGCTTGCATTGCTTCTTATTTGCTGGAATGGTTTCTGCTTAGTTTACACAAACAGTTGTGAACATGCCATGCCGTCCTGTTTTTCGTACATATTCCATCCTGGTATCATGTGTTTGCCTTACATCAAAGTAGTGATTGTCAGTATCATGCATGAATGAGTTCTGAAGAGAGAATTTTATTGCTTTTTCTTGTCGGTTTTACTTGACAATTCAAAATCAATAAAGCAGAAGGAAGTTAGCAAGGCAGCGGATAAAGGTGCTCCTTCCAAACGGAGGGCCTCTACAGTTTCTACTCCTCCACACCCCCAAGATGATTTCCAAGACAACACATGCATAGACACTCAACAAAGCTGTGTTTATGATGAGCACGTCTCCCCTAGTGCAGCATCACTGGTGCTCCCTCTAACTTGGCACTGTTATATGTGGTTGCATGTTATGTGTGATGTCTAGCTTGTATTGCTTCTAATTTTGTTGAATTCCATCTGCTTACTTTACACATTATACTTGAATAAGACACGTGTTCCTGTTTCTAGAACATACAATATCTGTCTATCACACCATGTTCTTACATCAAATTACTACTGTTGTGTAACCTGCAACAATCACTTATCATAAGACACGTTTGACTTCGGAGTGTGATATAGGTTACATCTCACATTCTTTTCTAGCTTGTACTACTAATTTGTTGAAATGGCACTTATGACGAGACAGTTTTAACTTGGTAGAGTGATATTCGTTGCATCTTTCATATGGTGTCTAGCTTTCATTGCTTCTAATTTGTTGAAATGCCTTCTCCTTAGTTTACACATCATAAGCTGTGAATATGCAATGCTGTGAATATGCAATGGCACTAATGACGAGAGACCTCTAACATGGTAGTGTGATGTTGTTTGCATCTTGCATATGATTTATTTCTTGTACTGCTTCACATTTGTTTAAACGCCATTTATGCTGAGACACTGTTAACTTGGCAGAGCGATATTTGTAGCATCTTTCATATGGTGTCTACCTTCCATTGCATTGCTTCTAATTTGGTGAAATGTCTTCTTCTTAGTTTACACATCATAGTTCTGGTTATCTCTTCCGTCCTGTTTTTCATACATATTACATCCTCCTATCATGTGGTTGTCTAACATCAAAGTTCAGTTCGTCTGCATCACGCATCAATTTGTTCTGAAGAACTAAATTGTTATTCGTTTTTCTTGTCGGCTTGACTTAACATGGCACAGAGAAAGAGGAAGAAACACAGAATGGCAGGGAATGAGAAGCGGATGAATCCTACAGATTCTGCTAGTACTGATGGTGCAATAGAAGGTGAAAGTCCAGCGGAAAATTCTACAAACACGGCATCCCATGCTACACGAGCTGCAAAAAAAGCCAAATAGAAACAAATAGCTGCCACCAAACAAGCAGAGACAACCCTAGTTCTTGCAACACCTACCATAGTACTACCAGCTGCACGACATACTCGTGCGTCAACTGAGCTAGCAGCACGTTCCCAACCTCCCTTTCCACCTGACACTACTTCCCAAGCACTCTTGACACAAGACGAGTTGGCAATATCAGATGAACCTTGTGAGCTTCCACATCAAGAAGGTAGTTGCTGGAGTCAAGTTACAGTTGCATGCTTCTTTATATGTAGTCTCACAGTTTGATGTACACTAACACTTCCTATGTTCGTTGTTGGACTAGCACCTAGGCACAAGAGGAAACAAACATCAGGGATAATGCTCGATAGGTTAACTAAATCTAGAGGAGGAAGAATGGAGATCCATTTTGAGGCAGGTTTAAAAAGGCCACGTGATGCTACAGAGTTAGCCAAGTTAGTATCAGAGGCAGCGGTTGCCGTTAGGTGTCATGTATGTATCCTCCCAATATGGATTCAGTACAGGAATGACAAAGACGAAATCCAGTTCAACACCTTCCTCGACCATTTATCTGTAAGTATGGTTATGTATGGAAACTAGTAATATCGTCTTGCTGTGTCCCATACTTTCTAGCTTGCTGATAATGAGACTCCCATAATTTTCAACAGATGAGGTTCAAGTTGGATAGCTAAGATGATGCAACCAGACAAGCTTGCGCCCATGTTTTCAAGTCTGCTCTGCGACAGTATCGGTATAACTTGAGGAAAACTCACTTTGAAGGCAAGGCTAATAGCAAACTTTCCCAAACATCTCCAGTGGAAAATATATCGGATGAAGACTGGAGGGGCCTTATTAAACACTGGTCTGATTCGAAGTATCAGGTACATTATAAATATGTGATCAGATCACATGTTGAAGTCCTATTGACGCATGTGCCATACAAATCTATCTTCTTGAAGGTGAACTGTTCAAAGAACAAGGCCAACCGTACGAAAGTGAAATTCCAACAGACGACAGGATCTCCTAGCTATATTGCACACTATGAGGCTCTTGTAATTAGCTGCTGTTTCACTCTTTTCGCTGTACCATATTATCAGATCTATATTGACTTGTTTGAAATGCAGAGGAAAGCCCGCAATGACCAAAAAGTACCTGAACCAAATGCTGTGGAAATCTTCAAGGACTGTCACACCAGCAAGAAGAAGGGCATGACTACACCAGTCAAAGCCGCTGTTGTAAGTCCTTAATCCTCATGCCTTTTAACTACTACTTACTCTGACTTGTGCCTTGAACTGCATGGTTTGCAGCCAATGTCTATTACTCTTTTCAATTTTACACACAATTGTCTTAGCATATCATTGCACCTTACAAGGTTTAAAAGGGAGGAGTGATGTTCCTTTGATCTTGACCCGTAATCTAGTTCCGTGCTGGACTTGCCCACAGAACGTTACAATTGCCTGTTTGTCTGTTCTCAGTTGTTTTGTGATATGAATGATGTCATACTATGCTTACCGTATTATAAACTTTGTCTCTTTATCCTTAGCCCTCAATACAATGTGAAGAAATATACAATACATTAGCGATGGTACATGGTCATATGTTTGGAACCTGGTTTTACTATGTACTTTGCAATAAAATACAACTAATATTTTACATGGGTTCACCATAATAAATTCTGTATATAGACCAAAGCTATTTTGTTTGGTTTTGTTGCCTCCTTAATATCTTCTGTTCTGGTACTACTAATGTAAAACCTCAACTTTTCAGCGAGCTATGGAAAAAATGGTGGAACCGCCACCTTCTGAAGGTGGCAAGGCAACTATAACCACAATGTCAGCTCTTGCTGCAGTGGGTCAGTACATGTCCACTAACAGTGCCAAAAGCACGTTCCTGCATAATACTGGGTTGGTTGTTAAGGCAATATCGTCCAAACTGCCTCATGATCAAGATGTGCAAGCTCAGAGCAATGTTGTATCTGTGCTCCAGACACAAGTCCATTCCCTAACAGAGGCCCTTTGTGAAACAAGGATAAACATTGCTCAATGTCGTCAAGATATGCATGGTTTTGAAACCAGACTATCAAACATTTGCTATGTTGTTCAGGAGCATAGGGGAAATGAAGGCGAGGGTTATGGTGCTCCATCGGACAATACAACATGAAAACGTAACAGTCAGGTCAAATGTACCGAGCTTCTCAACTTCTGGTGGTGCATTTATCTGCTAGACTGTTAAGTTTTATGCCAACCTTCCTTTTGTTATATAGTTGTAATTTGTTTTGGTGCGATACAAAATTTATTCTTAACACGCAGCCACCGGCTGAAGAAAACAGCAAGCCATTTTTGTATAGTGTAGGGTGTTCCCTATATTTGCACTGGTGGCGATCTTTCATGCCGAGTGGATGTAATCTGTGCAATCGCCTTAATTGCCTAGCATTAGTTTCGGCCTTATTTATTTCCTAGTCTTCTTTTTCCCTGGTTTGCTAGTGGCCGCAACTACCCATGGGCCATATACGGGCCGTAGGATCCATGGGTCTCCTACGGGCCGTCGATAAATGGGCCTGTAATCGATGGGCCTCGGGCCATTGATAAATGGGCCTGTAATCAGTGGGCCTCGGGCCATCAATAAATGGGCCTGTAATCGATGGGCCTCGGGCCGTCGGATAAATGGGTCTACATGGGCCGTAATCGGGCGTAATTGGTATCGGCCCAGCACGATAACGGGCCGTTAACAGGCCATAGGACTACAAAAGCTTAATTCTGTCACAGGCATAACGGGTCGTTAATGGGCCAGAATATAGGACGGGCTGGCCAGAAACGGGCCGACTCTTGCCATGGGCCAAATTTGGCCCATTAGGGTAACAAGCCAGTAACGGACCGACTCTTGCCATGGGCCAAATTTGGCCCATTTGTGGAACATGCCAGTAATGGGCCGACTCTTGCCATGGGCCCAATTTGGCCCATTAGGGGAGCAGGCCAGTAACGGGCCGGAAGTAATCGAGGGCCGAAAAGGAGCCCAAGCATGTATGGGCCGTCAATAGGCCAAAAGCTAACACGAGCTGGAAACGGCCCATGTAAATCACGGGCCTTTAACGGGTACAAAGAAAATTACTGTTCATTATGGGTTAGGGTCACCGTTAGCCTGTAAAGGGCCGAAAGATACGGAGGCCTCATATGGGCCGAAAGACGTCGTGGGCCATACATGGGCCGAAAGTGAAATGGGCTGGTGTTATATTCGACGGCCTACATGACGTTGTTGGGCCGATTTCCTTTAGTACCTAACGGGTCATGAGTTAACGGGCCGTAAAATGGGCTATTTGCGAAGAGACCGTCAACAGGCTTTTCATGGGCCAGCCCGTTAACTTTTGACCAAGTCAAACGGGCCGGCTTTGTAAGGTAAATGGGCCAGTGGTGGGTCGTGGCACATGTCGACATATCATAGGCGCCTATCTGACCCACTGACGAGCTGACACGTGTTTCGTCCGGCCAATAAGAATTTTACACGTGGAAATTTCCCATTGGTCGGGGCTGTTAACGGGTTATCGGTCCAAAACCTGACACAATAGCTTAATGGCATTCCGTTACGGTGGATGCCATGTGTCGGTCACCCTTGATGAAAGCACTTCTGTGACGCGTGATTTATCGTCATGGAAGTGGACACTTCCGTGATGATAATTTTGGTAATGTCATGGAACACTTCTACGACAGCACATGTATGACTATCTTGATTCTGTCATAAATTTGTCATGGATGTACATGCATGACAAAAAATGCGACCTACTGTGACAAACACGTATCATCACAGAAGTGTATTTTTTTAGTGTAAGCTTGGGGATGCTGATACGTCTCGAACGTATCTATAATTCATGAAGCATTCATGCTATTTTATTATCTGTTTTTAATGATTATGGGATTTATTATACACTTTTATATTACTTTTGGGACTAACCTATTAACCGGAGGCCCAGCCCATATTGTTGATTTATTGCCTGTTTCAGTATTTCGAAGAAAAGGAATATCAAACGGTGTCCAAACGGAATGAAACCTTCGGCAGCGTTATTTTTGGGAAGAATATCATCCTGGAGACTTAGAGTTTACGTCAGAAGATCCTCGAGGAGGCCAGGAGATAGGGAGCACACCCCCCTGTCTCGTGGGCGAGCACCTCCCGACTGACTTCTTTCGCCTATATAAGCCTACGTACCCTAAAAACATCGAATATCAAGATAGATCGGGAGTTCCGCTGCCGCAAGCCTTTGTAGCCACCAAAAACCTCTCGGGAGCCCTTCCCGGCACCCTGCTGGAGGGGGAACCCATCACCGGTGGCCATCTTCATTGTCCCGGCGCTCTCCATGACGAGGAGGGAGTAGTTCACCCTTGAGGCTGAGGGTATGTACCAGTAGCTATGTGTTTGATCTCTCTCTCTCTCGTGTTCTCTCTATGGCACGATCTTGATGTATCGCGAGCTTTGCTATTATAGTTGGATCTTATGATGTTTCTCCCCCTCTACTCTCTTGTGATGAATTGAGTTTCCCTCTTGAAGTTATCTTATCGGATTGAGTCTTTATTTGAGAACACTTGATGTATGTCTTGCCGTGCTTATCTGTGCTGACAATGGGATATCATGTGCCACTTGATGTATGTTTTGGTAACCAACTTGCGGGTTCCGCCCATGAACCTATGCATAGGGGTTGGCACACGTTCTTGACTCTCCGGTTGAAACTTTGGGGCACTCTTTGAAGTACTTTGTGTTGGTTGAATAGATGAATCTGAGATTGTGTGATGCATATCGTATAATCATGCCCACGGATACTTGAGGTGACAATGGAGTATCTAGGTGACATTAGGATTTTGGTTGATTTGTGTCTTAAGGTGTTATTCTAGTACGAACTCTTGAATAGATTGATCCGAAAGAATAACTTTGAGGTGGTTTCGTACCCTACCATAATCTCTTCGTTTGTTCCCCACTATTAATGTCTTTGGAGTAACTCTTTGTTGCATGTTGAGGGATTTTTATATGATCTATCTATGTTATTATTGTTGAGAGAACTTGCACTAGTGAAAGTATGAACCCTAGGCCTTGTTTCCTATCATTGCAATACCGTTTACACTCACTTTTATCGCTTGCTACCTTGCTGCTTTTATAATTTCAGATTACAAATACCTTTATCTACCATCCATATTGCACTTGTATCACCATCTCTTCGCCGAACTAGAGCACCTATACAATCTACCATTGTATTGGGTGTGTTGGGGACACAAGAGAAACTTTGTTATTTGGTTGCAGGGTTGTTTGAGAGAGACCATCTTCATCCTACACCTCCTACGGATTGATAAACCATAGGTCATCCACTTGAGGGAAATTTGCTACTGTCCTACAAACATGTGCACTTACAGGCCCAACAACGTCTACAAGAAGAAGGTTGTGTAGTAGACATCATCCATCTCAATAAGAGTTCTATTCTTGCACTCCGCGATGCCATTCTGCTGAGGTGTGGAAGGAGCGGAGAACTCATGAGTAATACCCAAAGTATCCAGATAAAGGTCGATGCCGGTGTTCTTGAACTCAGTGCCGTTGTCGCTTCTGATGTGCTTGATCTTGACGCCATAGTTTGTCATGGCACGATTGGCAAAGCGTCTGAAGACATCCTGCACTTCAGTCTTGTAGAGGATTATATGCACCCAAGTATATCTAGAGTAATCATCAACAATGACAAAGCCATAGAGGCAAGTAGTAGCATTGAGAGTAGAGTAGTGAGTAGGGCCAAATAAGTCCATGTGTAGCAGCTCGAAGGGTTGAGATGTAGTCATGATTGTCTTCCAAGGATGCTTGGCCCTGGTCATCTTTCCAGCTTCACAGGCGCCACACAGATGATCCTTCTTGAACTTGACGCCTTCGATGCCCACGACATGCTTTTTCTTCGTGAGATTGTGCAAGTTCCTCATGCCAGCATGTCCTAGCCTTTGATGCCAAAGCCAGCACTCTGAAGCTTTTGCTAGAAGACATACGGCCATCTCTGGTCTTGCTGAGAAATCTACCATATACTGATCATCTTTCCGATACCCTTCAAAGACTAGAGACTTGTCAGATTCCATTAGCACAAGGCATCAATATTTTCCAAATAGCACAATCATGTTTAAGTCACAAATCATTGAGACAGACATTAAGTTGAAACCAAGGGATTCAACAAGCATCACTTTATCCATGTGCTAATCCCTTGATATTGCAACTCTACCTAGACCCAATACCTTGCTTTTACCAGTGTCCGCAAATGTGATGTGACTCTTGTCTGATGGACGTAGGGTTGAATCCATCAGAAGACTTCAATCACCAGTCATGTGATTAGTGCATCAACTGTCCATAATCCATTCTGAAGTACGAGGTGTCATAGCCTTGGCACCACGTGCCATGAAGCAGTAGGTGGGAGCCGAGTCGTCCTTGTCATTATCATCAGCGTTGGTGACAGAGCCATTGTCTTCAGTGTTGAAGATGGACTTGGCGACGTAGGCTGTAGCTAGAGCCAGACTCGCAACACCAGAGTCGGACTCCTCCTCAGACTCCACCTCCGCCTCCTCAGAAGCAGACTCCTCCTCTGAATCCATCTCCTTGCCAACAAACACACGAGCCTTGCCAGATGAGCTCTTCTTGTGTGATGAAGACTTGGACGAAGACTTGGAAGAAGACTTTGAGGATTTCTTCTTCTTCTTGTCATCAGAATCATATTCTTTGCTCTTCTTCTTCTTCTTCTCATTGTCCCACTATGGACACTCAGAGATGTAGTGACCAGGTTTCTTGCACTTGTGGCAGGTTCTCTTCTTGTGATCATGAGTGGACGCTTCATCATTCCTTGAGCTGGATCGTGAAGACTTTCTGAAGCTTTTCTTCTTGATGAATTTCTGGAACTTCTTCACAAGCATAGCAAGATCCTTTCCAATGTCTTCAGGATCACCAGAACTGCAGTCAGATTCGTCTTCAAATGAGGAAGCAGCAGCCTTTGCCTTCAAAGCACGAGTTCGTCCATAGTTGGGGCCATAGATATCTCGTTTCTCATATAGCTGGTACTCATGTGTGTTGAGCCTCTCAAGTATGTCAAACGGATCGAGAGTCTTGAAGTCAGGGCGTTCTTATATCATCAGGGCTAAGGTGTCAAATGAGCTGCCAAGAGATCTCAGTAGTATCTTCACTATTTCATGATTCATAATCTCAGTGGCGCCGAGTGCTTGGAGCTCATTTGTGATATCAGTGAGGCGATCAAATGTGAGTTGGACGTTCTCATTGTCGTGTCTCTTGAAACGGCCGAAGAGGTTGCAGAGAGTACTGATCCGTTGATCTCGCTGAGTTGGGACACCTTCATTGACCTTGGAGAGCCAGTCACAGACTAGCTTCGATGTTTCCAGAGCACTCACACGACCATACTGTCCTTTGGTCAGATGAACACAGATGATGTTCTTGGCGGTAGAGTCCAGTTGAACGAACTTCTTGACATCAGCAGGGGTGACACCTTCACCAGTCTTGGGAATGTCGTTCTTGACGACATACCATAGATCGACATCAATGGCTTCAAGATGCATGCGCATCCTATTCTTCCAGTAGGGATATTCAGTGCCATCGAAGATGAGGCACGCAGCGGAGACTTTGATTATCCCTGCAGTCGACATAGCTAAAACTCCAGGTGGTTAAACCGAATCATACAAAACAAGGGAGTACCTTGCTCTGATACCAATTGAAAATGCTAGTTATCGACTAGGGGGGGGGGGTGAATAGGCGATTTTTATGAAAGTCTTCAAAACATGGGAGTTTTGAAGACAAACAATAGAAATGACACTATTCATATGTAGCGGAAGGTAGACTACACTAGACAAGCCATAGTCAAGTATTAAATAAATTGAAAGCACGAAGACTATTAGCAGTTAGGTAGTAAAGATCAGGATGGAAGATAGTATGAAGCCAATCAGGACAAGTAATCACACAGTGAAGTCAAACAAATAATGCAAGCAGGCAATGACTTCACGAAGACAAACTGTAAGTAAAGAGAAGTGAGAGATAGAACCAGTAGCTTCGGGAGGACAGAGATTTGTTTGACCAGTTCCAGTTGCTGTGACAACTATACGTCTGGTTAGGGAGGCTGAGATTCAACTCAGAAGACCGTGTCTTCACCTTATTCCCCTTGAGCTAAGGACACCTAGTCCCCGCCCAATCACTCTGGTAAGTCTTCAAGGTAGACTTCCAAACCTTCACATACTTTGTTCACCGGCAATCCACAATGACTCTTGGATGCTCAGAACACGATGCCTAACCGGGTGGAGGATTCACAGTCCTCAAGTGTAACAAGTCTTCATATCACGCGGACAGAACTACTTTAGTGATGCCAAACACTCTTTGGGCTCTGGGTGGTTTGGGCTTTGTCCTTGCAAGGATTCTCTCTCAAAAGCTTCAGAGGTGGGTTGCTCTTAAACGACAAAAGCCGTGTACTAACTTTGAGCAGCCACCAATTTATGGTGTAGGGGGTGGGCTATTTATAGCCACTCGGCAACCAGACCTGATTTGTCCGAAATGACCCTGGGTCACTAAGGAACTGACACGTGTCTCAACGGTCAGATTTCACACACACGCGGCAGCTTGACTTAGGCTACAACTAAAGCTGACTTATCCGACTCTGGATAAGATTTGCGCTCATTGTCTTCACTCGAAGACATAGGATTTGGTTGAGCATCACTTTAGTCACTCTGATTTTGTTCACTTGGACCCCACTTAATAGTACGGTGGTTCCTATGACTCAACAAAGAAGAAAAGGAAACAACAAAACAACTAAGTCTTCGCGCTCCATAGTCTTCACGCGAAGTCTTCTCATGTCATAGTATTCAACGTGAATAGCTTCACAGACCACCATTGTCTTCAATGTCTTCACACATTTTTAGGGGTCATCTCCGGTAGGTAAACTGAATCAATGAGGGACTACAACCTGTGTTATCCTGCAATTCTCACAAACACATTAGTCCCTCAACCAGGTTTGTCGTCAATACTCCAAAACCAACTAGGGGTGGCACTTGATGCACTTACAACTAGGCGGTGGGTGAGCACTGCTAATGCTTTAATCTCTGAACTTTTTTTTGTGAGATAATTGTTCTTACTTATTTGTCCCAGGAAACAGTAACTCCAAAAACATTGTCCCAGAAAACACTTTTATATCCACCCCATTGAGCTAAATTGTGAGATTCTTTATCACTATGGAATGAGGTTAATGTGTTTTATTTCTTACCTTGTCTCACGTGCGATGCACATGCAGACATGCCCATCGCCTTTTGTTGTGGTTAAACCAGGCATGTCAAGAAGTATGTGCAAATCAACCATGGATGATTCATTACTCCCGTCTGGATGCTTCTTTGGTAGTGGCATTGAGATAGTCTTTTTTTTCTGAGGGTATGGCATTGACATAGTCAATTTATCCGTTTTTGTGTCTCTCAGTTGGTGAGGTTGGGATGTCTATCTCATATATGTACATGTAGAAAGTATACCATTATTTTCTTCAAAAAAAAGTCTCCGATCATGTGAATAATTACCTCTCGATGTATATTCTCGGAAAGTGAGAAACACAAGTCTTGAATCACACTATGGGTCTGGTTTGCAGTAATCCCCCACATTGCACTACTAACCATGCTACTTTGTGCAATTTAGTATTGGTGTAGGTCTAGATGGCCATTTTGTTATTGAACCATCAGATATCTCAGAAACCACTGAGTGGTTTTGAGCCCTAAAAAGTTTGATGGCCAGAAAAGTACACAGTTCTCTCTTGAACTCTTTATGTAAGCCACACCATAATCATATTAGCCGATATGAGGTGTAAAGAGGGAATCTCAAACGTTGTGAAAGTTGTCACTCACTATTACATGTCTTAAAAAACTAAAATTTCCATACTCTTAGTTTCCATTTTACATGTTATGTCGTAAGAAAAATGTTATCCACTGTCAAAATTATTACTTGTTGTATATGCCTATGAAACGGTGAAAATGATACTCTTTTATTGAAAATTGCTGCATCTTTATCTCATGTATGTGAAAGAGTTCCTGAACTTATGTTGGTGATCCTTTAAAGCCCCGGTGGGTAATTATATTTTATAGAAGCTTATTTGTTATGTGTCATTTGACCAGTCATGGCAACATCACAACAGGACGGGCATCAAAGTTTGGCCCCTTAGCAAGCCTTATTTACTATCATATTATATTTTCATTATTGTGTAATAAAGGTGTACCTTATGTAAATTTGTTTTCTCTATCTTTTTTCTAATATTTACACGGTATTCTAACTTCTTCATAAACCAAAAGGCGCAGCAACGCGCGCTATCATGATCTAGTAACATGTATATCAAATATACCTTTGTTCATTTTGCCATCCTTCTTATACACCAAATATTTGGGGTAACTCTGCTTCCAGTGACCATTTCCTTTGCAGTAGAAGCACTTAGTTTCAGGATTAGGTCCAGCTTTGGGCTTCTTCATGGGAGTGAAAACTTGCTTGCCATTATTCTTGAAGTTCCCTTTCTTTCCCTTTGCCCTTTACTTGAAACTAGTGATCTTGTTTAATCATCAACACTTGATGCTTTTTCTTGATTTCTACCTTCGTTGATTTCAGCATCATGAAGAGCTCAGGAATCGCTTTTGTCATCCCTTGCATATTATAGTTCATCATGAAGTTCCAGTAACTTGGTGATGGTGACTAGAGAACTTTGTCAATCACTATCTTATCTGGAAGATTAACTCCCACTTGATTCAAACGATAGTAGTACCCAGACATTCTGAGCACATGCTCACTATCTGAGCTATTCTCCTTCATCCTTTTAGGCGAAGTACTTGTTAGAGGTCTCATACCTCTTGACACGGGCATGAGTCTGAAATATTAATTTCAGCTCTTGGAATATCTCATATGCTCTGTGGCGTTTCAAAACAGTTTTGAAGTCCCGGTTCTAAGCCATAAAGCATGGTGCACTAAACTATCAAGTAGTCATCATATTGAGCTATCCAAATGTTCATAACGTCTGCATCTGCTCCTGCAATAGGTCTATCACCTAGCGGTGCATCAAGGACATAATTCCTCTGTGCAGCAATGAGGATAAACCTCAGATCACGGACCCAGTCTGCATCATTGCTACTATCATCTTTCAACTTAGTATTCTCTAGGAACATATCAAAAAACATAGGGAAGATACAACGTGAGCTATTGATCTAGAACATAATTTGCAAATACTATCAGGAATAAGTTCATGATAAATTAAAGTTCAATTAATCATATTACCAAAGAACTCCCACCTAGACAGACATCCCTCTAGTCATCTAAATGATCACGTGATCCATATCAACTAAACCATGTCCGATCATCACGTGAGATGGAGTAGTTTTCAATGGTGAACATCTCTATGTTGATCATATCTACTATATGATTAACGTTCGACCTTTCGGTCTCAGTGTTCCGAGGCCATATCTGCATATGCTAGGCTCGTCAAGTTTAACCCAAGTATTCTGCATGTGCAAAACTGGCTTGCACCCATTGTATGTGAACGTAGAGCTTATCACACCCGATCATCACGTGGTATCTCGGCACGATGAACTATAGCAATGGTGCATACTCAAGGAGAACACTTATACCTTGAAATTTAGTGAGGGATCATCTTATAATGCTACCGTCGTACTAAGCAAAATAAGATGCATAAAAGATAAACATCACATGCAATCAAAACATGTGACATGATATGGCCATCATCATCTTGTGCCTTTGATCGCCATATCCAAAGCACCGTCATGATCTCTATTGTCATAGGCTTGACACCTTAATATCCATCGTAGCATCATTATCGTCTCGCCAACTATTGCTTCAACGACTATCGCTACCGCTTAGTGATAAAGTAAAGCAATTACACTGCAATTGCATTTCATACAATAAAGCGACAACCATATGGCTCCTGCTAGTTGCCGATAACTCTGTTACAAAACATGATCATCTCATACAAAAATTTATATCACGTCATGTTTTAACCATATCACATCACAACAAGCCCCGCAAAAACAAGTTAGACGTCCTCTACTTTGTTGTTGCAAGTTTTACGTGGCTGCTACGGGCTTCTAGCAAGAACCGTTCTTACCTACGCATCAAAACCACAATGATTTTTCATCAAGTGTGCTATTTCAACCTTCAATAAGGACAGGCCGTAGTCAAACTTGATTCAACTAAAGTTGGAGAAAAGGAACACCCGCCAGCTACCTATGTGCAAAAGCACGTCGGTAGAACCAGTCTCATGAACGCGGTCATGTAATGTCGGTCCAGGCCGCTTCATCCAACAATACCACCGAATCAAAGTAAGACATTGGTGGTAAGCAGTATGACTATTATCGCCCACAACTCTTTGTGGTCTACTCGTGCATAAAACATCTACGCATAGACTTGGCTCGGATGCCACTGTTGGGGAACATAGTAATTCCAAAAAATTCCTATGATCACGCATGATCTATCTAGGAGATGCATAGCAACGAGACGGGAGAGTGTGTCAATGTACTCTCGTAGGCCGAAAGCGGAAGCGTTTAGTAACGTGGTTGATGTAGTCGAACGTCTTCACGATCCAACTGATCTAAGTATCGAACGTACGGCACCTTCGTGTTCAGCACACGTTCAGCACGATGACGTCCCTTGAG
Source organism: Triticum aestivum (assembly GCF_018294505.1). Lineage (NCBI taxonomy): Eukaryota > Viridiplantae > Streptophyta > Magnoliopsida > Poales > Poaceae > Triticum > Triticum aestivum. Next base: position 514,242,604 of record NC_057807.1, read on the forward strand.
CTCTTGATCCAGTTGAGGACGAGGGAGAGTTCTGTCAACATGGCGGTGTGGTGATGGTGTTGATGATGTTACCGGTGCAGGGCTTTGCCCAAGCACTACGCCGATATGACTGAGGTGTTAAACTATGGAGGGGGACACCGCACATGGCTAAGAGAATAACTGTTATGCTTTGGGGTGGCCTCCTGCCCCCGTATATAAAGGAGGGAGGGAGGAGGCCGACGGCCTAAGAGGGGCGCCTATAGGGGGAGTTCAACTAGGATTCCCAATCCTAGTTGGAGTCCCCTTCCTTTTCCAAGAGGGGGAGAGAGGGAAAGAGGTGGAGGAGAAAGTGGAAAGGGGGGGCTCCCTTAGTTCAATTCGGTTTGGGCTAGGGGGGGCGCCTCCACCTGGCCGCTGCCTCCTCTCTTCCACTTAGGCCCATGAAGGCCCATTAATTCCCCGGGGGGTTCTGATAACCTCCTGGTACTCCAGAAAATGCCCGAACCTTTCCGAAACCTTTCCGGTGTCCTAACAAAGCGTTCCAATATATCAATCTTTATATATCGACCATTTCGAGACTCCTCGTCACATCCTGATCTCATCCGGGACTTCAGACAAACTTCGGTCATCAAAAACATATAACTCTTAATACAGTTCGTCATCAAATGTTAAGCGTGCGGACCCTACGGGTTCGAGAACTATGTAGACATGATTGAGACACATCTCTGATTAATAACCAATAGTGGAACCTAGATGCTCATATTGGCTCCTACATATTCTATGATGATCTTTATCGGTCAAACTGCATAACAACATACATTGTTTCCTTTGTCATCGGTATTTTACTTACCCAAGATTTGATCGTCGGTATCATCATACCTAGTTCAATCTCATTATCGGCAAGTCTCTTTACTCATTCTGTAATGCTTCATCCCGCAACTAACTCATTAGTCACATTTCTTGTAAGGCTTATAGTGATGAGCATTACTGAGAGGGCCCAGAGATACCTCTCCTATACACGGAGTGATAAATCCTAATCTCAATCTATGCCAACCCAACAAACACCTTTGGAGACACACTACAAAAAAAGACACATCCGTGACATTTTGGGTCGAACAATTTTTTTTCTGTCATGCTTATGACACTTCTATGATGATAATTGTGACAAAACCCGGTATCATCATAGATGTGGTGGGCTCCTACTTTTATGACAAAAAAACATGATAGAAAATGGGCTTTTCATCCTGGGCGGGCTGGAGACGCAACTGCATGACATTCTTTGGGCCGTCCATGACGGAAAAAACCGTGGTAGAAGCGAGGGCGAGGAAAATATCGGGGTGTTCCCAATTACGGTGGTTTGTCGGGGCCGACCTATGCAAGGAGGTTTTCTCGCTTCTCTCGTACACGCACGCGTGTGGGTGCGAGGCGTTGGGCTCTAACTAAACCCGAGCGAGGCGTTCACCTACTGAACCCGAACGATTGCACTGTAGGCTACGTGTTACTGAACCCGAGCGATTGATCGATGGCTGTTAACTGAACACGATCGAGCGATTCCTTCACTACTGCTGCTAACCGAAGTCGATCGATGCTGCCTCTGGATGAACAGTGAGCGTTTGGGGGGGGGGTGGGGTGGGGTGGATGAACAGTTCCTGGTGGGGGGTTGGTTGAACAGGACCCCGTGGTAGTAGAGGCCATTGCCGCTGGATGAATAGGACCCAGATCGAGCCGGTTGGGGGTGGATGAAAAGGACCCCGTGGAGGGCTGGATGAATAGTGTCCCATGGAGGGCTGGTTGAATAGTAGCCGGTGAGGGCTGGATGAATAGTAGCCCGTGGAGGGGTGGTTGTACAGGAGCCAGTGGAGAGGGCTGGATGAACAGTAGCCGGTGGAGGAGCGCGCGATGGAGGCTAGATGAACAGGAGCCCGTGGATGAACAGTCGCAGGTGGAGGCTGGAGGAGGTCGACGGTGGGTGAACAGTAGCCCGTGTTGGCTGGAGAAGGTCGACGGTGGAGATGAACAGTATCCCGTGGAGTCCCGTTTTGCGGTACGCCACACCCCTCCCGATGAACAGGACTCCTGTTTCGACCGTAGCGTTTCAACACAAGTCTGTTTCCTCCGTTTTGTGGTACGCCACACCCCTCCCAATCAACAGGACCCTGTTTTGACCATAGAAGGTACAACAGAAGTCCGTTTCCTCTGTTTTGCGGTACGCCAGACCCCTCCCGATGAACATGATCCCATTTCGGCCGTGGCTGGTCGAACACAAGGCCGTTTGCTCCGTTCTGCGGTACGCCAGGCCTCGTTTTAATCGGCTGTTCCGTCCAAGCCAGTTGGCTCCCGATGAACACAACGACGCATTCCGTTCCGACCCAGCCGGTTGGCTCCCCATGAACATGACGAAGATGCAATTTCTCCATTCTAACCCAGCCATGTACACGAGCCCTGGCCGTACGTATGCGCGAGTAGGCGTTCAAGACCCCGCCTGTATGTACGTATGTGGTCGTATTTACTTTCTTGCACCCTGGCCGCTATACGTACGTGTACATGCTACGTGCGCGCCTCTACTACAACACGTGTGCGCCTCTACATCGACCAATATATACATACACGTTCGCGACCAGAATGACAACACTACATACGCTTCAACTAGGTGGGCCCCGACTGTCAGGCACTTCCTTGCGTGCGAAGATGTAGCTGGTGGGTCCTAGCAGTCAGGGGGCGAATCATTTTTTTTGCCCGGACGCACTTCCTTGCGTGCGGAGATGTAGCTGGTGGGTCCCAGGAGTCAGGGGGAAATGTTTTTTTCGCGAAATACGGCGGCCCATCCAGTGGGTCCCTGCTGTCAGGTGGAGGAGTCATTATTTTCCGCGTAATAAGGAGGCACTTCCTTGCTGGGGCTGTAGACCCAGTGGTCAGCCTCTCCATGTACAGTACTCTTCCTATGGAAGTCGTTCCTTGACCATGTTGACCACGCCGCACTGAGAGCACCAGGGCGGTGGACGACGGCGAGGCCTAGGAAGGGGACAACGCGGAGCCCGGGAAGACTCGGAAGTGGATGCCCACGCGGAGAGGAGTACGAGGTTTCACTTGTTCGACTTTGGTGTGAGGCTACCATCACCGCAGAATAATAGGGAGTGTGGGTGAGTGGAGGGATGGCCTGGCCAGCGGTGGGAGTAGTAGGGGTGGTGAGGCCTTCGCGGCAGCACAACCGGCCACGGGAGTCAGGAGCAGGCGACACGACTGGCGCTGCTTTGGGCGGCTGGAACAAGAAGACCAGAGGTTGAAGAAGCACGACGGCCGTTGGATGGACATCATATGGTCACTGCAGCTAGAATCGTTGGATGGACATCATATTGGTACGCGTCAACTTAGTAGGCCCACAGGTCAGCCTTCGAAATTGTGCACCCCAGATGTCAGGGGGAGGAATCATTTTTTGGGCGGCTGAAGCTAGAATATCTGAGATTGAAGAAGAAACGCAACATCCGTTGGATGGACATCAACGACCACTGCTGCTAGAACCATGTGTTGACTATAAGTTGACAAAGCCTTGCATAGGCATTACCTTACTTTCTATAGGGGACACGTCTACTTAGTAGGCCCACAACTGTGTGGCAGAGAACTTATAGCCCATTTGCGATTGGGATAATTAGATTTATGCCCCTAGTTGTGTCCCACTCGTCTGTTTTACCCCTAATTCCCAAAAGTCGCCGGTTCTGTCCAAGTCATTTTGCTCCTCTTATGCTTTTGCCCTTTGACCGTTTGACTATCAGTTTGAAAACTTCGTAACTAATTCATACTAAATCAGAAAAATGCAAATAAGATACCAAAATGTTCAGAAAAACATCACCTATATGTCAGTGTCATTTGCATTCATGAAAAAAGTGTTGGAAAGTGCCCATCCGAGTTTTAGCTCTTATGCTACCACCATGAATAGTGAAATCTAAAAAAGTTCAAAAAAATTCAAAAAAATTTGGTGGCAAAGAATGACAAATGTTTTAAGTGCCTGCCAAGTTTCATCAGGGAATAACATTCGTGTGTGCCGTGGCAAAAAAACAATCAACACTCCAAAATAGATTATTATTTTGCCACAACTTCCATGAATGTCGTTCCCTAATGAAACTTGGCAATCACTTAGAACATTTGTCATACTTTGCCACCATATTTTTTTTAGAGTTTACTATTCATGGTGGTATCAAAAGAGCTAAAAATCGGATGTGCACTTTCCAACACTTTTTTAATGAATGCAAATGACACTGACATATAGGTGATTTTTTCTGAACATTTTGGTATCTTATTTGCATTTTTCTGATTTAGTATGAATTAGTTATGAAGTTTTCAAACTGACAATCAAATGGTCAAAGGGCAAAAGCATAAGAGGAGCAAAGTGACTTGGACAGAACTGGTGACTTTTGGGAATTAGGGGTAAAATAGACGAGTGGGACACAACTAGGGGCATAAATCTAATTATCCCTTTGCGATTTGTAAAAATATACAACCCATTTTTGAATTCTAATGGAATTTACTACAGCCCATTTACAGTTAGTTAAAAGTACATCCATTTTCTAGCTAGGACAACGATTAATAATTTCAACCAACCGTTCAAAACATAATTCAATAAAATTTCCCACATTTTGATGGGATCCGAAATATTTTTATCCCGAAATTTCTAGTCAGATTAAATACAATTTCAATATAAATTTGTATTACGTAAAAATCCAACGAAACATTGCGCGCGCAACAATTAATGAAATTAAAATTTTCAAAATCCAAAAAATATATTTTATAAACTAATTATGTGTTTGGTGCATTTTTTTATAGTTACTTCCCAGTTTTTATAATTACATCCCATTTATTATTTTTAAAGCCCATTTTCCTGTTAAGCCTAATGCATCCCTCCTAGGAAAGATTTGCAGCCCTAGGTATTCCTCAAAAAAAAGTATAGCTAGGCTAGCCATATTCAGCTTGAAAAAAAAAATATCTGCGCTAGATATCTGACCTGGGCTAGACGGGCCACAACCCGCCCAGTTAATACCCTCCTCTCCTCTGAACAACAACGAAAACATCGCTCAAGAAAAACTCTGCAGCGCTCACACCTAAAAAACACAAATACTGCTCGAGCTGCTTGGTCCCAGCAGTCGGCCACTCCTTGTGCGATTCTCTTGTTTATTGACTACATAGGTTGACAATGGTGTGGGACCGTGATGTTAGGAAACTAGGAGGAAGCAAAAAAAAATATAGTTGTACATTAGAAGGAGGCACTTGCGTACATACGTCTATGGCCCTAGTGGGTCCCTACTGTCATCCAGTCAAAATAAAGTCATCTCCTGAATCCTCATGTTCGTTGACCATGTTGACAATGCTCGGTGCCACGGCGAGCGCAACAACTCAAAGGATGATGGAGAGGGCCTCACGGGCCCTATAAATGGTCTGATATAGCGCCCGCTGCTCATTCAGGAAGCCAGGATCATCAGACACCTATGAGCACCTTCAAGAGACTGGGACAGCATGAAACGGTAAGGCCACGCTTGGGAGCTCTGGTTTATTTCACACCTGTATTAAGATACAAGTGTAATTTATTCGTCATCGGAAACACCACGCAAAATACAGGCATAATGAAACCAAGGGCCCGAGGTCTGTAAGTAAAACCGGCGGGTTACGCGTGTAATTTGAGAGACCAGTGTATATTTTACTAGTCGAAATCGACCAACCAAGCGCTTCGCCCGAGACCATCTGCTTTTATTTACATGCGTCAGTTTTACAAGCGGTTTTGGTTGGAAAACGACGATCCAATCATGGCCTAAGATGATGAGTTGGTCGGAAGATCATATGGTTTCACCTCTAACCTACCCGACTTGTCGTATAGGCTATGAATGAAACATAAGATGATGAAATTCTTAAGCACAGAAACAACATAAGAGGATGATCTTCTTAACATCCAAATCACTGGCATTAGATAACCATGCAGAACAATACGAAGCATTATTCTCAGGAGGCAAGGTGAACAGCTCGTGATGCCGCATGCCACAGCATTCCAAGCTCAATTGCAATCAAACACACAAGGCCTGGCATTACATAGATAATATTCAGAACAAACACTTAAAATAACTTACTTAAGTCAACATTCATGTGACTATGCATCTCAGCAGAGTAACTATTTACTTCTAAACTGAACACGGGAATAGGAAAAAATGATCGACGCTGCTCACAGCAAAGGGCGTCCCACTCAAAAATATCAAATGTATGTCTTCTGGCTAACATCAATGAGCAAAATTTGACAAGGTTTTCCAATTCCAATATATTAAACTAATGTCTTCTTGCTAACATCAATGATTAAACTTTGACATGATTTTCCCATTAAAAATATGTAATGCCTATAATTGTGGAACGACCAGGGTTTTTCATCAGTTTGTCAGCTGATAGGACGGTGGCTCAAGGTGATGACGAATGATTAGAGAACCATTCGATGTATTGTGCATGATGAAGTAGTATGGAGGACATGAACCGTCTCAACATTTTGTGCAGTTCCACTAAAATCAAGCTGAGCATCCCTGTGGATTTCGTATTTATATGCTGCAAGAAAACAAAGACACATCAACACACACATGAATATTCGCCCTAGTGTCAACCCACCAATCGGTGGACTAATGAACTGAAAGTACGTTAAACAGATTACCATATCCAGATGCCCCATCATTGTTGCTTAGGGTGACATTGACAGACTTGGAGTCCTGTCCTGGCTTCTTGTACTTGTTTGGGCACTTGTTTGCCCAGTGTTCCTCTGAACCAGAAGTAAAGGAGCCATCTCTCTTTTTGTCTTTCTTCTTACCCTTCTTAAAGGAAGTATTCTGCTGGACAGAGTTCTTTCCCTTGAACATGTGGATGAAGGCCGATACTAACTTTGTCTATTACAGCTGCGTCGGCATCTGACTTGGTCATACCTTTAGTTCTGGATTGAATTTTGCACTCCACATGTTGTTGAGTTGCCAATGCCCTCAGCAGACTAGTATGTCACCAGCGTCTACTAATACTCTGTAAAGCTTCTCGATCATTCCTTGTGTAATGTAGCACAAACAGTGACTGCTTCTTTCTGCAAAGTGGGAAGACCAACTAGGCCCAATAATGCAACAGTTTGCCTTAAACACATTGGCTCCTTTTGTGCAGTTCAACTAAAATCAAAGTCAAAATAAAATTGATTGGCAAGGCTCACACAGGCAGAACCAAACAGCCCCTTGATATCCTTGTATGCAATAATAGGTATAAGGGAAAAATTACTTAGAAATAATGATTGATGATTTATACTCCCAGAAGAAAAAACAACTACCTTATCTTAATGGGAAACAAAGAAGGAGAGTAGCAGTTCTCTAACAATGTGATTCATTCATAGTAACGGAGACATTATCTTAACAATGCCTTGTTTCAACATGAATAAAAATGATAAAGCAGAAAAGTACCATTCCTAAAACAATGTGACTGATTCATATTAACAGAGACATTATCTTAACAATACCTTGGTTAAACATGTAGAAAGAACTACAAAGCAGGATAGTACCACTTGTAAAACACTGTAACTGATATATTAACAGAGACATTATCTCAACAATACATTTCTTAAACATGTACTCTGGCCGATCCCTAACAGAAATGGTACTCCTACCGATCGCTAACAAGTGTTGCAGTTTCTAACTAGGATTCAGTAGTTAATTCTAAGAGTGCCAATTTCTTAATTTTACCAGCGGCATTAGATTAACAAAAAGCATAAACAGTTCCAGGAGAGAGTGGGTGCAACAACACCATGTGCTTCCATATACTTATAAAGGGGGTGATGCAGAGTTTTGTGTAAGAAAGCAACAAGCATCATGTCTGGGTTGGAACAATATTTGCTCACTTAATGGTAAAACACAGCAGTTCAATAGCTTCAATTCAACATTTATCCAAAACACTACCAATACAAGTAGCACAACATCTCAAAGCACACTGCACCATCATGTGGATGAGACCAAGATTTGAAACAACTCGCGAGGAAGACTTGAAACAAATCTCGATCTCCTTTTGTGTAGTTCCACCAAAATTAAGCAAAGTTGTCGGTGTGACATTCAAGTTGAACTGCACAAAACACTCTTAAAACATAAGTGTTTCGCGTAGCGAAGCAAAATGTCGCAATAGCAACAAGTTGAATAGATATCCCTGCTTTAACAAAGGCAAAAAAGAAACAATTACTGGCCGATAAATGAGGACGAAACAAATGGCGACAAAAAGAAGCATCTAACTTATCTTGATGGAAAACAAAGTAGGATAGTAGCATTTCTAACGGTTGCATTGATTCATATTAACAGTGGCATTGCTTCAATTTTCCAGCGGCATTCTTAGATTAACAACAACAAAATAGTTATATGGGACATGGGACATGGGACATGCCAGCACCATGTGTGTCCACATGTATAAATAGGTGATGCAGAGTATGTAGCCAAGCAGCATATCTGCGTTGGTCCCGTATTTGTTCTCTTTGAACCTTTTTCCTATGTGAGGGCAGCACATCTAGTCCTGCACAAACTACCCGACCCCCAGTTTCTTTCCCTTTTCAACAAAGAGATCAGTTCCTTATAGATGTGTGTACTGGGTTACCCCCCTTTTCCTTTTTGACCAACAAAGCGGCTGGATAGCCAGTCTATACTACTTTCGCTCCCTCCTTTCCTCATTGAACCACATCCTAGATTCATGCTCCACCCCACCGCACCCTTCTTTCCTCTTTGAACCAAGACCTAGATTCAACTACAGAATCGAAAAAGATCCACATGCAGCTAGACCAATGACGGTTTCAAAGAAACTTATACCTTAGGGTCGTCGGGATGTGGCAAGGCGTGCGACGGGAGGCCAGATCTGCCCACACTATGTATGGCAGCGAGGAAGAAGGGGTCGGTGGCCCTCCCGCATAGGCGCTGGGTGAAAGAGAACAACGCAACCAGTAGTGGATTGCCTCCCTCGCCGAAGGCGATAGAGTGAACGCTGCACCTCCTCCCCTTCCCGGTGCGACGGGATCTGTACGCCTCCTTCACCAGCTATGAGGGGGGAGAGAGAGACAAGAGGCCAACACAATCTTGTTTAGATCTAGTGAAGAGGGTGAGAGATTGTGAATATAGCAAACCCTAGCAAAGGAACGCTGAGCCTCCAGCATGTATATATATATATATGTAGTGCGGCAAGAATGTGGAGAGTTCAAACCCTAGAGAACAAGCGCTGAGGCTCGAGCTTATATAGTACTACATATATACTATAGTACGGACTAAGCTTCGGTGCCTTACCCGCACCTGCTTTTGGTTGTATGACAGGTGGGCCAGCCAGATTTTGGGCCCACCTATCATAAACCCAAAGGCAGATGCACTAATTCAATGAAGCTGCGTCCATATAGTACTCATGTATACTATACTAATAATATATAGTGGAGTGGTTTTCTTATTCCCTCCATAAAAATCGTTTTAAATTGTGTAAGTACGAAACGAAACTCTTTATTTAGGCCACTGCTAGGCGTAAGCCGGCTGATCCCCGCGTGGGATCAGCCGCCTCGCCAGCCGCCGATTGGCCTGCTCGGGGCCGTTAGATATTTTGATGGAAATCCCAAATCATCTTCTCTTTTCAAACGGCATGGTTGCATGCACACGTTTGCATCCCCATCCTCACATCATCATCCTAACGACACCATCTGACCACCGTCAGCGGCTCGCTAAGTTCATTACGTCATGCATCCCCGCTCAACTAGCCGCCATGGAAGCAACCCTCCATGGCCTCCCATGCCGCAATGCAACACCACCATCCACCTGCGTCATCAGTCGTTGGAAGCACTGTCCCTGCAACAGTGTGCTATGCACCGAGTGCTTGTAGCAGTAACGGAGGGCCTTGAAGCACTTATGCCCCACCTGCAAAGCCAGACAATAGCGGCCGGAATTCTTCCAGACGACAACTTCTTGCATTGAGGCGTGGCAACTTGCAACCATACACGTCGCGGACTTGTAGTGGCAATGGAATGGTACCAAAAGTGGTCTTCGTGGGCTCTTCTAGCAAGTGTACGTCAGCAAGGTGCATCTTTGGAAGTTGGACGACAACCGTTACTGCAGCGACATGAGCTCTGACAAAGATGAGTGGCTGCTGCTTATGTGGCCACAGGCGATGCAAGCCGAGACGATCGCGAGCAGTGTTGTTCTGATGATAGCTCGACTGCTTCAATGATGTTATAATGACATAGTTTGACGTACACGGCGATCGGCGTGCTTCAAACGGTCTTGTGTGCTTTGTCGGCCGCGTCGATGCTGCAATGGCAGGCTGGCTACTTTGATGGTGATGTAATGTTGTTCTTCGGCTGTCCGTGTTCTGGGAACGGGGGTCCCCAGACTTGCCTGCCTGCGGCCTGCGGCGTGGCTCAAAGGGGGCCCAGCACGGCCCATCTTCATCAGCACAAGCTCAAGACCTTCGCGAGGGGCCAAGCCTCGCGGGGCGGACGACAAAGAGCTTACTCAGGCACGGCCTCGTCAGGCTGGCTCACAAGGAGGCGGAGAGTTCAAGGCGGGGTGCCTCGAAAGGTGCCCATGACGCAAGCCATGATGACCAAGGGCGCCAGCCGGGCGCCAGCCCGCGCAGTGTCCTTATTTCCTCTTTGGTGCAAGGGGAGCAAGCGCAGGCGAGAGCATCAAGCAAAGGCATCCATTTAGGTGCAACAAGACCAAGACCAGTCCAACGGCAGGATGGAGGTCACCGTGGAGCCCAAGTCGGCGTCACCACCGGAGCCTTTGAAAGGCGAGGACCAACTTTAGTCAGGATAAGTGTACTGGATGTTCCCCTTCAAATTGGCCAATTGTTGGCGCCCTTCCCGCTCAATATTTGGGAAGAGGCCCAGGGCCTTCGCCTATAAATAGGACTAGCCACCCACAGGATAGGGGGATCCGAGGGGAGAGGAAGCTGAAGATAAGATAGGCATTTAGAATCAACCCTTCAAAAGGGACAACTCCACCACAAGAACAGACCCTCGCGAGGCCGTTCTTCCTTGTATTGTTCATCATCAGCCCAAGAGGCAATCCGCCACACCACACACTGGAGTAGGGTATTACACCACAATATGGCCTGAACCAGTATAAACCCTGTGTCTCTTGTGTTGTTCTTCTCGTAGTTTAGATCCTAGCGACTCGGCGAGCAACATGTAGGTAGAAGGCAAAACCTCCGCGTGCACCCCAGTGTTCGAACCTCAAGGGTCTGCCGGAACCCTAAATCCGACATTTGGCGCGCCAGGTAGGGGTGCTCCAGAATTCGTCTTCCGTCGCCCTATTCTTCTCCGACCATCGCGACCATGTCTGACGCATGTTGGGTTCGCGCCGAGCGCCAAACCGCCCTCGCTTCCCGCGTCGCCCAGACGGCTCCCGTCGGCGGGCGCCCTCGTCGTTCCCCGTCGCCAGCCGTCAAAGCCGCCACCGGCCCGGCGGGGAACAAGCAGCAAGCATCATCCCAGCACCCGTCCATGAGGCCAGACGGCCGCACCGCTACGGCTTCGCTCACCCCCGCTGGTTCGTCATCCCGCGCGCCCCGCGCGGCCATGGAGGCTCGAGCTACGCTCATCGCGGCAAACAAGCTCCTGCGCTACCGCCCAATCGACGACGTCTATGAAGAGTGGCTCGACCGAGTCGCCGAACTCGTCCGCGCCGCTGTGGGCACCCCCGCGCCATCTTTCTTGCTGCACCGCGCCCCGCCGTGCGCGGGCAATGAAGCTCCTGGGGCGCCTCAGCCGCCTCCCCCTCAAGAAGGCGCCCTGGCTCCAAGGCGTGCGGCCCTTGGGCGGAACCCGCCCCGTCAGGAACCAGCACGGCAGGAGCAGAGCTGCCAAGAGGTCCCTCGCCCTCGAGAAGCTGCTCGAGCGCTCCCTGCTCCGGCTCGTCCCGACCATGCTCCTGCTCCAGCACGTCAAGACCCCGCGCTGCACCCAGCTGCGGCGCACGGGGACCCGCAGGACCGAGCCCTTCGTCCTCCAAGGCCTCCTATGGCCACAGCGGGCAGCCGCGCCTTCACCACCGAGCTACGCACCGTCGCGTGGCCCGGCAAGTTCAAGCCAGACCTGCCTCCTCGCTATGACGGCACGGCAGACCCTACAGAGTTCCTTCAGCTCTACGAGCTGGGCATCGAGGCTGCCAACGGAGACGAGAAGGTCATGGCGAACTGGTTTCCCATGGCTCTCAAGGACGGGGCCCGCACCTGGCTTCTGAACCTGGCCCCAGGCACGATCTCCTCCTGGGACAAGATGCGCACCCGCTTCATCGCCAACTTCCAGGGTACTCGCGACCGGCCACTCGCCGTGAGCGACATGCGCCGCATCAAGCAACAACCAGGGGAAACCCTGCAGAAGTACATCCAGCGCTTCAACAACGCGCGCCTCAAGATTCCCAAGGTGACCGAGGAGGCCATCATCTCAGCCTTCTCTGACGGCGTGTGTGACGTCAAAATGAAGGAGGAGCTCGCAATGCATGAAGATCTGTTCACTTCCATGGAGTTGTTCAACCTGGCGACCAAGTGCGCCAGGGCTGAGGAAGGGCGTCTCTCCCTCCTCGAATTGCCTACCGCAGACCCTGAAGAGAAGAAGCCCAAGGCCAAGGACATGAAGCGCAAGGGGGCTGCCGTGCTCGCGGCAGAACCAGACACCAAGCGGGGCAGAGATCAGCCCGAATCCTCCAAGGGCAGTCGGTACTGCGTGTACCATGACCTCCACACCCACAACACTAATGAATGCCAAGAGCTTAGGGCCGTGCGTGAAGGACGGACTGGCCGGCGTCCCGACCGCAATGACCGGGGCTACGGACGAGGAGGAGGAAGGAACGCAGGACGCTGGGAAGACCGCGGCCCACGTCAAGGGTGGCGCGACCAACCTCGCGAGGATCGCTGGCCGGACCCGCCTCGCGAGGGAGGCTGGAGGGATCAGCCTCGCGAGGATCGCCTGCAAGGTAACGCATGCCTCCCTCCACTACTGCCACAGCCAAAGAGAAATGAGGACCGTCATCAGGACGAAGGGGCTGGGGGCTTCCAGGAACCACGCGCAATCGCCTGCATCCTAGGCGGAGCCCAAGCCCCAGCCTCTTAGCGCATCTTCAAGCAGTTCACCCGCGAAGTGAATGCAGTCCTTCCCAAGCTCGAGGCCACGCGCCCTCTCAGGTGGTCGGCGTGTGTGTCAGTGTCAAAACTGGCGGATCTCGGGTAGGGGGTCCCGAACTGTGCGTCTAGGCGGATGGTAACAGGAGACAGGGGACACGATGTTTTTACCCAGGTTCGGGCCCTCTCGATGGAGGTAAAACCCTACTCCTGCTTGATTAATATTGATGATATGGGTAGTACAAGAGTAGATCTACCACGAGATCGGAGTGGCTAAAGCCTAGAAGCTAGCCTATGGTATGATTGTTGTTCGTCCTACGGACTAAAACTCTCCGGTTTATATAGACACCGGAGAGGGCTAGGGTTACACAGAGTCGTTTACAATGGGAGGAGATCTTCATATCGTATCGCCAAGCTTGCCTTCCACGCCAAGGAAAGTCCCATCCGGACACGGGACGGAGTCTTCAATCTTGTATCTTCATAGTTCGGGAGTCCGACCAAAGGTCTTAGTCCGGCCATCCGGACACCCCCTAATCCAGGACTCCCTCAGTAGCCCCTGAACCAGGCTTCAATTACGACGAATCCGGCGTGCAAGTTGTCTTCGGCATTGCAAGGCGGGTTCCTCCTCCGAATACTTCATAGAAGATGTTGAACACTAGGGTAGTGTCCGGCTCTGCAATAAGTTCCACATTCCACCATAGAGAGAACAGTATTTCCGTTAATCGGATCCGCTGACGTATTCCGCGGCGTGACATCATGCCACGGCCAGGCTTTTATTCATTTTATTGTTCTACCTCAGCGTGTTTAGCGAGGCGGTTTCCTTGGTACGTCTTGTCAAAGCAGAGATCGTGTCCCCTTATTCCGGGATTCTCATCAATACGAGCGTGGGTAACCCAACCGCGCCATTAACCGCGACGCTTGGGAGATAAGCGAGTTTTATTAGGCCGGAGGGGGGCTCGTAATTTTGGCCGCCCATATAAGGGGATAAGAATCCGCCCTTTCCATTCATGCCTTCTTCCTCCTCTGCTTATCCGTCCCTGCGCGCTCAAGCTCCAGCGCCCAAGCCCGCACTTCCCACCTCAACCTTCTCCAACCATGTTCGGAGCGGGAGGTAGATGGATGGCCTCCTCCGTTACGGAGGGGCAAATCAAAAAACTGAGGAAGGCCGGATACTTGTCTAACGACATCGCGCACCAGCTTCCAGATGTGGGGCAACTCATCCCCACCCCCATGCCCCATGAGAGGGTTGTTTTTCTTCCCCATTTCCTCCGCGGACTAGGTTTTCCTCTTCACCCGTTTGTCCTGGGGCTCATGTTCTACTATAGCCTGGACTTCCACGATCTGGCCCTGAACTTCATCCTCAATATCTCGGCGTTCATCGTCGTGTGTGAGGCCTTCTTCCGCATCCAGCCCCACTTTGGCCTATGGCTAAAGATCTTCAGCGTCAAGCCGAAGGTTGTGAAAGGCCGACAAGCGGAATGCGGAGGTGCCATGGTGGGCAAGATAGCCAACGTCACCTGGCTCGAGGGTGCCTTCGTGGAAACCATCAAAGGGTGGCAATCGGGGTGGTTTTATATCACCGAGCCGCGTGACCCTAAGTGGGTAGCGGCCCCCGAATTTCGATCCGGCTTCCCCACCCGGCTCACATCTTGGAAAGAGACGGGCCTGTCGTGGGGCAATCCGGAAGAGGTGACCGGACTCCAAACCTGCGTCCGAGACCTGGTGACCAAGAAGGTCAAGCTTGTCAACGTGGTCCAGGTCATGCTCTTCCGCCGGATCCTCCCGTGTCAACGACGGGACTTCAATTTGTGGGAGTTCGACCCGGCCCAGCACCAGACTCTATCCCGGCTCTTCGAAACGAAGCACGAGGACGCCTGGAAGGTGCTTTTCAAGAGTTCCGAGGTCCCCCTCCCGTCACCGAGGATCGCGGATTCTGCGCCAAACGTCAAGCCTCCGAAGTAAGCTTACATTTAGTCCCTTAAGCGATACCCGAATTTCATAGTGTGACTTCATGTGGGATCTAAACTCCCGTTCCTTTGACAGGACTAGAAGAGGACATCCGGACAGTTTGACTGTCCGGCTCCTTTGCCCGAAGGCCCAGCAGACGCGCAATTAGCAAAGCTACTGGTTCCGGCACCTCACGTGGTGCCGGAGAAGAAGGCCAAGGAGAAGGCCACGGGGACCCGAAAGAGTTCCCGGTGTCCGGTGGCGTCGGATTTGCTCGACAACCCCAACGCACCCTCCGCCTCCGAAGATGAGGAGGAAGAAGAAGAAGAAGAAGAAGAAGCCTCTCCCCCTCCAACGGGGGGAGGCACGAAAAGAAAGACCGCCCCAACTGGGGAAGCTGGAAGGTCCAAGAAGGGGAAGACCCTTCTGCCGGACTACGCCCCCGACGCCGAGGACGGCGGGGGGGAATGGCCATCCAGGGTCAAGCCCCTGGCAAAAACGTAAGTGTCTGGCTCCCCGAATGACTTATTGCATTCCTTTATCTTTTGATAGCTTCTAACGCCGAATCTAATTATGCAGTCCGCCCCGAGCTCAGCTTGGCGATTCGTCGAGCAGCTCTCTGAATTCGTCGGACATGAATAGCGCTTCACTTCCGACGGCCTCCTCCCCTCTCCCCATAGACGACGCTGAGGTGGAGTCCTGTAGGGGACAAAACCAGGAGGAGGCGGTCCCGAGGCGCCACAAGGCGACCTTCCGGACTCGGGCCCAAAGGGGGTAAAGCCCCGGAGGGATCTAAGTCCAGCCCCGGGCCGTACACTGCTCCGGAACCATCGGCGGTTCCGGAGTCCGACAGGCGGCGCCTTCATAAGAAGGGCAAGCCTACGACGCCGGCGACTACCGTCCATCCGGAGGCGCCGGACAATTTGCTGGAGGCGCTTAACGGCGCCTCCATCGATGAGGAACACCGCACTGTTATGAGTGCGGTGATTCAAAAGGTTCAGTCCGCCAAGAGCGGGCTGACGGAAGCCTGTTCAAGCCTGTTAACGGGCTTTGATGTATGTGTTCGAAAACATATATATATATAAATGTTACCGCATAGACAGTAGCCCCTGATGCTCAGTTCGGTGTTCGGAAAGAAAAGCCGAGCTGAGGATCTAAAAAGATGTACGCAGGAGTCTAATAGAAATATGTCAATATGGGAATGCAGGCTGCGCTGCTGACCTCTGCCGCACTGACTGCGGAGGTCAATGCATTGAAGGAAAGCCTCGAGCGGTCCGAGAGCGAGCTCGGCCGTGCCAAGAAGCAGCTCGAGGATAAAGAGGGTACATAGTACCTCCTGTAAATGTATATAGAAATACTTGGTTGCAAAATAATAACAGGACCAACGTTAATGTTGCAGGAGCCACGAACGAGGTGGCGACCCTGAAAGAGGCGGTCTCCAAGGCCGAGAAGAGTGCGGCCTTGGAGCGCACCGAGCGAGAGAAGCAGGAGGCGCGGGTGGCGGAGGTGCGGCAAGAGCTCCAGGCTCTCGTGGAAAAACACGAGAGTTTGGAGCGTGACTCGAAGACTCGAGAGTCCGAGCTTGCCTTGGCTCTTGAGAGTGCCAAGACCGCTAAGGCCGAAGCCCAAAAGGCCCTTCAGGAGATCGAGGCGATGAAGAAGATAGCGGCGGGTAAGGCATTCTTTATGCAAAGCAAAAATATAAAAGTTAATTATCTGCTACTTACCCGAATCCGGAGCTCTCCAGGAGCGTTCGCCGATCTGCCTCGTAGTGTGTCTGACGCCGCCGCATACTACCGAGCCGAAGAGGGGAGCTCAACGGAAAAGGTGTTCTGGTCTCAGTACGCTGAGGCCGAACATCTGATGCCCCTGAGCGACCAGCTAGTCGAGCTCCACAAGGTGGCCGAACATGCCATGAAGGGCCTCATAGCTCGTCTGTGGCCTGGAGAAGTCATGCCTGGGAGCTACTTCGGTCTGGTGCGGCGGCTGGTGGACGCGCTTCCGTGGATTGAGGTCATCAAGCGCTCCGTTTGTATTGAAGGTGCCCGTCGGGCCCTTGCCCGTGCTAAGGTGCACTGGGGCAAGCTAGATGCGGAGAAGCTGTTGACGGACGCGCCACCGCCGGGCAAGGAGTATCGTACGCCCGAGATGTATTATAATGGCGTTCTGAAGGGCGCCCGCCGTATAGCGGATGAGTGCTCCAAAGATGTAATATTTGAGTAGACTCGCATGTGTTATCCTGTACGCTGAAGCTTTGTTCATATGCGTTAAGCAACGCTTGTTGATTTAAAATATTACCTTCTGTGCGGCCGTTTATCAAATCTGAGAGATGCAAGTCGTCGGCTTCGACCCCCATGCCACGAGTGCTGGGGTGTTCGGGATAAACCTGAGCGCTCTTGTTCCCATTCTTGGGTCCATCTAGGGAGGCGTTCAGCACAACGAACCAGGCCGTCGGACTTATAATGCTTTATCACTCTCACTTAGCCATAGAATTCTATAATTTTAAATTTCGGCGAAGCCCCTAGTATTCGGAAGACCGAGTTCGGGGCGCTATCCACGCCTAGGCCGGATAAGTCCGGTTCCTCGCTCGAAGCGGCATAAGTCTTTAAGGACTCGAAAAAACCTCGCGAACAGCGACCGGTCTCTCGCACTATCATGACAGTCAGTTTTAGCTTTCTCTACTGAGGTGTTAACCCAGCTCAACTGGGGCACAATCGCAGTAGTTCTCCCAGCGCTACCTTAGCCAACAATGCGGAACGTAAGGTACCAAAACATGGGAGCCGGGCAAACCCAACTATTGACCAAAGACATGATTCGGAGCCGATGCATATAGTGCTATAAGTTCGGGGTGCCGCACTCGTGAGAGTGTTCGGTCTTCTCACACCATGTTATGGGGTTTTGTAAGCCCCTGGTGTATTGTCCGCACCAAAGTGTACGGTTGCACAATGTCATGACTGAACATATTTGTATAAAAAATAGATAAGTACAATAATAGGTAAGAGCTATATATTGTTTATTAAAAAAGGGCTGCTGCGAAAGCAGAACGATACAAGAAGTGCGGTAAGCAAGAGATGGGAGTATTTGACATGTTCCCCTCCAGGGGCAAGCTGCGGGATTGTAAGTAAAACAGGTATTAAACTCGTTATAGAGATCACCTGGACTTTTGACGTGGCTTGTTCTCTCCCCTGGCTGTTGCATCGTGTGTTCGGCGAGTGTATTGCCGGACAGGCCTTCCGAATAGTTGGGTCCTGAAAGTGTATAAAAAGTAAACGGCGGAATAGTGAGCCCCTTAGTGCGGTTGAGCCGTCTTCTGGGCGTGCCGTTGTTGTGCCCCTCCCCTTATGCCCATGGTATCTCTAAGGCGTAGTTATGTACGCGTGGTACCAGTGTCGCCGTTTGGCGGGGGCTGGGGTTGGGGCCGCACTGCTATGCTTGCTCGGGATGTGCCAGCCAGATTTGTTGTAGGTTACTTCGGGCTCGCTTGACGTTGTCCGAACGTTTGATACCTGGGTTGGAGGATTGCCTGGAGAGGCTACTCTGTACTTCCGCCGCCAGGGCTGCCGTGTGCTCGTCCATTCGGAGAGAGCGTTTGGTGTTTCCATTTACCATGATGACTCCGCGAGGTCCTGGCATCTTGAGCTTGAGATATGCATAGTGCGGCACCGCACTGAACTTCGCAAATGTGGTTCGTCCCAGCAGGGCGTGATAGCCGCTGCGGAATGGGACTATGTCGAAGATTAACTCCTCGCTTCGGAAGTTATCTGGGGATCCGAAGACCACTTCAAGTGTAACCGAGCCTGTACAGCTGGCCTCTACACCTAGTATGTCACCTTTGAAGGTTGTCTTTGTGGGTTTAATCCTTAAAGGATCGATGCCCATTTTTCACACTGTGTCCTGGTAAAGCAGGTTCAGGCTACTGTTGCCGTCCATTAGGACTCTGGTAAGGTGAAATCCGTCAATAATTGGGTCTAGGACCAATGCGGCGAATCCGCCGTGACGGATGCTAGTGGGGTGGTCCCTTCGATCAAAAGTGATCGGGCAGGAGGACCACGGGTTGAACTTTGGGGCGACTGGCTCCAACGCATAGACGTCCTTGAGAGCATGCTTCCGCTCCCTTTTGGGGATGTGGGTTGCGTATATCATGTTCACCGTCCGCACTTGCGGGGGGAATCCCTTCTGTCCTCTGTTGTTCGGCGGCCGGGGTTCCTCCTCGTCGTTGCTACGCAGCCCCTTGTCTCTGGTTTCGGCACTTAACTTGCCTGCCTGCTTAAACACCCAACAATCCCTGTTGGTGTGGTTGGCTGGTTGTTCGGGGGTGTCAAGTATCTGGCACGAGTGGTCGAGTATCCGGTCTAAGTTGGATGGGCCCGGAGGATTTCTTTTGAATGGCTTCTTCCGCTGACCGGGTTTGGAGCCTCTGAATCCGGCATTGACTGCCGTATCTTCAGTATTGTCACCATTAATGCGGCGCTTATGCTTGTTGCGACGTGACCTGCCGTTGTTATCCTTGGTATCCGAATTGCCGGGGCTCTTGGTTATGTTATTGCTACGAGCCAGCCAGCTGTCTTCTCCCGCACAGAAGCGGGTCATGAGCGTCGTGAGGGCTGCCATGGATTTCGGCTTTTCCTGTCCTAGGTGCCGGGCAAGCCATTCGTCTCGGATGTTGTGCCTGAAGGCTGCAAGGGCCTCGGCGTCCGGACAATCGACTATTTGGTTTTTCTTTGTTAGGAACCGTGTCCAGAATTGTCTGGCCGATTTCTCTGGCTGCTGGATTATGTGGCTTAGGTCATCGGCGTCTGGTGGTCGCACATACGTGCCCTGGAAGTTGTCAAGGAATGCGGATTCCAGGTCCTCCCAACAACTGATTGACTCTGCTGGCAGGCTGTTAAGCCAATGTCGAGCTGGTCCTTTAAGCTTGAGCGGGAGGTATTTGATGGCGTGTAGATCATCACCACGGGCCATGTGGATATGAAGGAGATAATCCTCGATCCATACCGCAGGATCTGTTGTGCCATCGTATGATTCGATGTTTACGGGTTTGAAGCCCTCGGGGATTTGATGATCCATTACTTCGTCTGTGAAGCATAGTGGGTGTGCGGCGCCCCTGTACTGGGCTATATCACGACGCAGCTCGGACGAGCTTGGTCTGTTGTATTCGGCCGGGCCATACTTATTATGTCCGGCGTGACGGCTAGCGTCACGTGAAGCGGGGCGCCCATGCGATCCGTAGATCGATCTTGTTTGCCTTGCCTTATTCTCCAAGATGTCTCGCAGGTCTGTTGCGTCTCCCCGTACTCTGGTATGTTTTGAGCGGTGTCGGGGTGCGGCTTGGGCTGAGGGCCTGAAGGTCTCTCTATCACGGCCACGGGGTGGCCGGTCGGGCGCATCGTACGCTGGTGATGTAGGTTTAGTTGCTTCCTCCTCAAGTTGGGGTAGCAGCCTGCGCTTTGGGTAGCTCTTGGATGGGCGTTCTAGTTTATATTCTTCGGCCGCCAGGACTTCGGTCCATCTGTCGGCTAGCAAGTCTTGGTCAGCTCTAAGCTGCTGCTATTTCTTCTTGAGGCTGCTTGCCGTGGCTACGAGCCTGCGTTTGAAACGCTCTTGTTCGACGGGATCCTCTGGCACGACGAATTCGTCGTCGTCGAGGCTTGCCTCGTCTTCGGAGGGAGGCATGTAATTGTCGTCCTCATCCTCTTTGTTGGACGCTCTCTCATGAGGGCTGGCTCCTTCATCCTCCTGCACTGAATCCTGCTGGAGGGGGTTGTCTTCGGCACTGTCCGGCGTGTTGTTATCTCCGGTGCCGGAATCGCCGTTTTTGCTTTGGCGGGACTTAGAGCGGCGCCGCTGACGTCGGCGCTTCGGCTGCTTCTTGGAGGGGTCATCCTCCGTTTTCTCCTCGCCATCCCCCGCTTTAGGGGTGTCCACCATGTATATGTCATATGACGAGGTGGCTTTCCAGTTCCCTATAGGTGCTGGTTCTTGATCGTCTCCTTCATCGGCGTCCATGCCGTCGATGTCTTCGGAGTCAAAGTTGAGCATGTCGGTTAAATCGTCGACAGTGGCTACGAAGTGGGTGGTGGGTGGGCTTCGAATTTCTTCGTCGTCCGCATCCCAACCGTGTTGGCCATAGTTCGGCCAGGGCTCTCCTGTCAAAGAGAGAGACTTTAATGAATTCAGGATATTGCCGAAAGGCGAGTGCTGAAAGACGTCCGCGGCGGTGAACTCCATGACCGGAGCCCAATCGGGCTTAATCGGAAGAGGTGCGGGATTTACGGAGTCCGGATCGGAGTCCGGCACCTTGGAGTCACGGGCCTTGCGAGGGACTAGGCTGGTATCCGGCTCTATCGCCGTAGAGGTTGCAGTTTCCGGGGCGGCGTCCAACCGTCCGTCCCCGACTGACGTAGTGGGCTCCGAGCTAATGGTCGGAGCGGGACACCTGAGCGACGCTCTGGGCGTTGTCCGATGACAGAGCTAAATCATGCCCATCGTGACAGTGCGGCGCGCCCGGTCGTGGCTCGAATCCGTCGAAGATCAAGTCCCCGCGGATGTCGGCCGTGTAGTTCAAGCTTCCAAACCTGACCTGATGGCCAGGGGCGTAGCTTTCGATCTGCTCCAGAAGGCCGAACGAGTTGGCCCGCAGTGCGAAGCCGCCGAATACGAAGATCTGTCCGGGGAGAAAAGTCGCGTCCCGGACCACATTGAGATTGACGAGAGAAGAAGCCATCGGGCCTAAAGGCGACGACACAGAGGAACTCTCAATGAAAGCACCAATGTCGGTGTCAAAACCGGCGGATCTCGGGTAGGGGGTCCCGAACTGTGCGTCTAGGCGGATGGTAACAGGAGACAAGGGACACGATGTTTTTACCCAGGTTCGGACCCTCTCGATGGAGGTAAAACCCTACTCCTGCTTGATTAATATTGATGATATGGGTAGTACAAGAGTAGATCTACCACGAGATCGGAGTGGCTAAACCCTAGAAGCTAGCCTATGGTATGATTGTTCTTCATCCTACGGTCTAAAACTCTCCAGTTTATATAGACACCGGAGAGGGCTAGGGTTACACAGAGTCGGTTACAATGGGAGGAGATCTTCATATCGTATCGCCAACCTTGCCTTCCACGCCAAGGAAAGTCCCATCCGGACACGGGACGGAGTCTTCAATCTTGTATCTTCATAGTTCGGGAGTCCGGCCAAAGGTCTTAGTCCGGCCATCCGGACACCCCCTAATCCAGGACTCCCTCAGTGTGCCATCACGTTCAGCTCAGCGGATCAGCTCAAGTGCGCGGCCACAGCCGGAGTCCTCCCGATGCTTTGTTCCCCAATTATCAGCAACGTGTTAGTCACCAAGACCCTCATCGATGGCGGGGCAGGGCTCAACGTCCTATCCGTGGAAACATTCAACAATCTCCAAGTACCCTACAGTCAGCTTCAGCCCACCAAGCCTTTCTCTGGAGTCACCGATCGCTCCACGGTCCCGATTGGGCAGGTCCGCCTCCCTGTCACCTTCGGGGCACGCGACAACTACCGCACCGAGCTCATCGACTTCGACGTCACCCACATTCGCCTGCCATACAACGCCATCCTCGGGTACCCAGCACTGGCCAAGTTCATGGCCGTAATCCACCACGGCTACAACGTCCTCAAGATGCCAGGAAGTGGCGGAGTCATCACGGTGCCCTGCGAAGAGAGAGACGCGGTCTGCTCCCTAGAGAGAGCCTTTCAGGCCGCATCACTCGAAGACCCGGGTCGCGGAAGCAGGAGGCTTCCCGAGGCCGCCCCCAAGAAGAAGAAGACATCAACCGGCCCGGCCCCTCAGGAGGCAGGTCCCTCTGGGCCCGCGCCTGCTCAGGGGGAACCTCCTTCCATCGCATAGGGAAGTGCGCCAGGTGCCCTCCTCAGGCAGGGCTCGGGGGCTCTTCCCTGGAGGGGCGTCGACCTCGCCATGGTCATGAGGGAGGCGCTTGGGCACCACGTGGAGGCGTGCTTCGAAGCATGTTTCCATCAAGAAGGAGCAAGGCAAGGAGGGCCATACCCTCAGGAGTTCGTCAGCAAGGCAATTCAGGAGCTACAGGAGTCAATGGTCATGAGAGGCAGCCCCCGCTTACCCGCTGTGGCCCCCCATCCAGGCAAGGATGGTGGGTTGTGCGTCTGCATCGACATACCAGGGCTCAACCAAGCCGCGTCTCAGGAGCGCCTCTGGCTTTCGCGAGTGGGACGCTGCAAGGGCCCACCCCACAGCTACGTTCGCATGCCTTACGGTTCACCGAACACGGCTGCTGCATACAGGCGCATCATGAGGGCCATCCTGGAGGCTCAAGAGGTCAGGCGTTCCGCAGCCCTGGTGGAGATGGAGACGGTCCGCGAGGAGCCACCAGCGCCTTCGGAGCCTCCCGAGGCCCCAGGGCTTGGGGGCTCGTGAGGATCTGCTCCCGCAGCCCACCGAGTCTGCTGCATCAACACCCCTTCATCTTCAGCGTCATCAGGTGACATCTTTCTAGTTTCCTTTCTAGCTGGGAGCGCCCTCAGGGCTGCATTATTCCCAGGCCGCGTGGGTCCGTCCCTGTGGCTTGTATCTCTTTTATTTCATGTTCTTAGCTCACTCTGCTAGGGGTGCCCCTCGGGCTGCATTATCCCCAAGCCGCTCGGGTCAGACCTAGTGGCATGTACCCCTCTTGAATTTATCTTAGGGTCGTGTTTTCGACCCGTCATGCTTGTTATTTGGTGCCGGTTCATGGTACCCCTTTTCTCTTCCTGGATGTCACAAGCTTGCGCGTTAAAGGGGGGTGCCTGAGCATCGCGACTCAGGGCTCCTACCGGCTCTCCGGCCCTCACCCTCTGGTCTGCCCACGGCATCGCGCCCCGGCATACCAGCGACGGCTGAGACCAGCCCGAGAGCCGGGACCCGAGGACGTAGAGTTTCGACATCTAATGCAGCTTGCGCGTTAAAGGGGGTGCCTGAGCATCGCGACTCAGGGCTCCTACCGGCTCTCCGGCCCTCACCCTCTGGTCTGCCCACGGCATTGCGCACCGGCATACCAGCGACGGCTGAGACCAGCCCGAGAGCCGGGACCCGAGGACGTAGAGTTTCGACATCTAACCCAGCTTGCGCGTTAAAGGGGGGTGCCTGAGCATCGCGACTCAGGGCTCCTACCGGCTCTCCGGCCCTCACTCTCTGGTCTGCCCACGGCATCGCGCCCCGGCATACCAGCAATGGCTGAGACCAGCCCGAGAGCCCGGACCCGAGGACGTAGAGCATCGACATCTAGCCAAATTTGCAGGAACACACTCCAAGATAAGGCCCAGAGCCAGGCGCAACCCACCTTGAGGTAGGGCCCCGTGAGTCCCGCGTTGGCTCACGGGTGCCCACATACACCTTGTCAAGCCCTACCATGCCAGCCACGTGTCAGGGCGGGGCTGTACACGCCCCGGGGGCTCCTCCCGGAGGGGAGCCCCCTCCCACGCACCAGTGGAAGCACCATGCTCCGCGCTGGCTGACGACACTGCCAAGGAGCGGCTATGCCCGTACGCATACGGAAGTGCTATGCTCCGCGCTGGTGATAGACAACTGAGGGTGGCCCCCCGGGCCGCATCAACCTCTGGGAGCCCAAAGCTCAGTGTCTAGCCTCATCGCAACGCCTCCCCTCGGGAGTGCCGCGCGAGGGGGCTGGGCACGGGGGCTACGCCTGGGTCACGCCCAGGCGCACGCCACCCAGCCAGGGCCCCCCGGGCCTGGTTCGTTGCGCGTCCCTCCCCGAGCGGAGCCAAGGTATGAAGGTCGTTTGAGCGTCAAGGGGGACTCCTGAGTATCGCGACTCAGGAGCCTAACTGGTCACGTAGCCCCTCACTCCTTGGTCCCGTCCTGGTTTCTGGTCGGGGCTAACGGCGGTTGAGGTATGCGTGGGGCCGGGCTCTGCAGACGTAGAACGGTAGATCCACCCCCACATCTCACCTCCCTACTTGCTGTTCGGGCGCCAAGGGGGACTCCTGAGCATCGCGACTCAGGAGCCTAACTTGTCACGTAGCCCCTCACTCCTTGGTCCCGTCCTGGTTTCTGGTCGGGGCTAACGGCGGCAGAGGTATGCACGGGGCCGGGCTCTGCCGGCGTAGGACACGAGCAAGTAGGAAGGAAATAGCGCAAATTTCAAGGAATTCAAAAGCAAATATTACAGTCCATACTGTTATCGCAGCACCAAATGCAAGTTTTAATGCCTCCCCGAGGCCTGATACATGTGCAGAAACTAAAACCAGGGCGGGAGCCACAGCGGAGTCACTTGCCGGCCGTGGAGTTGCGTGGAGCGGGTTCGACTTGTGGAGCTGCCGGGCTGGCAGCGCTCCGCTTCGGCCTGGTGCTGAAGGCCCGAAACTTCCCCAGCAGAGCCTCCGCACGACCCTTCACAGCCTCAGCAGCGGCAGCGGCATGCTCGCCACTCGCTGGCTCCAGCAGGTTGTCGAGGTCGATGTTGGGGTGGCGAAGATAGATGTGGGTGAAGACCCGCGTCAGCACCGCAGAAGACAAGACGCGTGCCTCGGCCTCGGCCGTAGGTCCAAGGCCAAGCGCGACATCGTCAAGAGCATGAACCAGGAAAGGAAGCAGCTTGGCGGGGCCGTCCTCCTCGCTGGCCAGCGGGCTCTCCAGGCTGCTCTCATAAAGCGTCTTCAGTGAACTGCGGGCCTTCTCCTCCATCTCCGCAAAGGCCACATGATCCTCGGCAAGAACCCGTGTCTTGCCGTCCAGCTCAGCCTTCCTTGCCTCCAGCTCTCGCTCCAGCGCGCCTAGGCGGTCACGGCGCTTCTTGAGCTTGGCGTCCCAGTCCTTGACGTCCGCCTCACGAGCCTTCATGTCGTCCTCCTGCTCTAGGCGAAGGCGAGTCTCCTCGGCGAGCCAGTCCTGCAGGCCCTTCAGCTCGCCCTCCAGCACCTCGCAACGACCTCGGGCATTAGCCGCCTCCCCCAAGGCGGCGGCGCGGGCAACCTTCGCCCCAAGTACGGCCTGCTTCTCCTCGTCGCAGGCCGTCGAGGCCTGGACCAGCGCCGCCCGAATCGAAGCATCAGAGTGAATCCAGCCAGAAGCTAGCTCCAAGCGCCCGGCCACCAAACGAGGGTCGGCGCCCAAAAGATCTCGCCGCAGACGGTCCAGTTCGGTAGCAGCACGATCCAGGACAGTAGGAGGAGACGGTGAAGCAGCAGTCGGCGGGGTAGGAGGAGAAGACGGCAACATGACCACGGTATCCTGAGGCGGAGCCTGCTGCACCCTAGCGGCTGTGGTGGCGGCATCAAGCAAGGGCGCCTCGTGAGTCGCCAGGGCCATAGGAGCCGAGCTCGCCCCCAGCCGGCTCGGCAGAGCCTCGCAGGGACACCTGGTCAGGAGAGGCTCACGCGTCATGTTCATCTTCTTTCGCGAGCAGAGGCGATGCCGCGGATGGAGTCTCAGGAGCCCCCTTCGGCTTCTTTGCCGTGGGCGCCAGCCTAGCCGGGAGATACGGACGTCAAGCCTCAGCAATGAAACAAGAAACAAGACAGGGATCAAGCACTTACATGTCATCGCCCGCAGGATCGAGAAGCCTTCGGCCGTACTTGAAGCCCGAGAGCCGGTTGCAAGGATCAGCCTCGAGGAGCGCGGGTGCAGGTGGAGCGCCTGTGGATCGCCTCGGGACTGGGGCGGACCCGCGGGGGATCAGCCCAGTCCAGTCCTTCTTCGGGACCAGGGGCAGGCTCCCGCCGCCCTGCTCGTCATCACCCTCATCGTCGTCACTCAGAGGAAGGTGGAGAGCGCGGGACTTGCACCGAAGAGGAGGAGCCCTCGACTCTGCCTCAGAGTCAGCCCCCTTTTCCTGCTCCCCTTCCTCCCTGTCTTCACTGGAGTCGCCGGAGGATACGTCCACCAGGTCCTCGGGAGCCTCCGCGGGCACAGGCCCGTCCCCGTTGAGGACGGGAATGGACCCCACAACCTGCTCCCAATCCTCACGAAGGTACAGGGGTGTCGGAGCGCCCTCCAACCTTGCCACGTCTCCCCCGACGAAAGACTGGAGGACCGCGGCCAGATCCTCATCGGCCAGGACCGTGGGGCTCGGGTGGGGCCTCCACATCGGAAGCAAGTACTGACGAAGCGGAGCTAGCTGATGCTCCAGGAACTCCCTCAACAGCGAGGCGCCAGTCAGCTTCGCTGCCGCCATGTTGGCCGGCCTCAGATCCGCATCCATCTTCTCCAACACCAGCCTTGCGCGGGGATTCACAAGCTCCACTCGAGACCAGTCGTCGGAGCTCGAGGGGAGACCCGTGGGCAAGGCCAGCCGGGGGTGGACGCGCCCAGCATCAACCAAGACCCACTTGCTCCTAAAGCCCTCAATCCTTTTCCCGGGATTCGAAATGGCGATGGAGCTGCCGTACGAGACGAAGCTCGCACACGCAGAGACAGAACCACAAGAGGGCCGGAGGTAGAAGTAGTGGCGCAGCAAGGCCACTGAGGGCTTCACCCCCACGTGAGCCTCGCAGTAGTAGGCGAAGATTGCCAGAAGGAGGATAGAGTTGGGGTGGAGATGCAGAGCTTGAAGGTTGTAATGGCAGAGGACGGAAAACAAGAACTCAGAGAAGGGAGGCACCAGACCGGCGACAATGGCGCTCGCAAAGAGCGGATAGAAGGTGCTTCCTTGGCCCTCAGGTAGGGCAGAGCCGGCCTTGAATACCTTCGCCCCGTCGATGCCCTGCGCCGCTGCCAACTGGCGCACCCGGGCAAGGCTCGCCTCCGACACGTTCGGCGAGTCCAGGGCGGACGAGTACCAAGCTCCGTCTGGGGCCTGGCGAGGCACCATGTCTGGCTAGGGCGCGCGGGTGGAGTAGATCTGGAGATTTCGAAGGAAGGAAGGAGAGGCGCAAGAAAAGGGGTTCTGAGTAGCAACTAGAGAAAGCAAAGGAGGCAGAGGGCAGATGCCGCTCCTTATCAACTAGCGCGGTTGTGGAGGCGCCCACGTCCAATCAACCGCCACGCGGCGCCCAAGGCCGCAGGCTATTAGGGCCCGCGACGCTTCGCACTTGCCCTTTCGCCTCTCTGCTCGGCCAACTCCGGGCGCGCCTTGGGCCCGGGGGCTACTGTCGGCGTTCTGGGAATGGGGGTCCCCAGACTTGCCTGCCTGCGGCCTGCGGCGTGGCTCAAAGGGGGCCCAGCACGGCCCATCTTTGTCAACACAAGCTCAAGACCCTCGCGAGGGGCCAAGCCTCGCGGGGCGGACGACAAGGAGCTTCCTCAGGCACGGCCTCGTCAGGCTGGCTCACGAGGAGGCGGAGAGTTCAAGGCGGGGTGCCTCGCGAGGTGCCCATGACGCAAGCCATGACGACCAAGGGCGCCAGCCGGGCGCTAGCCCGCGCAGTGTCCTTCTTTCCTCGTTGGTGCAAGGGGAGCAAGCGCAGGCGAGAGCATCAAGCAAAGGCATCCATTTCGGTGCAACAAGACCAAGACTAGTCCAACGGCAAGATGGAGGTCACCGTGGAGCCCAAGTCAGCGTCACGGAGCCTTTGACAGGCGAGGACCAACTTTAGTCAGGATAAGTGTACTGGATGTTCCCCTTCAAATTGGCCAATTGTTGGCGCCCTTCCCGCTCAATATTTGGGAAGAGGCCCACGACCTTCGCCTATAAATAGGATTAGCCACCCACAGGATAGGGGGATTCGAGGGGAGAGGAAGCTGAAGATAAGATAGGCATCTAGAATCAACCCTTCAAAAGGGACAACTCCACCACAAGAACAGACCCTCGCGAGGCCGTTCTTCCTTGTATTGTTCATCATCAGCCCAAGAGGCAATCCGCCACACCACACACTAGAGTAGGGTATTACACCACAATGGTGGCCTGAACCGGTATAAACCCTGTGTCTCTTGTGTTGTTCTTCTCGTAGTTTAGATCCTAGCGATTCGGCGAGGAACAGGTAGGTAGAAGGCAAAACCTCCACGTGCACCCCAGTGTTCGAACCTCAAGGATCTGCCGGAACCTTAATCCGACATCGACGGCTGCGGCGACGGTGTGACAATCACGGCAATCCCGTGACGTCATGCTTTGATGTACGGGGCAACACTACAACAAAAGCATGGCTGCTTCGATGACGCGGTGATGGCGTGCTTCTAACTATCATGACAATTGAGGGAGTCCTGGATTAGGGGGTGTCTGGATGACCGGACTATGACCTTTGGCCGAACTCCTGGACTATGAAGATACAAGATTGAAGACTTCGTCCCGTGTCCGGATAGGACTTTCCTTGGCGTGGAAGGAAAGCTTGGCGATACGATATGAAGATCTCCTCCCATTGTAACCGACTCTGTGTAACCCTAGCCCTCTTCGATGTCTATATAAACTGGAGAGTTTTAGTCCATAGGACGAACAACAATCATACCATAGGCTAGCTTCTAGGGTTTAGCCTCTCTGATCTCGTGGTAGATCAACTCTTGTACTACCCATATCATCAATATTAATCAAGCAGGAATAGAGTTTTACCTCCATCGAGAGGGCCCGAACCTGGGTAATTACATCGTGTCCCTTGTCTCCTGTTACCATCCGCCTAGACGCATAGTTCGGGACCCCCTACCCGAGATCTACCGGTTTTGACACCGACATTGGTGCTTTCATTGAGAGTTCCTCTGTGTCGTCACCGTCAGGAAGGATGCCGCACCCCATCTTTAAAGACGGCGTTGTTGCTAAAAGGAGCTTTGGCTGTCGGCCAAGCTCTCCGGCTAGGCGGTTTTCTGATGACCGCCTGTTCGGCCGCCGCGCCGATGATGACTTCTCGGGCCATCGAATGCAATCTCCACATCAACTCGGAACTTGCCGAGCAGTTAGATCCGATGAAGCTCTCTTCCTTAAACAAGCTCTTGGATTGCATCGCCGCCCTGGAAGTCGCTATAGACTACGACCAGGTTGGGCTTAAACCCGATCCGAGAGAGATTGACTCTCCCCAGGTCACCCACCACATCAAAGTGATGGAGGAACAATGCGGCGAATCTTCACCCGTCCTAAGGACCAGATGTGTCCGGATTCCAGATCCCTCCAAGCCGGACACCCGCGGAGGGGAGGACGTCACTCAAGCCCTGAACCTAAAGTCAGGCAGCGGACCTGATTCATTGGATAACGTCCAAGAACCCAAGCTTCCGAGTTCAGAAATTTCTTGGCCCCTGAGTCTCAGATCGGGCGAGGTTCCGGATTTAAAACCACCCACCCACCCAAATATAAGGGATCTATCCCAAATTCGGCAAGATCCCAGAGAAACAGTACACCATTACTGGGCCAGATTCCTCCTGGTTATGAACAGGATAAAGGACTGCCGCGAGGGGGATGCAATTTCATCTTTCTGCAACAACTGCATGGACATCGGAATCCTCAACGCCATAAGTCGCCGTGAAATTACACACTTCGCCGACTTGGCATCCATAGTACGAAAGTACTGTGCGATAGAAAGCGTTCAAAAAACCGAAACAAACTTCTGGGACAATCTGACCCTGAATACAATCCCAGTCCGAAACAAAAGGGCGCATTATAGCCAGGCACCTGGGCCAAACAAGAAAAAACAAAAACCCTCTATAGGGTATGGAACCGTACTGGAGGGATGGCTCAATGGACCCTGTAAAATTCATAGTACAGAGGGCGCCACACCAACTCATAGCCTTAGAGCACGTTGGATACTCCGGCAGGTGGCCAGAAGTGGCGAGGAGCTTCTAACTCCAGAATCCGCAGAGCACCACCCTAGGAATGCTAGTATGGTATCAACAGTCTTCGAGACTTTCGCATCAAACAATGCGAGGAAACGAATGCTCCGCAGCCTTACCGAAGTCTACCAGGTAGCGACAATAAACCCATGGAGTGACACGGCTATTACCTTTAATGCCAGTGACAAACCTAAATTCCGGACAGCCCGAGCACCAGCCGCACTGGTCCTCAGTCTGATAGTGGACGGCTTTCGGCTTACCAAGGTACTCATGGACGGTGGCGGCGGATTGAACCTCATTTATGAGGAAACCCTACAAAAAATGGAAATAGACTGGAGCCACATTGAGCGAAGCAACACAGCCTTTAGAGGAATAATCCCCAGTCGGGAAGCGTCCTGTACAGGAAAAATCACACTGGAGGTGGTGTTCGGCACGCCGGATAATTACAGATACGAGGAGGTCACATTTCAAGTGGCCCCGTTCAGCAGCGGATACCACGCTCTGTTAGGGCGAGAGGCATTCACAATTTTTCAAGCTATACCCCATTATGGGTACATGAAGCTCAAAATGCCTGGACCCAACGGAATCATCACTCTTGCTAGCGATCCGGACATGGTGCTCCGCGCCGAAAACAAGACAGCCGCACTGGCCCTCGAGGCATTGTCTGAAGCCCTAGCGGCCGAGGAACTAACTGCATTGCGCTCCATGGTGGACAGGGACGACGTGATAATCGACAAAAGATCCAAGTCCACCTCCTTCAAGCCGGCAGACGAAATAGTCAAGTTCCAAGTCCATCCAACGGACACTACAAAAACGGCCTCCATCGGGGCACAACTAAACCCTGATGTAGACGCTGCACTAAGAGAATTCCTACGCGAAAATTGGGACATTTTTGCCTGGCACCCTTCAGACATGCCAGGAATCCCATGCAGGCTGGCCGAGCACAGCCTGAACATCCTAAAAGGATTGAAGCCTGTTAAGCAGGCTCTTCGGAGTTTCTCCGAACCTAAGAGACAAGCCATGGGAGAGGAGCTAGCCAAACTACTGGAAGCCAGATTCATCAGAGATATAAAACATCCGGACGGGCTAGCAAACTTGGTGATGGTACCAAAGAAGGACAAATCCTGGCGCCTATGCGTCGATTTCAAAGACCTAAACAAGGCCTTCCCAAAGGATCCCTTTCCCCTCCCCCGCATTGATCAAATCATCGACGCCACCGTAGGACACGATTCATTGTGTTTCCTCGACGCATACTCTGGCTACCACCAAATTAAGATGGTAGAGTCAGACCAAGCCGCAACAGCATTCATCACCCCATACGGCCCGTTCTGCTTCAACACAATGCCCTTCGGGCTCAAAAACGCCGGCGCAACATATCAGCGCATGATTTAGACATGTCTGGCCAACAAGATCGGCAAAACAGTTTAAGCATACGTCGATGACGTGGTCGTCAAAACAAAGCATGTCAAAACTCTAATAGACGACTTGAGGCTCACGTTCAATAACCTCCGAACATATGACATTAGGCTTAACCCAGAAAAATGCGTTTTCGGCGTACCAGCTGGAAAGCTCTTGGGCTTCATCGTATCCGGTAGAGGAATTGAAGCAAACCCAGACAAGATCCGAGCTTTGTCACAATTGGATATTCCAAAAGATCTCAAGCAAATACAAAAATTGACTGGATGCATGGCGGCTCTAAGCCGCTTCATCTCCCGCTTAGGAGAAAAGGCATTACCCCTTTAACGCCTCCTCCGACACACCGAACACTTCGAGTGGACGGATGCCGCCACGGCCGGACTCGAAGAAATAAAAGCCATACTGGCAACAAACCCGGTCCTGGCCGCGCCTAACATCGGTGAACCAATGTTGTTATACATCGCGGCAACTCACCAAGTTGTAAGCGCAGTCCTCGTTGTTGAACGAGAAACGGACGGACACAAATTCCCTATCCAGAAACTAGTCTACTACGTGTCCACTGTCCTCACACCATGCAAGTCCCGGTACCCTCATTACCAAAAGATAGCATACGCAGTGTTCATGGCATCCCGGAAGCTACCACACTACTTTCAAGAGTATTCAATAACAGTAGCCTCCGAAGTACCTCTTAATGATATCATAAACAACCACGACGCAACGGGCCGGATTGCCAAATGGG
Source organism: Triticum aestivum (assembly GCF_018294505.1). Classification (NCBI taxonomy): domain Eukaryota; kingdom Viridiplantae; phylum Streptophyta; class Magnoliopsida; order Poales; family Poaceae; genus Triticum; species Triticum aestivum. The sequence continues at coordinate 514,275,487 of NC_057807.1, forward strand.
CCATTGAGCTCCTCCCGTTCGACACAACCTATAAGCCACGGCGAGCCAATCAAGTCGCAAGCCTTGGCCGACTTTGTCGCTGAATGGACTGAAGCCGAACTCCCTAAAGAGAATGACAAACATTCCAACTGGACCATGCACTTCGACGGCTCCAAAATGCTGGCGGGTCTGGGGGCTGGCGTCGTTCTGACATCCCCAACAGGAGATACAGTCCAATATGTACTCCAGATAATGTATACGGACTCCAACAATGCAGCCGAATACGAGGCCCTTCTACATGGCCTCCGGATGACAGTCTCCATGGGCATTCAACGCCTAGAGGTGCGTGGGGATTCGAACCTCGCGATATCCCAAATAAACGGAGACTTTGTGTCACATCCCTAGTTCTGACCATGCCTAGTGCTAGCATCTGTTGTTGCATCATGTCTAAATTTTATTTAAAATTGAAATGGGGATGTTCAAACCCTAGCATTAAATCAACTCAACTAGGATGGATTAAAATCTTTTTCAATAAACCCAAAATGTCCCTAAGAAAAGTTCATGATTTCTGGTTAAGGTGGAAACCTCTACCAAAAAAATGATGAATATATTCTTAGATCATTTTTGGATTTTTGAATTAAATCATATTGTATTTGACTTTGGGCATTTAAATACCATAAATAATTTAAGTGCTCAAATAATTCTGAAAAATAAATGTGGGTCACTGGAATAATCCAGAGAGAGTCCACAAATTATTTCAGGAGTTTACAAAATGGGTTAGTATCTTTACTAATTCAAAAACAGAGGAAAAGAAATAGAAAACAGAAACAAATAAAGATAGAGAGAGAAGGACTTACCTGCACCCACCTGCGGCCCGCTACTGTAGCCTGCTGGCAGCCCAGCTGGTGGCCCAGCCCACCAGCGCCCCCTTATCATCTTCCTCCTCTGCTAGGAGGACAACCAGGTGCGTGGCGAGCGCCGACGCTACTCTGGCCACCTCCTGCTTCCCCGGCCCCTTCTAGCGACGCCACGGAGACGCCCTGAAGCCTCTGTCCCCTCTCCCTCACTCGCTGCTCTCTCTCCCCTCCCCTTGTTCTCTCTCCCTCTCTGGTTCTCTCTCCGCAGCCGCCCAAGAACGCCGTCGTCGCGCCGACGAGCACCACCGTGGCCATCATGCACCCCTCACCCTTCCGCCAAGCCCAGAAGCACCGCTGAAACCTCCCCCTCCTCCCAATCGAGCTATGAGACGCCAGGAGGCCCTGCTTCATCGCCATCGCGGTCATCTTCAACCTCGGGCACCCGAGCCCCTCGTCGTCGATTCACGCCATCAAGGACGTCCCCGAGCCCACTGACCTACAACACCGCCTCCCTGTGAGCTCCTGACTCATCTCCCCATAGCCCCGCTGCATTTTTCTACCTCTAACCGTGCCAACCGCCAGAGCCGTGAGCTCCTCGCCGCTGGCCTCGATGCCGTCGTGGCCACAGTCGCCGCCGCTTGCATCCAAGCACTGGAACATGCTCATGACCTCCCAAGAAACCCAACGCCACTGCCCAAGCCTCTCTCCGTGCACCCTAGCCTTGTCCCGCTCGAGCCCGTGGCTCCGACCGCCGCCAAGCTTCCCGCCGACAGCGTTACCAGCCACCCCGCGACAAATGGCCTACGCGTTTGGATGCGGCGCACCTTCAGCTACCCGTAGACGCAAACCACACGCAAAACCGAGCCCCGTATCGGGTTTCCGGCGAACTTCCACCGCGTTTTTGGTCATCGTCGGCGGAACTCCGGGGAAGCCGACGTGGCACCGTCATTAGCACTAATGACGGGTCTAACCACCATCCTCTGGCTCACTGACTAGTGGACCCCACTGGTCAGTTTGACCTGGACCGTGCCCCGTTGACTCGCTTACGTCATGCTGACATTATGCTGACGCATTAAATCATTTACTGGATTTTGTTTAATTCTAAATAATCCAGGAGAACCCAGGAAATGATTTAAACTTAAAAAATCATAGTAATTCAACCGTAACTCCAAATGGAAAGTTTTATATATGAAAAATTATCAGAAAAATCCAACCTATCCATTTATGCTACTTTCATGCATGTTAGAACAACTTCTGGCTACTGTTTAGGACAAATCAAATGAATAGCATTTAAATAACCACATGTGGAGTTTAAATTTGAACCTTGGGTTCAAACCAACTTCATTTAATTGTGTTGTTAGTTGCATTAGCTCAACGAATAGCATATTGCCATGTCACATTCGTGCATCATATTGTGCATTGCATTGATTGTGTTCTTCCTTGTTTGCCGGTACTTGTCCCCTCTCAGTAGACGACGTTCCGACGATGAGTTCGATGACAGCGATGAAGAACTATACTATCTTCAGAAGTGTCAGGTAAGCAAAACCCCCTTGTTCATTCCGATACAATCCTACTCTCTCGCTCCTGCTCTCTTTTACTGCATTAGGACAACGCCGATTCATCTGTTACTTGCTGCGGTAGCTGAACCCATTTATCCTTTGCATGACCTGTCATTGCCACAGTAAATAGATGAAACCCACTAGCATGAGTAGGAGTTGTTTGAGCCCTGTTGTGCCTAATCATTCATGCTTGTTTGTCATGCCTGCTACTCCTTAGAGTTGAGTCAGCTCTGATTCATCGGGGATGAATCAGAGGCGTGTGAACATGTCCTACTGTGTGTGAGCTAAGTGTGTTAACACGATTTGCTAAAGGTAGCGGTGAGAGGCCATGTAGGAGTACATGGTGGGTTGTCTCATTGAAACCGTTCTCAAGAACTGAGTTCTGTGTTTGTGATCCATGAATAGCTACTACCACACATTGGGTTCCGGTAACTCGGCCCCTCTCGGCTTATTAATGAACTTGATCTCTATCCAGGAGTTGCAACTAGTTTCTGGTGTTTGTAGGTAGTGCTAGTAGTCTACCAAGTGGCACCCGGTACAGGTGGGCTTGGGACAGACTAGGCACAGTGGCCCGCTGTACCAAGTGGCACCCGGAAGGTGGGCTTGGGAACCCTGCACACATCGTTTGGGGCCGTGAGCGACACCCAGGACGGATCTCCTTGCGGATGGAACCCGAATAGGCGATACACCTGGACAAGAGACTTGTGTGGTTAGTCAGGTCGTGGCTAACACCCTTGCTAGGCTTCCGCTTGAAGGTTGCCGAGTACATGTCGTGTAAACGGCGGTAAGTGGTGAGAGCGTGTGTGAAGAAGTACACCCCTGCAGGGTTAATATGATCTATTCGAATAGCCGTGTCCGCGGTAAAGGACTTCTAGGTTGCCTGTACAGTTCATAGACAAGTGAAAGTGGATACTCTAAAATACGCAAGATAAGCGTGAGTTCTATGGATGGCATTCTCGTAGCGAGATGGGGGCGGACCCATAGTGGTGTATTGATATGGTGAATATGTGGACTCGTGTGCGCCACCTCAAAAGAGTTACTTGCAGTCGTAGTATAGGATAGCCACCGAGTCAAAGCTGGCTTGATGCATTTAAACCCCACCACCCCTTTGTTGATAATGATGCATATGTAGTTAGATCTGATGTAAGTCTTGCTGGGTACATTTGTACTCACGTTGCTTAATTTATGTTTTTGCAGAGAGACTTCAGTCTCGCTAGTAGTTCCACGTGGACTTCGATGTTTAGCTTGTTACCTCAGCTACGATCTTGAGCCCTCGGCAGGATCTGGTAGATAGTCAGGCTTCTCAGCCTTTTTCAATTGTAGATGTCTGTACTCAGACATGTTAAGCTTCCGTTTGTGCTTGACTTGTGTGCTATGAATGCTGGGTCATGAGACCCGTGTTTGTAATATCTCGCTCCTCAGAGCCTATTGAATAAAATACTTGAGTCATAGAGTCATGTTGTGATGCCATGTTGTATATGCACATATCGAGCATATTGTGTGTATGTTATTGAAATGCTTGGTATGTGTGGGATCTGACAACCTAGTTGTTTATCCTTGGTAGCCTTTCTTACCGGGAAATGTCTCCTAGTGCTTCCACTGAGCCATGGTAGCTTGCTACTGCTCCGGAACACTTAGGCTGGTCGGCATGTGTCCTTCTTCGTTCCTGTGTCTGTCCTTTCGTGGAAATGTCACGCGGTGTCTACCGGAGTCCTGCTAGCCCAGTTGCTACAACCCGGATTCACTCGTTGATGACCGACACGTTCGTTGTTGGGTCATGTATGCCTGTCCCTGTAAGTTAGTGCCACTTTGGGTTCACGACTAGCCATGTCAGCCCGGGTTCTTTGTCATATGGATGCTAGCGGCACTATCATATACGTGAGCCAAAATGCGCAAACGGTCCCGGGCCAGGTAAGGTGGCACCCTTGGGAATACCGTGCGTGAGGCCGCAAAGTGATATGATGTGTTACATGCTAGATCGGTGTGACTTAGGATCGGGGTCCTGACAGCTTTGGTATCAGAGCTTGACTGCCTGTAGGATTACCAAGACAAAATGGTCGAAGTTGAGTCTAGAAATGCTTTAGATATATGTAGGGGAATTGATTGTGGGATGGAACGTAGGGCTCTCCTTACTCCTTTATCTCATGCCCTCTGATCGGAGTCATCTTATCTTTCCTATGGGGTTAAGGAACTAGGCTTTCATTTCTTTCTATCAGGATCACGTGTTACTAATCCGTAGACTTATAGGATTGATGGTTCTAAGCTTGAGTTCAGTTCCTACTATCTTCAGTATGTTAACTGTTGATCTCGAAACCTTGATATTGTGCTTTTGAGTGGCTATGCCACCATTTTTGTTGCATGTCTCAAATCTTTTCAGCATTTACAACCATCATGTTGTCCGAGTCGTTCCAGGTTTCTAGATAATCTGATGCATTTGCAAATCCCTTCCTCCCGTTCTCGATGTTCCTTTACGCCAGGTTAATCACACTAATTGCTGAGTTGAGGTACTCTATTGCCTCGACATATATGTTCGAGTTTTTATTATGACCCTAGTTGTCTTAGGGGATCGCCTAGTAACTTATCCATGTTCTGTGTTCCCAGTGTGATGATTCTGGCCATCATTCTTGAAAGCATCCCGTGGTGCCATTTAGTTAGTAAACATTCTACTTCTGGGTTTTGAACCCGAGATTCACCCTACTTACTTCATGTTGATAGTAATTGCTAGCTCCCTTAGGTTATTAGTGACCTTTGCGTTAGTCCTCGAGGTCTGTGGTATTTCCTTCTTCCAAATACTATGAACCATTTATGGCAGAAGTTTCTCGTCGAACCAAAAGATCACAACCAGAGTGCTCTTGACGAGTTCTCGATTCTGTGCCGTTACTCTGCCAGTTCTACCCTTCTGCATTGGTTATCAGGAAGAAATATGATGATCTTTGCTCGACATGCTAATCTATGCATCCACGACTCAGAAAATCATATGTTCCTTTGAGTTGTCCCTCTTTAGTTGTATTCCGACCCCTGTCTATCAATTGATAGTCAGGAGTAGTTGTGCCTCGTGTTCATCGATGCCCGTTATTCTTCTGTTCCGTCAAGCCATTCTATTCCAGAGTGACTAGGAGAAACAAACTCCAGTACCTCATCCATATCCAGGATTGGGTCAAAGCAGTTGTGTTCTGCAGATCAAAATGCTAATCTAGCTCTTGTTCTGTTCTACCTTGGAGTATTACCATCTTTATATCAGGAATATCATGGGAATTGCACACCATCCTATGAACTCTTGATACAGTGATACTTCTCGCCCTCATTATTCATTTCTCGGTATCCGTGTTGTTGCAACCGGAATGCCGACAGGTGAACTATGATGTGTGAAATCTATACTCCTAGCAACTCTGTTGCTTGGTAGTTAAATGGACAATAACCTCATTCTTAGCATGTTGATTTTTGAATCATCGCCCTGAGGTTGATCGTGCTACCTAGTCCTTATTCCGGGTGCACTCCTCGATCAATGAGTCAGGATCGTATCGGTTCCTCGCTCTTTTGATCATATCATCTTGCTGTGAAAAGCAAGATTGATCTCGAGCTTAGTAACATATCGGTGGATCGTGATTTTCCAGATATCTTCTCGGAAGTATCACCGAGTCGTCACCTGACCGCTATTTGAGTTCGTGATCAAGTTGGTTTTCTTGTAAACCACCCTTACTCCAAGAATCTGTGTTGGATACCCTGAGCTAGTTGGTTAAGCTGAACAACAACTTGGAGAGTTGAAGGATAAAAGCTTAATCCACTTAGCTCATATCAAGGGATATCTTGTATGTGTGTTGAAGAAAGATGATATCTTCATTGATTGATCCCTGTGGTCAATTGTTGGACCTATTATCTTAACCAATCTTTGATTTGAGTATGGGCTATCGTCAAATCATGTCAGAACCAACTATATTCATAATGTTGTCTTACTCGTGGTTGATCCCTCGGGCATACACCATTACATCCTTTGGTCTGACCAGTGCTATCACCTTGTTCATATAATTGTGGAATTCCATTCATATGGAAACCTGGATGAATTGTTGTTGAGCCCATCGACAACATCCTTATCTCCTCCATGATTCGTGTTGAACATCCAGCTAGTATTGGAAACTTCTATAAGCATTATCTTCATGTTCCGTGCATGAAGCATATGCCCGAATGAAGAAGTGACTTCCTATAAATCATGTGCATTGAATGCAAGTTGCCACCGTGGATTCGAGAAAGTCAATATTGCTTCCTCTGGAATCATCCCAAGTCAGTCATGCCTCTGCGAAGTATACATTGGTTTGTGAGATTAGCTACCTCCATTCTATATGTGTCCCTAGCACACCAATCCACTAATTGACTTGTTCAAGGAAGAGAAGTCTATGCTTGGGATCTAATCCATGGACTTGCATAAAGACTTCGTTATCCTTGATGAGGGTTCCCACCTGAACTCTATAGTGTTTCATTGTAAGACTGCCAGGTGATCATGCTTGTCTGGGACAACGTGTTCACATGTGTGTAGCAGAACCAGCTCATGTTTTGGAGCTTGCTATCATAGTTCATTTCCCGAGAATCTCGCAACGTCATCTCGTCGATTTGTGTTGCAAACTTTCATTTTTCCTTCTAGACTTGATGTGTCTGGAATATCCTGACACCAACCAGATCTGAATCTCAGGCAGATATGACGGTTGGAACGTTTCCAAAGAACTATAATATTGGCCTCTCCGTAACCGATAAGTGGATGTCGTGGCCAACACACCCAGCAAGAAGACCTATTATTGTAGTATCTTGATTGAAGAAGTTGGCCACCTCCCCATGAGGATTTCTTATGGATTTACTTCCATAGTTATTCCTTATGATTTTTGTGTTCCCGAAGTCCGACCTTTACTTGATGTCCTAGATATCAACCCAGTTTAATAAATGGGTTGCGCTAGCACATCAAGGAGAGCATTAGAAGCGGAATGCTAAATGTCTCTCGGTCGATCATCCAGATTTTGTTTCCATGGCCTTGCTAAGGTGAAATCTGAGAAGGTTATCTTCCTTTGCATCTGCATCGTCCATCGTTGTTCATCATGGTAGTATGTTGTATTGCCAGGATCCTTGACACGGATATTGGTAAAACCTTGATGAATATGGAAATGCTCAAGTTCTTGAGAGCACGCTCAAGCACTAGGTGTTATCACTGGCACTAATTGGGATCGCTCTTAGTTTTCCCCGGTTATGCTATAACCTTTCAAACTGTGGATTCACCCTCTATTGTTGGGTTTCTCCACAATTACTAGAATCATTCCCAGCATTTGCATTTTGTTCCCAGCTTGCACCACCATTATGCCATTCTACCTTGGATCCCATCCATTTCCAATGATAAGCAAAATCATCCATTGCGTTGTCTTCAACAAGGTAATCCACGTCATCCATTCCAGTCCGAGTATGCCATTCCACTGAACTCCTTCAAACGATTGCTCGAGAATTGCCTCAGGCTGGTATAGAGGATTTTATTGATCTCTGTATCAAAGGTAATTATTTTTGCCACTTAAGGGGATATATCTACGAGTCACCATCCCTAAGGTGTCTCGTTGTGGTATCATGGCAACTCAACTCTTTGCTACGTTGACAACCGATTACCACCTTAAGTGTGGAATTGTTGTCTACCTAGTGAACCTTCGACATCTGTTCCACTCCATTCCTTTGGATGAATGTTTCGTGTCTCAGCTCGAGAGAGGTTGCTATGTCTCATTCCGTGAGTTGATCCTGGGTTGTCCGATCTTCGAGAAGATAGATCCTTCTAATGTTTTCCCTTTCCTCTCATTGTCATGTCAGTTAGAGTTCTTAGGACAAGAAATCAAGACAAAGATGATGATCGAATCAAAGTTCTTATGAAGTGCACCTGGATCGTGACGATTATACTAGTTTGCGTTCCCCCTTCATCTTACCCTATGCTTGAATCTCGGGACGAGATTCTTGTTTAGTGGGGGTGAGTTGTCACATCCCTAGTTCTGACCATGCCTAGTCCTAGCATCTGTTGTTGCATCATGTCTAAATTTTATTTAAAATTGAAATGGGGATGTTCAAACCCTAGCATTAAATCAACTCAACTAGGATGGATTAAAATCTTTTTCAATAAACCCAAAATGTCCCTAAGAAAAGTTCATGATTTCTGGTTAAGGTGGAAACCTCTGCCAAAAAAATGATGAATATATTCTTAGATCATTTTTGGATTTTTGAATTAAATCATATTGTATTTGACTTTGGGCATTCAAATACCATTAATAATTTAAGTGCTCAAATAATTCTGAAAAATAAATGTGGGTCACTGGAATAATCCAGAGAGAGTCCATAAATTATTTCACGACTTTACAAAATGGGTTAGTATCTTTACTAATTCAAAAACAGAGGAAAAGAAATAGAAAACAGAAACAAATAAAGATAGAGAGAGAAGGACTTACCTGCACCCACCTGCGGCCCGCTACTGTAGCCTGCTGGCAGCCCAGCTGGTGGCCCAGTCCACCAGCGCCCCCTTGTCATCTTCCTCCTCTGCCAGGAGGACAACCAGGTGTGTGGCGAGCGCCAACGCTACTCTGGCCACCTCCTGCTTCCCTGGCCCCTTCTAGCGACGCCACGGAGACGCCCTGAAGCCTCTGTCCCCTCTCCCTCACTCGCTGCTCTCTCTCCCCTCCCCTGGTTCTCTCTCCCTCTCTAGTTCTCTCCCCGCAGCCGCCTGAGAACGCCGCGCCGACGAGCACCACCGCGGCCATCGTGCACCCCTCACCCTTCCGCCAAGACCATAAGCACCGCCGAAACCTCCCCCTCCTCCCAATTGAGCTACGAGAAGCCAGGAGGCCCTGCTTCATCACCATCGCGGTCATCTTCAACCTCGGGCACCCGAGCCCCTCGCCGTTGATTCGCGCCGTCAAGGACGTCCCCGAGCCCACTGACCTACTGCGCCGCCTCCCTATGAGCTCCTGACTCATCTCCACATAGCCCCGCCGTATTTTTCTACCTCTAACCGCGCCAACCGCCGGAGCCGTGAGCTCCTCGCCGCTGGCCTCGATGCCGTCGTGGCCACAGCCGTCGCTTCTTGCGTCCAAGCACTGGAACGTGCTCAGGACCTCCCAAGAAACCCAACGCCACTGCCCAAGCCTCTCTCCGTGCACCCTAGCCTCGTCCCGCTCGAGCCCGTGGCTTCGGCCGCCGCCAAACTTCCCGCCGACGGCGTTACCGGCCACCCCGCGACCAACGGCCTACGCGCTTGGATGCGGCGCACCTTCAGCTACCCGTAGACGCAAACCACACGCAAAACTGAGCCCCGTAGCGGGTTTCCGGCGAACTTCCGCCACGTTTTTGGTCGTCGCCGGCGGAACTCCGGCGAAGCCAACATGGCACCGTCATTAGCACTAATGACGGGTCTAACCACCATCCTCTGGCTCACTAACTAGTGGACCCCACTGGTCAGTTTGACCTGGACCGTGCCCGTTGACTCACTTACGTCATGCTAACGTTATGCTGACGCGTTAAATCATTTACTAGATTTTGTTTAATTCTAAATAATCCAGGAAAATCCAGGAAATGATTTAAACTTAAAAAATCATAGTAATTCAACCGTAACTCCAAATGGAAAGTTTTATATATGAAAAATTATCAGAAAAATCCAATCTATCCATTTATGCTACTTTCATGCATGTTAGAACAACTTATGGCTACTGTTTAGGACAAATAAAATGAATAGCATTTAAATAACCACATGTGGAGTTTAAATTTGAACCTTGGGTTCAAACCAACTCCACTTAATTATGTTGTTAGTTGCATTAGCTCAACGAACAGCATACTGCCATGTCACATTCATGCATCATATTGTGCATTGCATTGATTGTGTTCTTCCTTGTTTGCCAGTATTTGTCCCCTCTCAGTACACAATGTTTCGACGATGAGTTCGATGACACCGATGAAGAACTATACTATCTTCAGAAGTGCCAGGCAAGCAAAACCCCCTTGTTCATTCCGATACAATCCTACTCTCTCGCTCCTGCTCTCTTTTACTGCATTAGGACAACACCAATTCATCTGTTACTTGCTGCGGTAGCTGAACCCCTTTATCCTTTGCATGACCTGTCATTGCCACAGTAAATAGATGAAACCCACTAGCATGAGTACGAGTTGTTTTAGCCATGTTGTGCCTACTCATTCATGCTTGTTTGTCATGCCTGCTACTCCTTAGAGTTGAGTCAGCTCTGATTCATTAGGGATGAATCAGAGGCGTGTGAATATGTCCTACTGTGTGTGAGCTAAGTGTGTGAACATGATTTGGTAAAGGTAGCGGTGAGAGGCCATGTAGGAGTACATGGTGGGTTGTCTCATTGAAACCGTCCTCAGGAACTGAGTTCTGTGTTTGTGATCCATGAACAGTTACTACCACACATTGGGTTCCGGTAACTCGTCCCCTCTCGGCTTATTAATCAACTTTATCTCCGTCCAGGAGTTGCAACTAGTTTCTGGTGTTTGTAGGCAGTGCTAGTAGTCTACCAAGTGGCACCCGGTACAGGTGGGCTTGGGACAGACTAGGCATAGTGGCCCAGTGTACCAAGTGGCACCTAGATGGTGGGCTTCGGTACCCTGCGCACATTGTTTGGGGCCGTGAGCGACACCCCGGCCGGATCTCCATGCAGATGGAACCTGAATAGGCGATAAACCTGGACGAGAGACTTGTGTGGTTAGTCAGGTCATGGCCGACACCCTCGCTGGGCTTCCGCTTGAAGGTTGCTGAGTACATGTCGTGTAAACGGTGGTAAGTGGTGAGAGCGTGTGTGAAGAAGTACACCCCTGCAGGGTTAATATGATCTATTCGAATAGCCGTGTCCGCGGTAAAGGACTTCTGGGTTGCCTGTACAGTTCATAGACAAGTGAAAGTGGATACTCTAAAATACACAAGATAAGCATGAGTGCTATGGATGGCGTTCTCGTAGGGAGACGGGAGCGGACCCATAGTGGTGTATTGATATGGTTAATATGTGGACTCGTGTGCGCCACCTCAAAAGAGTTACTTGCAGTCGTAGTACAGGATAGCCACCGAGTCAAAGCTGGCTTGCTGCAGTTAAACCCCACCACCCCTTTGTTGATAATGATGCATATGTAGTTAGATCTGATGTAAGTCTTGCTGGGTACATTTGTACTCACGTTGCTTAATTTATGTTTTTGTAGAGAGACTTCAGTCTCGCTAGTAGTTCCACGTGGACTTCGACGTTTAGCTTGTTACCTCAGCTACGATCTTGAGCCCTCGGCAGGATCTGGTAGATAGTCAGGCTTCTCAGCCTTTTTCAATTGTAGATGTCTATACTCAGACATGTTAAGCTTCCGTTTGTGCTTGACTTGTGTGCTCTGAATGCTGGGTCATGAGACCCGTGTTTGTAATATCTCGCTCCTCGGAGCCTATTGAATAAAATACTTGAGCCATAGAGTCATGTTGTGTTGCAATGTTGTATTTGCACATATCGAGCATATTGTGTGTATGTTATTGAAATGCTTGGTATGTGTGGGATCTGACAACCTAGTTGTTTATCCTTGGTAGCCTCTCTTACCGGGAAATGTCTCCTAGCGCTTCCACTGAGCCATGGTAGCTTGCTACTGCTCCAGAACACTTAGGCTGGCCGGTATGTGTCCTTCTTCATTCCTGTGTCTGTCCTTTTGGGGAAATGTCACGCGGTGTCTACCGGAGTCCTGCTAGCCCAGTTGCTACAGCCCGGATTCACTCGTTGATGACCGACATGTTCGTTGTTGGGTCATGTATGCCTGTCCCTATAAGTTAGTGCCACTTTGGGTTCACGACTAGCCATGTCAGCCCGGGTTCTTTGTCATATGGATGCTAGCGGCACTATCATATACGTGAGCCAAAATGCGCAAACGGTCCCGGGCCAGGTAAGGTGGCACCCGTGGGAATACCGTGCGTGAGGCCGCAAAGTGATATGATGTGTTACATGCTAGATCGGTGTGACTTAGGATCGGGGTCCTGACACTTTGATGCCAAAGATCCGAAAATCGCAGCTTATCGCAACGCCGTCCTAAATATGTCAGCTCGGTTCGAAGGGATCGAATTTCACCATATAGTCTGGGAAAACAATCAGGCAGCAGACGTCTTGGCATGCATCGGCACAAAGCGCGATGCAGTACCCCCCAACATATTCCTGGAAAGGCTATTCAAGCCATCCGTATAGTGGGAAGGGGAATCCGGAAATAACAATCCGGACCTGGCCGCGCCACTTGACACCGAACATTCTGACACAATCGAAGACTCCACCAACGAAGTCACACCCTCAGCCCACATAATAATGGCAGTAATTGCCCCGTGGACAGAACCATTCTTAGCCTACTTAACTAGGCAGGAACTTCCCGAGGACCAAAATGAGGCACGTTGCATAGTGCGGCGATCTAAAGCCTATAAAGTCCACGAAGGAGAACTCTATAGAAAAGCACCACCGGAGTCCTTCAAAGGTGTATCTCCGAAGAGGAAGGGCGGAATCTTCTCGCTGAAATTCACGCCGGACTCGGCGGGCACCATGCCGCAGCCCGGGCCCTTGTAAGCAAGGCCTTCCGTACTAGATTTTATTGGCCGACGGCCCGGGCACATGCGCAGGACTTAGTCCAGCGATGCGTCGGTTGCCAACTATTTGCTAATCAAAGCCACATGCCACCTACCGCCCTCCAAACTATACCCATTACCTGGCCTTTCGCGGTCTGGGGGCTTGACATGGTTGGACCCCTCAAAGGAGGAACCCGCAAGCACAAATACCTACTGGTCATGGTGGACAAATTCACCAAATGGATAGAGGCCAAGCCTGTTAAGACGGCCGAATCCGGACCAGTGATAGACTTCATACAGGGGTAGTACACCGTTACGGCATCCCGCGCAGCATCATTACTGACAACGGCACAAACTTTACGGCCGACGAGGTTAAACTCTGGTGCAAAAACATAGGCATTAAGCTCGATTACGCTTCAGTCTATCACCCACAAACTAACGGTCAAGTCGAGCGAGCCAATGGTCTAATCATGAGCGGCATCAAACCCAGATTAGTGCGATCCCTCAAGGAATCTAACACGCACTGGGTAGAGGACCTCGACTCCGTACTCTGGAGGCTGCGGACCACGCCGAATCGCACTACCGGATTTACACCATTTTTTATGGTATACAACGCAGAGGCAGTCCTGCCCTGCGACATAATTCATGACTCACCTCGAGTGCGCATGTACGAAGAAAGAGAAGCCGAGCTCGATCGGCAGGACAACTTGGACGCATTGGAGGAGGAGCGCGACATGGCAAAAACCTGTTCCGCATTCTATCAACAGCAGGCTTGAAGATATCAAAGCAGAGAAGTATGGGCCAAAACTTACAATGTTAGCGAACTAGTTCTACGCCTGCCGGACAAGAAAAAGGGCAAACTCAAGCCCAAATGGGAGGGTCCCTTCGTAATCGACCAAGTCCTTACTGGTGGAGCGTACCGTCTGCGAAATGCATCAGATAACCGACTCGAGCCGAACCCATGGAACGCAGCACGCCTACGAAGATTCTACGCCTAGCGCCGGACTCTATGTTCGTCTCCTTCCTCTGTCCCTTTTTTTTATATAAATTAGCCGCCTTATATTTCTCTCCTTCTCCCTCCCTTTCTGTTACAAGCCCTTAAGGGCTTGCTTGCGTATTTTTCGCACATAATTGACGCGCCACCCGCGCTCACTATACCTGGGGGCTTCTTTATCAAAAGCTTATATACACGGGCCTCATGCCCTACACATGTGTGAAACTTCCGCATTAACCTTTTGTTCACCATTATATGCATCGATATGACTTAAGTTTTGGCCAAGCTGGGTTGCCTGGCTCCTGTGCTTACCCCTACGTTCCCGATTGTTCAGCTAGGTGGTAAAGGGAGCACCTCTGCGATTGTTACTGCCGGGTCAACCGGATGTACTCAGACTAGTTGAAGCCAAAAGCTAGCATTCTTAAGGGAATATTCGGTCGGTGAACTAAAAGATGATTTTTCCCTTGTTTATTTATCTGCACCTAGATGCTTTTCTGCTTTTTTCGCAGCCCGGACATGCACTTTAGGGCATGCCTCCCAGGGAAAGGAACCCCTAACGGAACTATTCTCCCTGGAAGATGTTTTTTACTATCCATGTCTGCTAAAGCACTTATGACCCCTACGCCTGGTCTCCACGCATGCCCCGGCTCTTACATAACCGAGAGGGTATTCGGACACACTCCGGACTACCGGAGGTTGAAGCGAAAAGGTCCGCAATGACAAATGATCTACAATCCGGCTAGAAGGCATTTTACATGTCATTTTAAATTACATAGTCAATTTGACTGGGTATATTCTTCTTCAATACCATCCGACAGACTGTCTAATTTACAGTCCTGTTGGGAATACTTGGCGCCCAGCTCTACCTGGCCGTACACTAAACTGATAGGGATCTCCTTCCCGTCGGGCCCCATAGGTCCAACCTCAACCATGTGGTTTGGGTCAGCCTTCGTGTACCGCGTCTTCACCATGGCCCAGGCCTCCCTGGCGCCTTGACGGTAGGCCGATATCTTCCATAATCGGAAGCGCTGCTGCGTTCCCTTCAGCTTCTCTGCAAGCTCTCCAAGGCCTTCGGGCATGGAGAGGGATGGCCACAAAGCCTGGACGACGCCTTGCATCGCCTGCCGAACTCGTTCGTGCAGTTGCAATAGCTCGGGAAGAAGGTCACCCGTAAAACCGGGCATTTCCTCCGCAGGCCGACCTGTCAGCATATCTACAGACATAACTCTGTCAATCGACTTCCTCGCCGAACTCTTTTTCAAAGATTCATTCAAGCACTTACTAAAAATGCCGCGTCGAAGTCATTGATTCTCCTTTACGAAATCCGACAGCTGAGCACGAACATCCTTTAGTTCCTCGCCCAGCTGGGTATTGGCATCTTGAAGCTTGTTCTTCTCTTGCCTCACCCTCGTAAGCATGCTCTCGCCGGCCTTTAACTGGCGCAAGAGTTGTTGCTTGTCCAGATCCACTCCGGGCCCATCTGCACTGTTATTGTCAGAATTGCACACATGCCGCACTTCACAACATACTTATCTTTCGAAGCATATATTATCTGAGGGGGTCCCCTTGGCGTTCTCTGTAGTGGCTAGTGCAGCCTCAAGTTGGGCCTTGCACTCTTCCAGCTCCTGGGACAGTTGCATATTCTTTTTTGTAAGATCCTGCATAACAAATGATCCTTAAATCAGTTATTTTAACTGTTTCAAGTCTCGGGGGCTACTGACATATATAACCATCAGATTTACTCACCCCTATGTCTTTTACATACTGCTCTGTGGCTTTGGCTAGACCATTTTGAGCGGCACGGAGGTACGCATCTCCCGTATTAAAGGCGTCCAACGCCTCTTGGGAAAAACATGCGTCACGAAGAACAGTCCGACGACGCATGTTGTTCATGGCACTATCCACCTCTGAATTGGTGGCAGATAGCCCGTCCATGTCCTCTGTCGGAGGAGCGTCCGGTGCGCGCCCCGTGTTCACCTCCGCTTCCGGACCCAACCTTGAAGCCTGGCCGGTGGATATAGTCCGTCGGGCGCTCTTCTTCCTAAAGAGAGCATGAACGTTAGTATGCCTTGAAGGCATAAACCCTGGGCATTAAAGTCGCACACTGTACCGTTGCACCGGCATCTCGATCCGGTCCGTACTTCTTTTTAGCCCGCCGGGCCCCAATGGCCCTTGTTGGCTAGCCACCGCGGGCTCGGCCCTCCGCCTCAAGGATTTCCCCTGCAAAAAAACGCTATTGGTTTACGGCAATCAAAAATAAGCATGGATGGATCCTCTTGAAAGTACTGGGACTTCGGTCTCGGTTACCTTTGAGGCTGGAAGTAGTCCGGGATAATCGGCCGTAATGGACACTAAGGTGTTGTCCTTACTCAATTTATGAAACACCCCATCAATTAGCTCCCACTACAGGAGGACGGAGCTTTTGTAACATGCACCTGTGTTACTACATGTCCAAAAACGTGTTACTATACCACACAGTAACACATTTTAAGATGTGTTATGTTAGGCCGTGCTACTAAGATGTACCCATTGTCACACATGATATTTGTTTCAATATGTTAAAAAATGTGTTACAATTATGCTATAGTAACACGTATCATTTGTGTTACTAATTGCGCCAGTAACACATTTTTATAGCTATAGCAACACAATTAGTAACATATTTTCATAGATATAGTAACAGCGACAGTAACACGTTTTTTAACTCCCGTAACATAATTGGTAACATATTATTTTACCTCTAGCAACACATTTAGTAACATAATTTTCCATAAACTGTAACACAATAATTAATGAGGATCAATCACCTAGTAACACATTTGATAGTAAAAAAAAGCAGGCCTAATGTACCATGCCGGAGCACATAACTTATCATTTTGCATTCACTAAATATACCCGGGTCATGGTTTAAATTTTCCCGCATAAGAAAGTAAGGAAGAGACACGTCTACACTTCATTCTAACAAAGATAAAAGCAGGTTTTGCAAATCATAAGGATATACTAAAGAGGTCAAATCCAAATACATAGACGCATTGCACATTACAAACAATACGACTGCACTATTAACAACAAAATCAGATTTGAACGCAAATTTACAGAAACAAGTTTTCAACCTTAGTACAAAATACTACTGATAAACCATCTTCCATATCAAATCTACTTTCATATACTACATTAGTATCTTTCACATTTTTAAAGGAATATTAGCTTCCTCTGCCACAGAATTGTCCAGTCTGCATATTCCATTTGATTGTTGATATTAACCACAACTTCTATCACCTCCTGAAAATTCTGGTGGACCCAACAATCATTCGTGTCATTATAATATCTCCTGTCAAAACAACACAAATACACAACTGAAACTTTGAGAACACAATGAAAAGCAGAAATATCATAAACTAGAAGGAAGAACCGTCCTTTTCTTGGAATACTCACGACAATGACAAGTTCATGTGTACAACAATGGAGAACTATACGTACACAATTTACTAAAATATAAAACCTCCAAGTTTATGTTATTGATCAAGATGCACATAATAAGTAACACCTCTAATTAAGAGCATGTCATTTTGAATGCTGCCTAGTGAACATTATTTACTACTTGCATTGCTGACATAACAGAAAAAATGGAAGGGTAAAAACACTATGTTATTTCAGCATTAATGTCCAAACTGAAGCAGATTGCACAGCAAATCAAACAAAATAACAGATATGTTAACTAAGAAATTGCTAATCCATACCATTTCTAAAGAGTTAAATTGTCTCAGCTGCAAAACAGAAAGGAGATGCATGTTAATTTAAAATTCATGGGATCATTCTTCTATACTGATTCGAGGCAAGAAGAATTAAACAAGAAGTCCATAATACAAGTTACAACTAACATCATATGACAATAGTACATGCATCCACTAAAATCAGTGACAAATACTAGTAGAACCTTGATTCTCCACTAAGATCATATAGGCAAGATAAGCAAAAATGAAACAACAAGTCACCAACAATACATCCAAGTTCCCTTGCACATACAGAACAGTGCACAAAGAATGAAACAAAAATTCAATACAATTGATGGGAGAGAACTGGAGAAGATGCCACCGAGATGCTGAGGTGGACAGACAGTCGCCTGCTGAGTTGCCAATGTGGAGAGTTTGGACGATGTCGAAGGCTCGAAGCACGAATCAAAGGTGGGTGGGCGCTGGGCGGATGGATGGGCGACGGCGGGTCCATGTCCTCCTCTGGTCCTCTCCTTCCTTGCCTGCAGCGAGTCCAGCAACGGCACGGTCGGCGGTCAGTGCGAAGGCGAGGGCGGAGATGCGGGAGATGCCAGCCGCCGCAGGAGTCAGCCTCGGTGGTGGTCGGGTGGTGGAGAAGATGCAGTGGGCGGTGGCACCGACGGCGTCTCGGCGCTTAGATGAACAGCGGTGGCGGCTAAGTCGGGCTGGGAGGGCAGGTGCTTAGGTCTTGTATAAGTCTTACGTGCGTGTGTGCGGTGCGGGGCTGTGGGCGTGGGGTGCTGGCTAAGTCACGTGGGATGGGTGGGCTTCTACTAGGCCGGAGCTGGGAAGAGGTTGAGGTGGGATAATTTCGGCCATTTCGGTTAAAAGGGTAAAATATCGAATCGACCGAATGTGGTTCGGTTAGTAGGCCAGCTAACAAATTCTCAAAATCAACTAAAAATACTAATTCTGGAAAATAAATGTAGGCCAACTAATTGAATTTCCCTGTACACAGTGAAAAACTCGAATGGCCGAAATTCGATTTTTTCGGTTTCTGTTTAGTTTTTAGTTAGTCAATTTTTATGCCCACCCCTATTCTTATATCTTCTATCAAAAAAACAACGCACAATAAACCGAGATACTCATATAGGAGTGGTTTCTTAGGTGTGGACTCATCTTGACATCCAAGTCGTGAACGCGGGAACGGAGGCGGAGCGGCGACCTACTCCCTATATTCTGACGATCTCGCATTGTTGCTCCGAAGAGCACTGCCAAACCAAGGACAAGCCCAACATCACCAATATTGGAGGAAAAAAGATCGAAAGCCTGCAACTATGTGACAATAGGCATGCAGTAATAGATGGAAAGGACAAAAAAAGATTTTGGACTCAATGTATTCCACTACACATTGTTCTTATGGAGATATGAACCCCCATGAGTTCTTGGCCTCGATGAAGGCCACCGATGCCGCCTTCCTCACTAAGACACGCGTCACCAGTGCTCCATCTCTCGAGATCTCGGCCATGTTTATTGTGAACGATGAAGAAGAGATTGGCGGGGTTGCGCTGCTATCAGAGAAGGGTGACTCATGGTCCTTGACGGATTTGGACGGCAACTTGCGGGGAGGCTACAGTGCAGGAGTCTCGGGGAGGAGTAGGAGAGTGAGGATGCGGGGCGGCGACGATGGAAGGGGCGGCACACGAAGTGGGAGACAGGACAGGTTAGGTCTTGGCGGTTGATGCGTCTTTAAATCGACCGAATTTTTTTATGTCACGTAAAAGATCGATCGAAATTTCTGACACCTTGCATATGTAACTGCAAATTTTGCCTTCTCGGCTCGCAGTGCGCCTTTCACATTTATATTTTCTCTGTCAGCGGCGGCTGTTGGCCTGACATGACATAATCTGTGCAACATTTGATTAGAATTCCAAAATTTATAACTTTACATATACCTACAATAAAAAAACAAAAACACTTAAAAGAACCTTGAAAAACCATAGAAAATTTAGAGTCAGAATTTTTTTGCTCAAAAACAATTTATTATTCCGACTATCTTGTGCATATAACCAAATATTGTACATAGGTCCTACAATATATTTGTTTATGTATTTTTCAAATAAAATTTGGTTGGTATTATGATCTTCGCTTGACCTTATAGAGAAGGTCATGCACACAATGGTATTTTCTTACATCGGTTTCCTCGCCTCGTTGGAGCGCGAATAAGTCCTATTTTTGAATAGTGTCGAGGGATGCTTGGTAGAAGGCCGCGGATCGTGATTGACTTTCAAAATCCAACTCCTAGAGGCTCTTCCTCGACATTGGATCGATCAACTTATATGAAAATTACAGTCATATTTTTTTGAAATTAGTGAACACTTTTTGAATTCATAAACGTTTTATAAATTTCTGAACATTTTTTTGAAATTAGTGAACACTTTTTGAACTCATGAATATTTCTGAACTTCATGATTATTTTATGAATTCATGAACATTTTTTGAAAGTTGTGATAATTTGTGAACTCGCATTTTTAAAAAAGTTTATGAACATTGTTTTATTTCATGGAACCTTTTTTAATCTACAAGTATTTTCTAGTATTTAACAATATTTTCAAATTCATGCACATTTTTCGAAAATCACAAGAACTTTTCTAACTCCCAAACATTTTTTGAAATTAGTGAACACTTCTCGAACTCATGAATATTTTTTGTACTTCATGATTACTTTTTGACTTCATGAAATTGTTTTGCAATCTGTGATAATTTCTCTTACACGCAAATATTTCTTAAATATATGAACATTTTTTGATTTCTTGAAAAGTTTTTTCATCTACAAATACTTTTTTCTAGTTTTCAACAATGTCTTCAAATTAGCGAACAATTTTTAAAAATCACAAGCATATTTCAAACTTCCAAATATTTTTTGAAATTATTTAACACATTTTGAACTCACAACAGTGTTCGAACATCAGGATTACTTTTTTAATTCATGAACAAATCCGTGAACTTTTTTCGAACTAAGAAACACTTCCTAAATTTTATAAAAAATATATTTCGAAAACCTTTTTGAATCCACAAACATTTTTTCAAGTTGGTGACAATATTTTCAAATTTGTGAACATTTTTCAAAAATCAAGAATTTTTTGAACTCTCCAACATTTTTTTATATTAGCTAACACTTTGTGAACTCATGAACATTTTTAATGTCATGATTATTTTTTGAATACATAATCACGTTTTGAAAGTCATGAATTTTTTATCTCCCTAATATTTTTAAAATTCATGATCATTTTTTCTTTGGGATATCTACTTAAATCCACAAACATTTTTTCAAGTTTCGAACACTATTTGCAAATTTATGAATATTTCTGGAATATTTGAATTAACAAACATTTTTAAAATTCACAAACCCTTTTTCATATTCATGTTTTTTTTTCTGAATTCCCTTTTTTCAATTTGCGATGATTGTTCAAATCTTCCTGAACATATTTTGAATTCCTTTTAAAATGGAATGGTAATAAAGGGAAACAAAAATGAAAAAAGACGCACGGCCCCGCACAGGGTTGGCCCAACAAGCGTGCGGTGTTGAAGGATGCGCTATTTGGTTTCTCGCCCCGCACTGGGCTGGGCTAAACTACTTGGTTGGCTTTGCTTTTAGGCCAGTGACCATTAGTAGATAAAAAAATGCATAGCGCAACTACCCTGCTAAATGCATAATAAAGAAAGGAGCGTGACAATTCAACACCAATGTTAAGTTATCTTGGTGGTTAGCTCATGTGCGGTTGGGCCATTTCTCCCTGGTCCGAATCCTGTGACTGACATTTTTATTGCCGCTTGAATTATGTGTCGTTCCTATGTGTTATGATGATGACGCCTATTAAGCACTTAATCAAATTATATGATTTTCCCCTAAGAATTTGTAACACCAAGTACCGACATACAATTTTGTGTTACTATAATTATATAGCTGTAACAGATGTTGGCAACATAAACATATATGTTACTGTCCTAATATCCTTGTAACACCTTTTAGATCAGACCGAGTATGTTACCGTCAATCCTTGCAACACAAATGATATGTTACTCCAGTTTTACGTGTAACACATTTTGTCAGTTGTTACATCATTGTGTTACTTAAAGTATGTTCTGTTGTACACATAAGTCCGGGTCCTCTTGGGAGTCTGGGTCGAGGGACCGTTCCGGGTCCTTGGGTTGTGGAGGAGGGCTGTTTATCTCCTTTACAGTCTGGCGTAGCTCCTGCGTTAAAATTGCTAGACTAAGTACTCAACTATGGGAATTTGAAAACGGATTGGCAAGTGAAAGTGTTCGCTCACCCAGCTTGGAGGACTGTACATAGAGAATCCGCCACGTGGGTTGGCACGGAGGAATTCCTCCTCTTCTCCCTTGTACCAAGCGGATAAGATCTTCGTTAGAGTGGCAGCCGAATCGGCCCCTTGCGACCGCACCGGGTGGCATCGTCCTCCCCGTTGAAATCCCACATGGGGTGGCCTCTGTACTGAAGCGGCTGCACCCCCCGCATAATGCATGTGGCCATGACCTCGATCATGGTCAGTCCAGAATGAGCTAACAACCTTATCCGGCTCATCAGGTAAAGCACGTCCCTGTTAGTTTCCCTCTGAGGGATCCGTGGACGCCAACTCAGGCATTTCTTCAAGGGAGCATTATTGAACTGAGGGAGGCTGATCCGTATAGGGTCCGGCAGGGGGACGTCATCTATATAAAACCATTCTGAAGGCCAGTCCTCGGATGCCTTCTTTGGGGTTCCGGATAGATATCCGGTCCCGGTGATGTGCCATAGTTCGACTCCGCCCACTTGATAAATCGACCCCTCTTGAGAGCGGGGCACGAGGCAGAACAACTTCTTCCATAGTGCGAAATGGGCCTCGATGCCCAAAAATAGCTCGCAAAGGGCCACGAAGCCTGCAATATGCAGTATGGAGGCAGGCGTGAGGTTGTGTAGCTGGAGGCCATAAAACTCCAGTATCCCCTGGAGAAACGGATGAATTGGAAATCCGAGCCCTCTTATTAAATAAGGAACAAGGCATACCCGCTCTCCTTTGGAGGGATTGGGGACGCTCTCCTCCTGCTCTCCGCCACTATAGGTAGCAAGGCCAGCTCGAACTGGGACCATATATGCTGGGGGGAGGAGCCCCTTGGATTGGAGCGCTACTAGCTCGCTGTGCGGGATGGAACACCTCTCCCAATCTTCGGCCCGAGGGCTGGAGGGGTGAGAGGAGGAGCTGCGTCGACCGGCCATGATGGAATGGATCTCTGTCCAATGCGCTTCGATGAATGCTCGCGGAGGGAAGATGGAGCGATTTGGATCTAAATCCCCGTCTCTTTTATGGGTGGCTCATTTACGCAGCTGGGGGGGGGGGGTAAATGAAAAAAGTCCCTAGCTTTTCGCATTCGTTTGACACGTGGAAGATGGCCATTATGTAAGGACCCCGATCCTAAGTCACACCGATCTAGCATGTAACACATCATATCACTTTGCAGCCTCACGCACGGTATTCCCACGGGTGCCACCTTACCTGGCCCGGGACCGTTTGCGCATTTTGGCTCACGTATAAGATAGTGCCGCTAGCATCCATATGACAAAGAACCCGGGCTGACATGGCTAGTCGTGAACCCAAAGTGGCACTAACTTACAGGGACAGGCATACATGACCCAATAACGAACGTGTCGGTCATCAGCGAGTGAATCCAGGCTATAGCACTGGGCTAGCAGGACTCCGGTGAACCGGGCTGTAGCGGGCTAACAGGACTCTGGAATTCATCGCGTGACATTTCCCCGAGGGGACAGACACGGGAACAAAGAAGGACACATGCCGGCCAGCCTAAGTGTTCCGGAGCAATAGCAAGCTACCATGGCTCAGTGGAAACACTAGGAAACATTTCCCGGTAAGAGAGGCTACTAAGGATAAACAACTAGATAGTCAGATCCCACACATACCAAGCATTTCAATAACATACACACAATATGCTCGATATGTGCAAATACAACATGGCATCACAACAAGACTCTACAACTCAAGCATTTTATTCAATAGGCTCCGAGGAGCGAGATATTACAAACATGGGTCTCATGACCCAATATTCAGAGCATACAAGTCAAAGCACAAGCGGAAGCTCAACATGTCTGAGTACAGACATCTACAAATGGAAATGGCTGAGAAGCCTGTCTATCTACTAGATCCTATCGAGGGCACAAGATCATAGCTGAGGTAACAAGCTAAACGTCGAAGTCCACGCGGTACTACTAGCGAGACTGAAGTCTCTCTGCAAAAACATAAATTAAGCAACGTGAGTACAAATGTACCCAGCAAGACTTACATCAAATCTAACTACATATGCATCATTATCAACAAGGGGATGGTGGGGTTTAACTGCAGCAAGCCAGCTTTGACTCGGTGGCTATCCTAAACTACGACTGCAAGTAACTCTTTTGAGGTGGCGCACACGAGTCCACATATTCACCATATCAATACGCCACTATGGATCCGCTCCCGTCTCCCTACGAGAACGCCATCCATAGCACTCACGCTTATCTTGCGTTTTTTAGAGTATCCACTTTCACTTGTCTATGAACTGTACAGGCGACCCAGAAGTCCTTTACCGCGGACACGGCTATTCGAATAGATAATGTTAACCCTGCAGGGGTGTACTTCTTCACACACGCTCTCACCACTTACCGCCGTTTACACGACATGTACTCGGCAACCTTCAAGCGGAAGCCCAGCGAGGGTGTCGGCCACGACCTGACTAACCACACAAGTCTCTCGTCCAGGTTTATCGCCTATTCGGGTTCCATCCGCAAGGAGATCCGGCCGGGGTGTCACTCACGGCCCCAAACGATGTGTGCAGGGTTCCCAAGCCCACCTTGACGGGTGGATCTACGCTTGGTACACCGTGCCACGGTGCCTAGTCTGTCCCAAGCCCACCTGTACCGGGTGCCACTTGGTAGACTACTAACACTACCTACAAACACCAGACACTAGTTGCAACTCCTGGACAGAGATCAAGTTGATTAATAAGTCGAGAGAGTCAATTAAGGATCCCAATGTGTGGTAGTAGCTGTTCATGGATCACAAACACAGAACTCAGTTCCTGAGGACGGCTGCAATGAGACAACCCACCATGTACTCCTACATGGCCTCTCACCGCTACCTTTACCAAATCGTGTTCACACACTTAGCATCACACACAGTAGGACATGTTCACACACCTCTGTTTCATCCCCGATGAATCAGACCTGACTCAACTCTAAGCAGTAGCAGGCATGACAAACAAGCATGAATGAGTAGGCACAACAGGGCTCAAACAACTCCTACTCATGCTAGTGGGTTTCATGTATTTACTATGGCAATGACAGGTCATGCAGAGGATAAAGGGGTTCAACTACCACAGCAAGTAACAGATGAATCATTGTTGTCGTAATGCAGTAAAAGAGAGCAGGAGCGAGAGAGTGGGATTTTATCGGAACGAACAAGGGGGATTTGCTTGCCTCGCACTTCTGAAGATAATATAGTTCTTCATCGGTGTCATCGATCACATCGTCGGTACACGTCTACTGAGAGGGGGCAAGCACCGACAAACAAAGAAGAAACACAATCAATGCAATGCAACAATATGATGCATGAATGTGACATGGAAATATGTTGTGGTTTATGCTAATGCAACTAAAACCAGGTTAAATGAAGTTGGTTTGAATCCAAGATTCAAATTCAAACTCCACATGTGGTTATTTAAATGCCATGTAATTGAATTGTCCTAAACAGTAGTCATAAGTTTTTCTAACATGCATGAAAATGGTACATATGGATAGATTGGATTTTTCTGATCATTTTTCATATATAAATTATTTGATTTGGAGCTACGGTTGAATTTCTATGAATTTTAGAAGTTTAGGACATTTTCTGGAATTTCCTGAATTAAAATAAATCCAGAAAATATATGTTGCGTCAGCATGACATCACCCTGATGTCAGCAGGTCAACTGGGCGGGTTCAGGTCAAACCTGACCAGTGGGGTCCACTGGTCAGTGACTGGGGCTGATTATTATCGCTGACATGTGGACCCAGTCAACAGCCACGTCAGCAGGGTCAACTCTGACGCGTGGGTCCCGCTGAGTTAATCTAAACTAAACAGGAAATAAAACCCGGGGTTAATTAGGGCATGGGGCCCATGTGTCCACGACACAGAACACTAACTAAATGCGATTAGTACCTAAACTAATCATGCCATGTCAGCCACCAGATTTTCGCCGGCGACGACCATGGCCGACGGCGGAGATGCACCGTGTGCTCGCTACGGAGCACCATTCGATGCGTGGTTTGCTCCTACGGATTCCTGGGAGTGAGGCGCATCCAAAGCAACAAGCGTCAGCAGCTGGGGTGGCCGGAGCTGACGGCGGCGAGATCTTTTGCGGCCGCCGGAGTTCGGGCGCCGATGAAAACGATGACGCCGAGCACGGGAGGATCTACGGTTAGCACCTACGTGTTCTATGAGAGCTCACAAACCCAACGGAGGCACGCACGGAACCAAATAGCCACCGGAGCCTCGTCGGCGACGAGCTCGTGCAGCGGCATGCTGTCGGGTGAGAGAGGCGCGGCGGCTATGGCATGCTAGAGAGAGAATGGAGAGGGGGAGGATGATCAGGAGCTCACGTGGAGTGGAGTGGTGGACTCGGCGTGCTCGGGGAAGCTCGGACGGCGGCGAGTCGGCGATGTAGATCCGCGGCGGCCGATGATGAAGAAGTGGTCGGGGACGGCGCGTTGGAGCTCTTCCGGCCATGTGAGCTGACGGAGAGGACGAGGGTGGCATAGCGGAGCTCGGGGCTGGTCCATGGGTCTAGCGCTGGCCGGTGGCCGCGGCGGTGACGAACGGCGGCGACGACGCATTCGGGTGTGCGTGAGAGAACGAGACAGAGGAGGGGAACGAGGGAGAGGGAGAGAGCGAGGGGGTCCAGGGGGTCGGGGCGGCGCCGAGGAGAAGACGCGAGGCGTTGCGGTGGCCAGGCGACACAGGCAGGCAGCCTGGTGGCGTGGCGCCCGCGCGCGCGCCGTGCGTTGTCCCTCCTCTGCCTACTGGCAGAGGTTGGGGATGACTGACACCAGGCCAGGTGGGCTGGGCCGGCTCCTGGGCCGCACAGGTGAGGCCCAGGTGGGCTTGGTGGGCGCTAGGTGAGCGCCAGGTAAGTTCTCTCTCTCTCTCTGGTTTCTCTATTTTATTTTCTGTTTTGTATTTTCTATTTTGTTTCTGGATTTAGTAAAAATACTAAACCTTATCTAAAAATCCTGAAATAAATTGTGGGAAATGTTGAAATGTTTTTCAATAGCCCTCAACCATTATCAGAATTATTTGGGCAAATAAAATATTTATAACATTTAAATGCCCAAATTCAAATACTTTATGATTTAATTCAAAAATCCAAAGTGGCCTAGAAAAATGTGCACCATTTTTTGGCAGGGGTTCTAGACCAATTCAAAAATGATGAACTTTTCCAAAGGCATTTTGGGTTCATTGAAAATGATTTTTTATTTGAACCTAGTTGATTTGATCTGGTGCTAGGGTTTGAGCAATCCCCATTTCAGGTTTAAAAGAAATTTAAACATGATGCAACACAAGATTAACTAACCCAGATCAGATTAGAACTAGGGATGTGACACATTATTGGGCACAGAAGCCAAGGAGCGCAGCATGCACCAGAAGCCGGACACTATTCGACAGGTACATGGAATTTGGAGAAGAACCCGCCTTGCAATGCCGAAGACTTGCGTGCCAGACTCATCGTCCTTGAAGCCTGGTTCGGGGGCTACTGAGGGAGTCCTGGATTACGGGGTGTCCAGATGGCCAGACTATGACCTTTGGCCGAACTCCCGGACTATGAAGATACAAGATTGAAGACTTCGTCCTGTGTCCGGATAGGACTTTCCTTGGCATGGAAGGCAAGCTTGGCGATACGATATGAAGATCTCCTCCCATTGTAACCGACTCTGTGTAACCCTAGCCCTCTCCGGTGTCTATATAAACCGGAGAGTTTTAGTCCATAGGACGAACAACAATCATACCATAGGCTAGCTTCTAGGGTTTAGCCTCTCTGATCTCGTGGTAGATCAACTCTTGTACTACCCATATCATCAATATTAATCAAGCAGGAGTAGGGTTTTACCTCCACCGAGAGGGCCCGAACTTGGGTAAAAACATTGTGTCCCTTGTCTCCTGTTACCATCCGCCTAGACGCACAGTTCGAGACCCCCTACCCGAGATCCGCCGGTTTTGACACCAACAGCAATCCTGCGATGCCATACTTCGACGACCGCGTCAACACTGCAACAATGGCCTGGATGCTTCGATGAGGTTGAAACGGCAACGCTGCCACGATGGTCCAGCTGCTTTGACAGCGTGCTTCAAGTGCTACGTTGACGACGGCGGTGTGCCGTGGCGGAGGCCCGACTTCTCCCGTGATGCCACAATGTCATGCCTCGGCGGCCACGGCGACCGTGGCGTTGGCATCGTCAAAGACGCTAAGACGAGTGGTATGTGCTATGAGAGGAAAGGACGAGTGGCTGTCATCAGGCGCATCAAACTGGCAATGATGGTGTTCTACTAATGCATCCAGCAGAGGCACGTCGGCGCGGAACACCAGCCGCATGGTGCTCGTCTGCAAGCTATGCCGATCGAGCTTGCTAGTACTAAATGCAACCAGCACCCCATAATGAACGTCTAGAAGAGGTGTTCTGCAATCCTCATTTGATGCTTTCTACTCCACACACACGGCTAGACGTCAGTATGCATGAGCTACCTTCACGTGGGGGACCTTCAGGTCGGGGACAGAGGAGCGCTCCACGCCACACGATTGCATGGGACCGGACGATGCCGGAAGCGGCTGAAGAAGGCAACAAATCATCCGAATGTTTTGAAGCGTTTTCCCTTTACTTAACGTACCAGTGAAGAAAACTATTAGTACTTCCGATGAACTAACGATCCTTGCGTCCTGGTCGCACTTCCTATCCTTCACGTGCGGTACACTACCCTCCCTTAAGTGAAAGACCACACATGCGCCAAATTATCAGAAATGTGTGAGAGTGTGTACAAATAAAGAATTTCAATTTCAATTATCATAAAGGTTTGAAAGTATGTACAATTTTCCCTCTCTCAATAATTATGGTTTGTTGTGTTCGGCCTCAACTTGGTCCGTCAAACTTTACAAAGTTTGACTTCAGTCAAATCTAATATGCGGAGTAAATAAAAATGGAGGGCTACTACGTCCATCCGGGTTTTTAGTCCACACCCTTTTTTAATCAAAGTTAATAGATGGACAAATAAAATTACAGGGGAGCTGAAGACAAAGTTGTGAGAAGGCTTAGAAATCAATACAAAACTTATGCTCTTAGTACCAACGTCGATCCTTATTCGTAAGATGAGTTAACACCTAGATGGAGGGAGTACTACTCCTCAGTCCAGGTTTGATGGAATATTCGTCACCTCTTCTCTTCTTGTACGTACTCCATTTGTATATCCGTCACCTCTTCTCTTCTTGTACGTACTCCATTTGTATCTCCCTTCCTGTGGCTTCACACTCGCACAATATTCCTATTCTATGAACCTGTGTGTGCATGTGCATGTGCATGTGTGTGTGTGTGCGTGTGTGTGTGTGTGTGTGTTAGACAGAGCGACACATCGACCTACTCCTACAGAGAGATGGTGTGTATTGTATGATTTAGCCGCGAGAGTCGGTGCATCCTCTCGTTTCCCGGCATCTAGTCGGGACAGGCGGACATCTGCCACGCCCGCTCCTGACCATCCTGGCCCACCCAAAGCCCCTCCATCGCTCGCGCGCGCTTCACGCCCGAAACGGTCATCACCACTCCAAAGAATCGGTGTCGCATTCATGCCTGGGCAGAGCGGATGCGACCTCTCACTAGCGCATGTGTTGAAGGGAGAAGCGGATTCAAGAGTGATGGTTTCTTCGTCCGTCCAACTTACTACTGGCTCTATGTGATTTGACGTCTCATTGGTCATTATTACTAAGGTGGTAGGACTGCTGGATGTCCCACGCTTTCGGCGAAAGGAGGTACTACTAGATTACAATTTTCTCCATCCTTACAGCGGAGGAGTGCAAGAGCAGTGAAAAAACGCAGGCTTAGTGATTACATGGCCCACCTCACACTATCACCATATTTTCTGGACACCGCGCGACACCTAACTCTTTACATAGTACTAGTATAGTACGTACTATAATTTATCAGCGAGATAAATTTGTACAATGCTATGAAGCTTCCAGCTTTTGTTTCATGTATCTTGCGTCCAAGGTTGCCCGTTGCAACATTTCATCAAATACAAAGGAGACTAACATGCATTCTATTGCATCTCAATGATTGACAGATCATAGCCAATATGTACTCCCTCCGTTCAAAAATAAGTGTCTCAACTTTATGCAAACTTTAGTACAAAGTTGTACTACTACTAAAGCTGACACTTATTTTGGAATAGAGACGGCTAAAGAAAAAAAATGATCCATGCAGTCCCTAGCCCTTGAACCGTCAACCCTAACCAGTATTTAATTTGCTGGCAACGTTGGAGCTTCCCAAGAAATGAAGTTTGCAACCCTTTGACCATCAGATCATTTTTTATGCAGTTTCACAAAAATCGAGATGAGCATCCCTGTGGCAAAGAAATTGAAGAAGCGTGATTAGAATAAGATTACTGGGACTGGTTGATGAGACATGAACTCTTCACAAATACAGTACATAGAAGCCAGTAGAGGTATGTGCGGGGCAAAGAAGTAGAGAAATGTCCACATGGAGTGATGTGGGCAACTGGAGCAGTGGTGCAAGCCGGCTGTAAAGGGAGTTGTATCTAAGAGATGTCGGGACGTAGCTCAACCTAGAGGAGGGCGGCGGGAGGCGGCAACTGCCCACGTCGCGACAGTGAGCAAGGCACGAAGGCAACCTTACCGGCTTTGTGAGAAAGAACTGGGGGGACCCCTGATTGGGACGTGCCGACAGTGGGTTTTCGTCGTCGGCGACGGCGACCGCATCTACACTAAGCATCCACCCCTTCCACCGGCGGACGTGATCTGCCGGGATGTTAGAGATGTGGCCACAACTGTTTTGTGCAAGAGAGTGTGAAGAGAGCAACCCCAGCAAGCATCCGTGTAGGCTCGTCCTGCCTATGTATATAGTGGAGCGGTTTCCTTTTCTCTCCATATGAACCTATTTATATTGCATACGTGCCACTGAAGAAGAAAAACTTTATTTATAAATGACGCGACACCTACTACCCGTTCTCCTATAAACCTTGCGCTTGGCATCTCCAAAATATTAACCTTGCGATTGGCTCTTCGCCTCTTTGGGGAGTCGAGCAATAATGGTACTGCAGTATATATCGTTCTGGCTATATGAGACCAAATTAATTGCTACACGTCCACCACGTGGGTGAGGGTCGAGGGGCGAGGGAGAGTGCATACTATTACGTCCTTCTCAATATGGACTACATACAGAGCAAAATGAGTGAATCTACACTCTAAAATACATCTATATACGTCTATATACGTTTATATGCAAAATGTTTTTTATAGTGGCCTTGTATAAGTAAATGGAGGGAGTACTAAAGGACATATATTCCAAATAATTAGACAATCTCTCTAACCAAGGTAGGGACGAGGAGTAAATGGAGGGAGTAGTAAAATTTCTCCTCGTCCTGCGAGCCACTGTGCGCGTGGGCGAGGGAGCGGGCGTAAGGCGTATTAGTAAGTAAGCTTCACCTCATCCTGCGAGCCACTGCACCCGTGGGTGTGGGAGACGGCGTACTAAGCAAGCTTCTCCTCGTTCCGTGAGTTGACGGGACACATCAAAAGTACTCCAATGTATAGAGCCTTCCTCTAAGGTATGCCCCACATGGTTTGCCTCTCTTTTAACATAACGCGTCAAGTCGCAATTTGTTCGTTCACCCATGGTAGACGATCCTCCATCAAGTGGACAACCAGTACACATGTCAAATTACCACGTGGTCTTCCTTTTTGTACATAAATGAGCTCCACCATGTACCCGCGCGGGTATGGTTGGAAAAGAGACGGGAGTAAGTTCGCGATGCATGCATCTCTTCTCTTCATGCATGCCCCCCACCTACGTGGGTGTGTGTGAGAGAGATACAAACCTAGACAGATGGCGTGTGTGTTCGTGAGTGTTTTTTGTTTGGGGGGGTGTGATTTCGTGAATGTATTTTGTGGGAATATGTGTCGATGACATCTCAAACAAAATTTTCCATGCAATGTGTGTGAAATGGAGGCCTATTAGTATCATATATAGAGGGTCGGGTGATCCACGAGAAGAGAGGGAGGGGGCATAGATATCGATAGAGTTGAAGAGAGGATCAAGTGGGTGGGTGCGATATCGATGAAGAAAGCCATCGAAATTGTGTGTGTGCAAGTCAAAGATATAGGGCGACTGACCTACCAGAACGTCAGAGGGCACATGTCAAGTTTGTGTGTGGCAGGGAGACATAACTATTGGAACACGCGGTACGCTACACTAGCGTCAAATAAAAATTTCTACCGCGCACCCAAGATCATGCTGCTGGAAATAGATTACGAGATCGGGTTTACCACTAGACGCGCAGTCACCGCTGCGAAAGTAGAGTTGGTGATGCGTGTAGTCGATCTCTCGGCCCGTCTCCCCTCTTGATGCCGATCTCCCACGAACAGCGAAGATCCGCGAACGGTGATCTCCCGTGAACGGCTCCTCGCGGTTCCCTCGAACGGTTCGTCCAAGCACCGCAGATGCGATGCCTCCAAGGTATCCACACGTATGGGGAGCAGCGTCGAGCGGCGGACTGCTAGGTCCGGTCGCGCGGCATGGGTGTGGGGACTGGCAGTGGCTCTCGAGGGTGGAGAAAAGATTAACCCTAAGTGGTGAGCCCACTCCCCTTTATATAGACCTCCGATGTGGGCTCAACACTTGAGCCCACTTGAAGTCCACATCCATTTTCCACTCAATCTAATCCGAATGGGCTGCAACCCCTTAAGTGTGCGACCCTATAGGTTCATGTACACATGGACACGACCAGAGTCGATAGTTTGTAGCGGCTCCTAGCAAAACGTGCCAAATCCCATGTGTGCATAAAGTCATTTGACGAACCTTGACAATGTGTCATATGCAACATTCCTTTTGCCTCACGATATTTGTTGTTGAGCCCAAGGCGAGTATTTGTCACCCTTGTGGTAGCTCGACCTCTCTTCTCGAAATTGTGATACAGATTCTCAAACTGGGTTAACACTTAACCCAAGTCGCATGGCCATGCTTTCCGAATCTGATCACTCGAGAGGGCCTAGAGAATATCTCTCCATATAGGAGTGGCAAATCCCATCTTGGTCAACCATGTCTCGCGGCATGTCTCACGACTCACCCGAAAGCTACCTTTATAACTACCCAGTTACAGAGTAGCGTTTGATAGACCCTAAGTGAGTCGATCCTCATCCCGAGAACATGCGAGGACCTCAGGTCTAGGACATGTCATAGACATTGTACTTGAGACAAACAGATGAATATATCTCGCTGTGTCTCAAAGTGGGTCTGTCCGACTCGGTGATCTCCATCCCCGAGTCCATACTATCGGTTTAGCATCTCCATGCACATGACTTGCGAAACATAGTCATCAACCGAGTCGTATACTAGTCAAGGATATGTGTCTGCATAACCTTATCAACTAGGGACCATTAGAACAATCATCATACAATACATAGTTCCACAAACAAGTCACATACTTATTGATACATATCATTGATGATGTTCAAGGACAATACAAAGGACTCATGAATACATATGGAAATATCATCATCACATGATTGCCTCTAGGGCATATCTCCAACAATAACTAGAGCGCTCGATGTATCAGTGTGTGTGGGGGTGGGGTGGGGGAGGGGGAGGCAGAGGCCTAACAAGAGAGGTAGAACGACTCGTATATGTGTTGAGAAGGAGAGACCCAGCTATGTCTTGAGGGAGATCGGTCGACATGCATACATAACTGAAGCACGGGAAATAGGATGGGACAAAGAGAGACAGAGAGAGAGAGAGAGAGGAGAGAGGAAGGGAGAGGGGTAGAGTGCTGGATGGGTGATGGAGTTGCTTCTCGAAGATGGCGGCCTACTAGACGAACTGAGGGCAGAACTGCAATATTATCAATAAGAGTGGGGATGTGTTTTTGTGTGTGCCTGTGCGTGATAGATATGTCGAGACACATGCACTAATGATGAAGGGGAACCATGTGTTTGGTAAGCAAACCTAACTAGATTGGTAGATCAATTGTTGTTTGTCGGAGGAAGGGAGAGACATAACTGTCAGCGTTCTGGGAACGGGGGTCCCCAGACTTGCCTGCCTGCGGCCTGCGGCGTGGCTCAGGGGGCGGCCCAGCGCGGCCCATCTTCATCAGCACAAGCTCAAGACCCTCGCGAGGGGCCAAGCCTCGCGGGGCGGACGACAGGAAGCTTCCTCAGGCACGGCCTCGTCAGGAAGGCTCGCGAGGAGGCGGAGAGATCAAGGCGGGGTGCCTCAAGAGGTGCCCATGACGCAAGCCATGACGACCAAGGCCAGGCGGGCGCCAGGCGGGCGCCGGCCTGCACAAAGTCCTTGCTTCCTCTTTGGTTCTAAGGGAGCAAGTGCAGGCGAGAGCATCAAGCAAAGGCATCCATTTCGGTGCAACAAGACCAAGACCAGCAGAACGGCAGGATGGAGGTCATCGTGGAGCCCAAGCCGGAGTCACCACCAGAGCCTTTGGCAGGAGAGGACCAACTTTAGTTAGGATAAGTGTACTAGATGTTCCCCTTCAAAATGGCCAATTGTTGGCGCCCTTCCCGCTCAATATTTGGGAAGGGGCCCAGGGCCTTTGCCTATAAATAGGACTAGCCACCCACAAGGTAGGGGCATCCAGAAATCGATCGGATTATCATCTGGGAGAGTGAGTGAACTCCCTCTAGCAATTCATCGCACCAGCCAAGAACAGACCCTCGCGAGGTTGTTCTTCCTTGTATTGTTCATCATCAGCCCAAGAGGCAATCCACCACACCACAAACTAGAGTAGGGTATTACACCACAATGGTGGCCCGAACTAGTATAAACCCTGTGTCTCTTGTGTTGCTCTTTTCATAGCTTAGACCCATAGCGAGGCGGTGAGGCGCAGGTAGGTAGAGGGCGAAATCTCCGCGCGCACCCCAGTGTTCGAATCTAGAGGGTCTGCCGGAACCCAAAATCCGACATTTGGCGCGCCAGGTAGGGGCGCGCCGGAATTCGTCTTCCACTGCCCTGTTCTTCATCGACCATCGCATCCATGTCGGACGCTCGTCGGGCCCGCGCCGAGCACCGTGCCGCTCTCGCTTCCTGCGTCGCCCAGACGGCCCCCGTCGGCGGCCGCCCCCGCCGTTCCCCGTCGCCCCCGTCAACGCCGCCACCGGCCTGGCGGGGAACGAGTAGCAAGCATCGTCCCAGCACCCGTCCATGAGGCAAGACGGCCGCACTGCTACCCCCTCGCTCGCCCCGGCTGGTTCTTCGTCCCGTGTGCCTCGCGTGGCCATGGAGGCTCGAGCAGCGCTCATCGCGGCAAACGAGATCCTGTGCTACCGCCCAGTCGACGACGTCTACGAAGAGTGGCTCGACCGCGTCGCCGAGCTCGTCCGCACCGCAGGGGGCTCCCCCGCGTCGTCCTTCTCGCTGCACCGCGCCCCGCCCCGCGCGGGCTATGAAGCTCCGGGGGCGCCTCAGCTGCCTCCCCCTCAAGAAGGCGCCCTGGCCCCAAGGCGCGTGGCACCTGGGCAGAACCCGCCCCGTCCGGCGCCAGCACAGCAAGAGCGGAGCTGCCAAAAGGTCCCTCGCCCCCAAGAAGTTGCCCGAGTGTTCCCTGCTCCAGCCCGTCGCGACCACGCTCATGTTCCAGCACGCCAAGACTCCGCGCTTCTCCAGCCGTAGCGCATGGGGACCCGCAAGGCCAAGCTCCTCGTCACCAAAGGCCTCCCGTGGCCATAGCAGGCTACCTCGCCTTCACCACCGAGTTGCACAGCGTCGCGTGGCCCTGCAAGTTCAAGCCAGACCTGCCTCCTCGCTATGACGGCACGGCCGACCCTGCGGAGTTCCTCTAGCTCTACGAGCTGGGCATCGAAGCCGCCAACAGGGACGAGAAGGTCATGGCGAACTGGCTTCCCATGGCACTCAAGGACGGGGCCCGCACATGGCTCTTGAACCTGGCTCCTGGCATGATCTCCTCCTGGGACGAGATGCACACACGTTTCATCGCCAACTTCCAAGGTACTCGCGACCGGCCACCCGTCGTGAGCAACATGCGTCGCATCAAGCAGCAACCAGGGGAGACCCTATAGAAGTACATCCAACGCTTCAACAACGCACATCTCAAAATTCCCAAGGTGACTGAGGAGGCCATCATCTCAGCCTTCTCCGACGGCGTGCGCAACATCAAGATGAAGGAGGAGCTGGCGATGCATGAAGATCTGTGCACTTCCCTGGAGCTGTTCAACTTGGCGACCAAGTGCGCCAGGGCTGAGGAAGGGCGCCTTTCCCTCCTCGAGCAGCTAGCCGCAGACCCAGAAGAGAAGAAATCCAAGGCCAAGGACGTGAAGCGCAAGGGGGCTGCCATGCTCGCGGCAGAGCCAGACACCAAGCGAGGCAGAGATCAGCCCGAGTCTTTCAAAGGCAGCCGGTACTTTACCACGACCTCCACACCCACAACACCAACGAATGTCAAGAGCTTCGAGCCGTGCAAGAGGGGAGGACCGGCCGGCGCCCCGACCGCAATGATTGAGGCTACGGCCGAGGAGGAGGAAGGAACGCAGGACGCTAGGAAGACCGCGGCCCTCGCCAAGGGTGGCGCGACCAACCTCGCGAGGATCGCTAGTAGGGGCAGCCTCGCGAGGGAGACTAGAGGGATCAGCCTCGCAAGGATCGTCCGCAAGGAAACGCATGCCTCCCTCCACTGCCGCTGCAGCCGAGGAGAAACGAGGATGATCATTAGGACGAGGGGGTTGGGGGCTTCCAGGAGCCGCGCGCGATCGCCTGCATCCTGGGCGGAGCTCAAGCCCCAGCCTCTCAACGCATCTTCAAGCAGTTTGCCCGCGAAGTGAATGCAGTCCTACCCAGGCTCAAAGCCACGCGCCCTCTCAGGTGGTCGACGTGCGCCATCATGTTCAGCTCAGCGGATCAGCTCAAGTGCGCGGCCACAACCGGAGTCCTCCCGATGCTTTGCTCCCCAGTCATCAGCAACGTGCAAGTCACCAGGACCCTCATTGACGGCGGGGCAGGACTCAACGTCCTGTCCGTAGAGATATTCAACAATATCCAAGTGCCTTACGATCAGCTTCAGCCAACCAAGCCTTTCTCCGGAGTCATCGATGGCTCCACGGTTCCGATTGGGCAGGTCCGCCTCCCTGTCACCTTCGGGGCGCGCAATAACTACCGCACCGAGCTCATCGACTTCGACGTCACCCACATTTGCCTGCCGTACAACGCCATCCTCGGGTAACCATCTCTCGCCAAGTTCATGGCCATGACTCATCACGGCTACAACGTGCTCAAGATGCCAGGAAGTGGCGGAGTCATCATGGTGCCCTGTGAAGAAAGAGACGCAGTGTGCTCCCTGGAGCGAGCTTTTCAGGCCGCATCACTTGAAGACCCAGATCACGGGAGCGGGAGGCTCTCTGAGACCGCTCCCAATAAGAGGAAGACATCGCCAGGCCCGACCCCTCAGGAGGCAGGCCCCTCAGGGTCTGCGCCTGCTCAGGGGGCACCTCCTTCTGTCGCATAGGAAGGTGCGCCCGGTGCCCTCCTCAAGCAGGGCTCGGGGGCTCCCTCCTGGAGGGCCACCAACCTTGCTAAGGTCACGAGGGAGGCGCTTGGGCACCACTTGGAGGCGTGTTTCAGAGCACATTTCCCTCAGGAAGGAGCAAGGCAAGGAGGGCCAAACCCTCAGGAGTTCGTCAGTTAGATCACACAGGAGTTGCAGGAGTCAAGAGTCATGAGTGGCAGCCGCCGCTTACCCGCCGTAGCTCCCCATCCAGGCGAGGATGGTGGGCTGCGCGTCTGCATCGACATCCCAGGGCTCAACCGAGCCGCCTCTCAGGAGCGCTTCTGGCGCTCACGTGTGGGGCACTGCGAAGGCCCACCCCACAGCTACGTTCGCATGCCCTACGGCTTGCCGAACGCGGCTGCTGTGCGCCAGCGCCTTATGAGGAGCATCCTGGAGGCTCAGGAGGCCGGGCGTTCCTCAGTCCTGGCGGAGATGGAGATGGTTCACGAGGAGCCACCAGCACCTCCGAAGCCTCCCGAGGCCCCTGGGCCTGGGGGCTCGTAAAGATCGGCTTCCACAGCCCACGACGTCCGCTACTTCAGCACCCCTTTCGTCTTCAACGCTACCAGGTGACATCCTTCAAGTTTCGTTTCTAGCTGGGAGCGCCCCCAGGGCTGCATTATTCCCAGGCCACGTGGGTCCGTCCCTGCGGCATGTATCCCCTTTTACTTTATGTTCCTAGCTTACCTTGTTGGGGGCGCCCCTCGGGCCGCATCATCCCCAAGTCGCTCGGGTCAGACCTAGCGGCATGTACCCCTCTTGCGTTTATTTTCAGGCCATGCATTCGACCCATCATGCTTGTTATTTGATGCCTGTCCGCGGCACCTCTTCTTCCTTCATGTCGGCCGCTTGCGCGTTAAAGGGGGGTACCTGAGCATCATGACTCAGGGCTCCTACTGGCCCTCCAGCCCTCACCCTCTGGCTTTGCCCACGGCAAACCAGCGACGGCTGAGACCCGCTCGAGGGCCGGGACCCGAGGACGTAGAGCGTCGGTATCTAACCAAGCTTGCGAGTTAAAGGGGGGGTACCTGAGCATCGCGACTCAGGGCTCCTACTGGCCCTCCAGCCTTCACCCTCTGGCTTTG